>NC_089591.1:77271336-77621336 GCF_019320115.1 Miscanthus floridulus
TATTATATCGGGCACTCGACAAACGGTAGATTTGCCGAGTGTTTCCTCCGAGACACTCGACATATTTACTATTTGCCGAGTGTCAACACTCGTCAAACATCAGACACTCGGCATATTTAATTTTTGCCAAGTGTCAACACTCGGCCTCTGTGGGACACTCGGCAATAACCAACACGTGACCCGCGCGTGCGCCGTCCTAACGGACGGCGTGCCGGCCGTTAGTACTTCGCCGAGTGTCCGTTAGAGGCATTCGGCGAAGTACATGTTTGCTGAGTGTTTTCTGCCGGCACTCGGCGAAGTATATGGGTTTGCCGAGTGTTTATGGAGACACTCGGCAAATCTAAAACTATTTTTTTCCTCCTTGGCCCTCCACAATTTTTCTACTCCCCACATACGACATTTGGTACTGCATGTTAAAAGTTGGTCTATTTCTTGGTCTGTTTGCTACATTTAGTGAATTAATTTCATTTTGAGTAATTTATTGATTTAAGTGAAATTTGAACTGCAAGTGATTGAAATAATATAATAAAATGAGTGGAAAAATCATATTCATATTCATGTCATTGAGTCCGGATTGGTGTCTCATGCAGGAAATGAAAAGAAATTTTCGAACATTTTGTTCAGGAAACACGACCACGAACGTGTGTCCAAATGATTTTTAAATTCTACAAAAACCAAACAAGTCTGAAAATCACGAGATTTGTCAAGATGTCATGATATCATATGTGGAGGCTATGGTAAAAAAATTGAGAATGTTTCGCACAATTTGTGACGTATGATGCTTACAAACGGAAGCATCTCCAGAGAAGATTCGTAGAACTTAGAAGGATCTGGTAAGATTTAGAGTCCAAGTGACATGTGATTTGGGGTTTGAGTTCAAATTTTTTGGTATAGGCAATACACAACATAGATTGGTTCATGTCAAATTTTGACAATTTTTCGGATCCATTTGATATTTTTTATTTATTAATTGCAATTATAGAATTTTAGTTGATATAAATTAATTTTGAGCTATAACTGCATGAAATAATGAAATAATATTAGTAGAAAAAACAAATGTGCATTTTTGAGTGAATTTGACAAGTTTTTTTTTTCAAAATATATAGGTAAAAGTTACTAAAACCAGCTATTAAAGGTATACATGAAATATTAGCATAATTTGTCGAGTGTTTCTATATAACACTCGGTAAAGTAGCTCTTTGCGGAGTGTCTTCTACAAAACACTCGGCAAGGTCTAGGTGATGGCCCACTGCCAAGCGAGTAGACCTTTTGAAAAAAAATTTAAAAAAATAAAAGGGGGGTATGCCGAGTGTGAGATCGCGGGCACTCGGCATACCCCCTGACAGTTAACCCGGCGTGACCCCGCACGCCACACAAACGCACACACGCCAAAGACACACGCCGCGACCACCCGACCCCGTCCCGTCGGCATCCCCCCCACCGGCGTCCCCGCCCCCACGTCTCCGCCCCCGCTCCATCCCCCGGCGACGCCCCCGCGTCCCCAACCCCGCTCCATCCCCCGGCGACGCGACCCCACCGCCCCCGGCGGCGTGACCCCGCTTGGCCAGCGGCGGCTCCACCCGGCGACGCGCCCCCGCCCCCTGGCATCGCCCTCTCAGCCCCGACGCGCCATGCCCACGGCGGCTCCACCCGGCGGCGCCTTCTTGGCCCCGGCGCGCCACGCCCGTGGCCCGGCCGTCCCCCGGTGCGCTACGCCCATGCCGTCCTAGGTAATTCTAAAATTTTTGTTGTTCTAGTTAATTAGAAACGAAGTTAGAAATTAGAAATTAGAAAGATGATTTAGAAAATAACTTAGAAATTAGAAATTTGAAAAGCAATTAGAAATTAGAAATTATAAAAAGGTAGGATGAATTGGAAATTAGAAAAGAAATTAGAAAGTGATAGAAATGGACTTTTTTAGAGAAGATTGAGAGGTAGTAGGATGTCTATAGAGGTGATATAACTTTATTTTAGAAATTAGAAAAGGATAAACCATGAATTATTTGCTTTCTTGTGAGCTATATGTGGTTGTCAGCCATCGTGCCGTTCTGTTGGTGTGGATGTGGTTGTCGGCCATCGTGCCGTTATATTTGATGCATGTTTTGGAAATCTCCCCGTGCAGGGGAGGTGTTGCCAAAATTTTGACTTGACACTACTATGTTCATTTTCTTACAAGAGAGACTCACAAGGACCGTCCTTGACTCGTCGCTTTGCCGGATAGCAAGGTGAGGCATCATACACCTCTCTTTTTGTTTGATGTTCGTATATCACGTAACCTAGTTAGACGTCTCCCGTTCGAAAGAGATATGATTGGAAATATGCAAATTTTTGCATATCTATAACCGTATCTGTTTCGAATTGTCCACGTTTTTTGGATAGCCCGAGGATGTTTAGCGGTTTTAGTTTCCATGGTCTACTCCGATCCGAGATAGAGTTTCAGCAACACCTCCCTGTTGTTCTCCGAATACACAATCTCCCTTCCGAAGGCATGGGTTCTGTCCAAAAAGGGCAAGGCGACGACCGACAATCGACTTCAACCCGGAGGTCCCGCCTGAGGCGTACAACCATCCAAGCATCCACAATCGCGTCACCCAGTATACAACGATGGCAATGGAGGTTCACGGGCTAGAGTTCGATCCGAGCTCCCAGGATATTGACGGAGAAATCGTGATGAGGGTGGGAGGAGGCAAGAAGCATGGTCGGTATTGGATTGGCGACAGCGTAATCGACGCGGCCTCTACTCCCACTCTCTCCTAGATCCGAGCAAGGAGCACGGACTCGAGCCCAGCGATACGCCCATGGCCGACCACTGCACAGTTCTAGATAGAGGCCCTCCAGGTTCTTTCTCTTTCATTCATCATTCGTTGGTTCTTACGTACTTTAGCTTTGCATTGTAACATTGCGATGAAATATTTTAGGCCCAGGTGGAAGCAGAAAAGAAGCAACAGGAGGAGATAGAGGCGAGGGTGGAGCAGATGGTTCAGCAGAGGTTAGAGGCCGAGCGGCAGAGGATGGAGGAAGAAAATCGGATGAGGATGGACTAGATGTTCCAATACATGCAGAATTTTGCTTCGAGCATGGGTCAATCTTTGCCACCGCCGCCGATGCTATTCCCTTCACGTCAGCCACACACAACTACTCCTGTGAGCCACTTGACACATTAGATTGAATACTTTAACTTAAACAAGTTCCTTAGTTAGCTCAAATGATATCAATAGTGTCTCACACATGTCTTCTTCTATGTGCAGAATCAATCGGTGGCTTTGAATACTCAACCACAAGACCCGGATCAGTCGCAGTGGTTCCAAGGGCCTCCTCCTCAGTGACTTGTGGATTATTTGTGCATTACTTGTTTAAACTAGAACTTGTGGATTACTTTCTCGAATAAACTAGAACTTATTTGTGTGCCTGTGATGCTTAATATATGCCTGTGATGTAATATACATGCCTGTGCTTTTTGTTGGAGAGGGGTCCTTTATACGTAACAAAACAGTAAAAACTGGAGGTTTTTGGACAGTTTGCCGAGTGTAACACTCGGCAAAGAGGTCCTTTGCCGAGTGTTTTGGCTTTAACACTCGGCAAAGAGGTCAATTTCTGTTTTTCTGGCAATTTTTTGCCAAGTGTTAAAGTTAAAACACTCGGCAAATAAGTAGATGTTTGCTGAGTGTATTGGCTTTAACACTCGACAAATACGTAGATGTTTGCCGAGTGCCGGAGGCTTGGCACTCGGGAAAGTTCAAGATGTTTGCCGAGTGTCTTCCGTCCGACACTCGGCAAACTCTCCGTTACCGTGGACGCCGTTAACCCCCTTTTCACCGAGGGTTTAACTTCGCCGAGTGTTTTTTTTTTGACACTCGACAAACCTTTTGTCGAGTGCCCGATATTTGACACTCGGCAAACATCTGTTTGCCGGTGGAAAATTCGCCGAGGGTTACACTTGGCAAAGTCTTTGCCGAGTGTATTTGGGGCTTCGCCGAATGTCTGGGGCACTCGGCAAAGTCACTGTTTTCCCGTAGTGATAGCTACGCGCAGATGCTAGAGCGGGCCTTGCTAGACCGCACAGTAGTTCCGAGAACAAACACAATGACCAACTCTTGACAACACTGACACTTTTCGTTTTTTGATTTATATGAAACTAGACCGCACACTGCAGAGTTTTTTTTTAATTTATATGAAACTAGACCGCACACTTGTTTCATTATGCAATAACTCTGTACTTTGAGAAGCTATAAACATATGTATCTATTTGACAAACTTGTCGGCATTGGTGTTTTGAAGACGATTTATAGGAGAACTTCTTTGGAGAAACTTCAATGTTTGCAAAAAAAAAAAGGTCAACTTGTAAGCATTAGTTTCTTGTTGTTTATCACATTCAGGAATATATTCTTTTTTTTATCTAGCATCTTCAAAAAACCTTGTTAAAAAAGTTTTTAGAACAACTCACTGAACTTCTGTACAAATCATCTATTATCTTAATATTAGGCCAACACACAAAAAACCTCCATGTTAATTTTTTAGGCTTGCAAATTTCCATGTTTTTTTGGAGATTAACAAGAGAAAATAAGTTAAAGTTTTCCTCTACATGTTGCTAAATTAACCACCACAGTTATTCTGCAAAAGTTAACCCCAAATTACTCTTAGGCCATGTTTGGTTCGTAGGAATTAAGAAGAATTGGGAATTAATCTAATAATAATCAAATAAAAAGCACTTTCTAGATATTGGTTTTGATCAAATAGGTCTATATATATATAGTATATTTATATATATATATATTAAAACAAAAACATACCCATAATTCTCTACTACATACCCACGCCATCATTAAAGAATTGTCCATTTTGTTGATTTTCGTAGACGCTTTTCTCATAAAGTTTTATTGTTAGAAAAATTCAAAAAAATAATAAGAAGGAAAAAGGATAAAGAAACAAGATGAGAAAAGAAAGGACAAGTGACGGGATTCCGGCCAGGATGCAAGTCCGCAGCAACCCCTGTTTAATAATAAAAAGAAGAAAAAGAAAAAGAAAAGCGAAAAAAAATCTTTTTTAGGGTAAGGGAAAAAACACGCTTTGGAGCGCGACGTTGATGGGTTGAAGCTGACAACAAGCTGTCACGGCTCAACCACGGCGGAGGCATAGAAAATTGGGCGCAACATACAGTACGAAGACGTGACACGCAGCGGTATGGGCAGTCCTGTACCTTTCTACCAAGTACAAGACGTGCGCCGCTGCGGCACCGTGACGCCTGCCGGCTTGGAAACCCCAAACGGGCATGATCCGCCCCCCAACACGGCGTTGCCAAAAATATAAAATCTGCCGGCCGCCGCCGCGCGCCGTCGACCTGCTGGGCCTAGCCGCCGCCGAGGCGGGCGCAAGAAGCAAGCAACGCACGCGCGCGAGGCCGAGGGGCCGGCCGTCGACCTGCCCGTCTACCTAGCAGTAGCAGGCTAGGAGTGCAGGTGCCCTGTTGGCCCGTCCGTGCTTTCCGTCCCGTCCGGGCCGTGGGCGATTACTCGTGCGCTCATCCGCCAACCATTGGGTTGGGTGGCCTCGGACTTTGCCGTTCGGTACGGGCGCCGGTTTTGATTTCCCTAGCCAGTACGTACGGTAACTATGCCTATCTAGTTCTCCCTGAGATTTCCAATTTTCCATGCAAATTAACCCGGCCCACCACTAATGGTGAGTACCACAGGGGACCTTTTGAGTGAGTTGTTTTGAGTGAAAAAAAAAAACTCGGCAGCAGAGCAGCCAGCTGGCAGGCATACAATGCAAGTCCTGAACAGGGGCCCCCCCATCGCTGTAACTCGCTTTGTTCACAACAGTGCAAAAAAAAAATGAAACAGAGGTAGATTTGCTTGCTAGACAGGTGCGGTTTTCAATCCCAATGCCTGCGATGGAGACGTGCACCAGTTCACGTACGTTAACAGCACAGAACGAAGCCGCCGTTGCGCCTGAATTTTCCACGGCCAGCCCACCAATGGGATCGCGGCACGTACACCCCTCCAAAAACGGAATTCCGCCCCTTCTGCGAATCTACACGTACGCACGCGGGTACGCGTCGCTGTCACACGGGCAATACTACTACGACTACGGCTATGCAGCGTCGTCCTGCTCCGATTAGTGGACGGCCGATAACTGGGTGCCCTAGCACCTTGCAGGGGTACCAAGGATGAGTTGGAAACTTTGTGCCGGTTTGCAAGGTACATCCCATGCACAAAACGTCTGCTGGCCGCTTTGGCTTGCCAGCTTTGGCAGGCTAGGGAGGGCGTCATGTACTCATGTGTGATGTGCGTGCCCGCCCAAGTCCTCCTGGTCGTCCGGAGCATGGGCCAGATCACCACAGGGCGCTAAGCAGTCTTGACCGCTCACGGGTCACCATGACTGACTAACACCTGAGAAATAGCCAAAAAACTGCAGCAGAGAGTTTTTTCTTTTGTAATGAAAAAAGTAGGTTCGTACTGTATTTTATTACATGATCCCTCGATCTTACTGTAGGATCCAAATACTACTACCAACTATCCAATTATTAACTGGTGTGATGGGTACTAGTAGAGGTGAAATTTGGAACTTTGAAACGCGCCGTGCCCACACCGCACAATCCTCTCATGCTTCGTGCAATTTCAGATCTTGATCTCTAGGCACGTAAGGGACATCGAGTCGTGACGATAAGTCTTTGTTTCGGTCCAAACATGACTCATGGCACGTCGTCTAAGCAAGTCTTTGTTTTCTTTGTTTGCTCGTTACATAAAAAAAATTATTTTTTACGTACCATTTTAATGATTTTCATAATCTATTTAAGAAATGAAAGGAGAGGCGGTATAGTGATTAGTGAATACTAGACAATTGTATTATGGTCCTGTTTGGCTTGCTGAAACTTGACTGAATTGGCTAAAAAACATTGTTCTTGTTGAATTGTTGTGAGAGAAAAACACTATTTCGGCTGAAAAAAAAAACAAGCTGAATAGTATGGATTATAAGGTAAGCCGAACGGGGCCTATATTATAGCGTTGTATATGTGCTGTGTTGTTTCAAACATTGCCCAAAATGTAGACTAGGCCATGCAGCTCATTGTGCCAAGACTCTAGACACGGCACGACATAAAATATTTCGTGATGTGCTGTGCTTTGGAACGTGCCAAAAGACTCTGCAATGGGATCTTGAGTTATTTTAACTTCCTCCTGTTAGATTATTTTAACTTGAAGTGGCACATGTAAATTAAAGAAATCATTTTTATATTTATAGGTTTGTGTGCGGTGGTTGCTAAACTAAAGGATATGAATTATTGGGTTGAAATAACCTCTTCTCCCTTTAAAATAAACAATTGTGTGTGGCTATTTGGTACATGGCAGAGCTAGTGTCAGGACGCCCACGCAGCCTGCCCTGTCCTTTGATTTCTTTTCCCGCCCCACGTACGAATGACTCGCCTCGCACCCGCAGCCTGCCCTATTCGCCTCGATTCTAGCACGCGTATCTGCCCCTGTTGCACCCCGACCGCCTGCACCGAGCGTGCCCCGTCCCCTGCCCCCCAGCTCGTCGTGCCCTATTCCCCGACGCCCGTGCCATGCCACCATCATTTCCCACGCCCCCTAACTTTTCGAACAACATGAAATACGTGCAACATGAAACACTTGAATACAGGATACATACGATTCAACATCTGGAACATACACTTGCAACATATCTTTGAAACATATGCAACATCCAGATAAAACACTTGCAACTTTCAACATGAAAACACTTGCTGCAACATAAGACTGACAGCCAAAACATTTGGAACACCTTGTTGCAACATATGTGTGAAACAAATACAACATCCAAATCAGAGCGCTTGCAACATATGTCTGTAACAGATGAAACATTTTGAACAAAACAGCTGAAACACTTGCAATATATGCAACATGTGCAACATTCCCTGATCTAATTTTGCAACATCCATATGAAATAATTGCAACATACCTCTGAAACATCTGAAACACTTGAAACATACGTTTGCAACATGCGCTTTCATCGCAACATCTCCTTGTTGAGGTCACGCGTCGCGGCGGCCATGGCGTCGACAGCAGCCACGACCTTCTAGTGGGGAACGACGGCGTCGGCGGCACCCCAACAGTAGCTTGGCGTGTAGCAGCGAGGGCATGGCGCGCAACGAGCTGGAGCGGGGTGTGGCGGGGGATGGGGCACGGCGTGGCGATGTAGGGACCATGGCATGGGATGGAGCACGATGCTAGATGGGGAGCCATGCGGCGGGGAAGACGACAACAGCGAGTGTAGGATGCAACAACATGAGAGTAGGAGTTATTTTTGAGAGAGAGATAGGAGACGCAGAGAAGAAGCAGGCCTGTTGGCCCGATAGCGTGCAAGCCTAGAAAACAGCGTTCGGACGGACAAACGCCTCTCACGAGCATTACCGATGTGGTACATGCTAAACGGATGATACACTATGATTCATGATAATTTTGTTTCCATCCTGTGGCAGAACCGCCCAAAATAACATGATTTTGGAGGCGATCGTCTTCCACTAGACACTAAGCACCTCAAAAGGGAGATACATCGGACAGTTCTGTCGAGCACACCCCAAGGGAGAACTCGAAACAATCCACATTTTACATCCAAAATCCAATAACGAGTACGAGCTTACAATACTTAGTCCACTTCATACAACAAGAGTTATTAGAAATTATTTATTACAATACCAGAGTGTAGAGTGTGATAATTAAACAGCGGAACAAAAATAAGAATTCTCACGTAAACGTTATAAGGATCTGTCTATGTCCACCAGAAGAATCCTCCACACAAGAGCTACTCTTCAAGCTGCACCTACAATAGGGGTAAAATAAACCCTGAGTACACAATGTACTCGCAAGACTTACCCGACTAGTGGGAATAGTTTCTCGACTCCAAGGAGTATGATAGACAATATGTGTTTGCTATTTTATTTTTGTTTGCGAAAAGCATTACTAATATTTCATCCTTACAGTCAAGCTTTATTAGCAGTCATGATTACACCATTAGCTAACCATTCTAGGTAAGCACCTGTTCTACTTTCAAGCAAGGGTTGAGCCATGAGAACCATTTTACCATCTTTCATCTTTCAGTTCTTACTGTGGTGCCAGACCATAGCCAAGTCATACCGTCTCACGAAAACGGTGATTTATGAACCAATATATCCTAGCTGGGTACCCAAAACATACGCCCCGTTTGTACCCCAGGCACAAACAAGACCAACCCATTTCACTCCTGTCACGGGGTCCAAGTCCCTATCTAAAGTTGGACTCCAAGCCCTCACACTTGAGACCCGGTCTCAGTATGGTGCTTAGACCTCCACCTTTCCCCGCCTCAAATTAGTCGGTCTGGAAAGAGCCAGAACCCATGATAAGAGTGTAACGAGCCTTCCTGCTACTATAAGTAAGTATGTACTTAGGATAATAAGTCTGTGACCTGACTATCATTCACAGCAACAGATGGTCCTGAATCGACACGAATAGGGAAAATAGTGTAACCATGCTAAGCCCGTTGGCCGTAGGACACAACCTGTTACACCCACCAATATCCATACCATATCCCTGCTCTATCTCCATTTTTTCTTTCATCATTTTATCATGAGAGTAATAATAATAATCACCTATTGTAAGTAATAGCAGGTTACTCACGCTACCAAAAATCTAAGCATAGCAACTACTCGAACATGTACTAGTAGGACTCATAGGACAATTATATCTATGCGTGTGGTTTTTATAAAATTTCTGTAACGTAAATGTACATCACATATATACATATTTAGTTATTATAAAAAATAAGGGTTATGCACCGGGGCTTGCCTTGGGCAGGCGCGGTGTTAGCTGAGTCAGACAGTGGCGGCTCCAAGACCTCCTCCTGCACGAGAATCTCCTCCTCGTACTCCTTGATGATCTCCTCGAACTCATGATCGTCGGTGGTCATGATCTCCGCCAACTCATTCTCTACATGCATGCGATAATGATGCAACACTTAGCATTTATGCAACAACAACTTTTAAAATAAGAATACGCAAACTAAGCTACTAAGCTAGCTCTAATGACTAAGATACTAAGCTAACTATCATCTTTACCAAGAAAAGTGTTGAGTTCAACTAACAAACACCTAGCTTTACAAAAGAAGGATATATCTTTATTTCTACTAATGATTTAATGTATATTTGAAACAAAGAGCATTTAACTATCTTAATGTTTAGTCTATTCTAAAGCTACAAAACTTATAGTGAGCATATAATAATATAATAAAGCTACTATAAAAATTTTAGGACTAAAGCTATCACCAATTTACCACAAAAATTCCTACAATAATTCTCCTAACAATATTAAACATTTTCAAATGATTTAATAGGTCCTAGTATCAACATGTACATATATGAACTAAATATACTAACAGATAGAGTACAATTTTAGGAACCTAACAAAATTTGTTTCATAATTTTTAAACACCTACATGATTTTATATAATTTACCAAAGATCAGCTCAAAAATTAAATTAGAAAACTATTTCTAATTCCTTATGAAAAAGAAAAATGAATTATCCCACGCGGCCCACGTGACACAGCGCGCGCGGTGGCCCGTAGGTGCGGCCCATGTGAGGTCGGCCCAAGCGGAGACGGCCCGCATTGGGGAATCCTACGCGCGTCGACGACTTAGCAAAAGATACATCGAACTCCTCCCAATTTATAATTAAGTACTAACACTATTTTTTCCTCTCTCAAAACTTCTCACTTAACCCCTGGCCTTTCCCTAATTCACCCGCGCGCACCCCTGGTAACTCAGTGCACGATGGCGTGGCGAGCAGCGGCACTGAGCGCCTACGTTGGCCACCTGGGACCTGCGTGGGCCCACCTAACGGGTCGATCACCATCTTTGACCCGAGCGTCTATGCTAAGCGGTGATGTAGGGTGACACAACTGGCTAGGGAAGGCTGCAGCAGCGCGTGGTCATCCACGACGGTGGCGTCACTGTTCTAGTGGGCTAGGGTAGCTAGAGGCATAATTGGTTAGCGTGTAAGCATCAGGAGGCTACCCTAGAGCAGGCCGAGATGACGGTTGGGGCGGATGATGATGGAGAGGGGCTAGCCACGTGCAGCTGAGCCATGTGGTGGCGCACTGCGACGGCACGGTTGCGTCAGCGACAACGGGGAGGCGGTAGCAGTTCCGCTGACGTGCGCAAGGTGGAGAGGGAGGCAAGGCAAAGCTGGTGGTACAAGTGAATTGGCTCGGGAGGGACTGTAGGAGGGCTGCCCTCATCCATGACCGGATGCAGCCTTATCGGCATGATGATGAGCAAAACTCCAAAATTGAAGCTTGGCTGTGCGCGCTTCAAGGCTGGGTAGGGTCGAGCAGCGAAAGGACATGATGGTGAAGCCATGGATGCGACAAAATGAATCTAGGTGATCGTTCGTAGGGTAATTTGATGGTGTAGCTCAACGATAGCAGCAGAGGGAGAAAGATAGAAAGAGAGAGAGACAGGGCACGATAGGTGGGCTCGGCCCATCTTCACCTTGATGGGACACGGTCGATGTGAACATGGAGGCACGCGCGCAGACGCTACGGACAAGCACGTGCGTCCCCGACTAGCATGGCTCACGTGGCCGTAGTGTCGTAAATGCAAAGGCGACGGCGAGCGCCCGAGCATGGTGACCACGCCCACACAACCAACCAGCCCGAGACTGAGTCGTGCATGAATTTTTAAGTGCCCAAAACAACTAAACGGTTGCTTCAGGAGCCAAACCATCTTCACCAAGCTCAAGATGGCATATGAGACTACCAAATCGAGCTATAACACTACACCACCCCTTGACCCAATCTCTCTAAATAATTTGCTAAACATAGCAATGTTTAGCTATTGACAGACTTAGAAATTTTCTAAGTTTTTGAGCTAAACTGGATTTCAATTCATAATTTCTAGGCTAGTAGAAAAACTAGCTAGTAATATCATTTTTCAACAGCAGGTATTTTACTGTCATTTACAAAGTTTGTACTTCAAACTTTATTTAAGTATCACACACATGTTCTATAGTATTTTCACTTAATAAAGAATAGTTTTAAATCCTACTTGATATACATGAACTATTGAATCAACTTTCATTTAACATTTTTATTGATCATTTTAAGTTACAAGAAATTTATCTACACATTATATCACATGCATTAACACATAAACATGATGCTCATGATATGTTTTAGTAATTGATTTAGGGTATAACATCAAGGGTGTTACACATCCAAAATAGTATTCCATCAAAGGCTCACACATATGAAAGTATTTCTCTAATCATTAAGAGGAAAACAAGGCAGGATGGGAGGTGTCGGTGTTTTGAACCATCGGCTAGTAAATTTGTATCTGCACATCTGGTCTGGATGATGTGCTCAAAGGATACAAGGATTTATACTAGTTCAGACAGAATATCCCAATGTCCAGTATGTTGCTACTCATGTTACCGGCACTAGTTTGTAGTATGGGTTACAAACGGGCAAGAGAGGGAGAAGGTCCCAAGTCTCTGGTGAAAAGATCAAATGGAGTTGAGTCTTATTGAGCTCGCTCAACCATGTGCTCCTTCAGCCATGTGCTTCTCCCTCCATGGGGCATCCTGCTTCCCCTTTTATAGGTGAAGGGGAAGGCACATGTTACAAAGAGAGAGAGAGAGAGAGAGAGAGAGAAAAGGAGAAAAGCGAGAGAGAAGAAGGCCTCCAGGGTTGTGGCATCCTTCGTATCCTTTATGCGAGTCTCATCAGTCCTGTAGATGATGACGGTGATGGCTCCACGTTGCGGCCCTATCCGTCACTGGCACTATGCCTCGATGTCATCAGCTGGTCATGGCGTCCCATCCCGTCCCGACGGACGGCGTGGTGAACCGACATGCCTGTCAGCGGCCGTACGGGGATTAGGCACCACAGCGCTGAAAGGTCCTAATGGCTAGAGGGGGGTGAATAGCCTTTTAAAAATTTCTACAACAACACCTAACAAACCGTTTAGACAATTATGAGGTGAAGCAAGTGTTGCGCTAGCCTACTAAAATAGCAAGCCACCTACCACAATTAAAGTTTATATAGTATCTATCCACACAATAGCTATAACACTACACTAAGTTAGTGTGCTCTCAAAAGCTAACTAAAGAGCCACACTAGCCAAACTAACAAGCTCTCACAACTAGCTACACTAAAGAGCTTGCCAACTAGTTTGTGGTAATGTAAAGAGAGTGAGCAAGAAGGTTATACCGCCAGTGTTGAGGAAGGAACCAATCAATCACAAGAATAAATAACAATGAAGACCAATCACCTTGGAATCAAATAATGACAGAATGATTTTTTACCGAGGTTCACTTGCTTGCCGGCAAGCTAGTCCTCGTTGTGGCAATTCACTCACTTAGAGGTTCACGAGCTAATTGGCATCACACGCCAAACCCTCAATAGGGTGCCGCACAACCAACATAAGATGAGGATCATACAAGCCATGAGCAATCTACTAGAGTACCTTTTGGCTCCTCACCGGAGAAAGGTCAAGAACCCCTCACAATCACCACGATCGGAGCCAGAGACAATCACCAACCTCCGCTTGATCCTCGCTGCTCCAAGGAATCTAGGTGGCGGCAACCACCAAGAGTAACAAGCGAATCCCGTAGTGAAACATGAACACCAAGTGCCTCTAGATGCAAACACTCAAGCAATGCACTTGGATTCACTCCCAATCTCACAAAGATGATGAATCAATGATGGAGATGAGTGGGAGGGCTTTGGCTAAGCTCACAAGGTTGCTATGTCAATACAAATGGCCAAGAGAGTGAGCTAGAGCCGGCCATGGGGCTTAAATAGAAGCCCCCACAAAATAGAGTCATTGTACCCCCCCTTTACTGGGCACAACACGGGGTGACTAGACGCTCCGGTCATATCGACCGGATGCAGGACCCCAGCATCCGATCGTGCGATGCATGCCACGTGTCCCCTCTCTTTAAATACTAACTGCTCGATCCCAACGGTCAAGTGATGACCAGACGCGCTGCTATGAAGTGACCAGACGCTGGACCTCAGCGTACGATCATTTCTAGTAAGCATCTAGAAGCGAGAAATCACGACCAGACGCGTCTGATCATGCTTGACCGGTCTCACCTAGCGTCTGGCCACTCAGCGTCTCCCCTGTGCGCTGCCATGTCAGCAGGACTAGACTCAACCCTCCAGCATTCGGTCACTAAGTGACCCAGCATCTGGTCAGAGACCGACATCAGCGTCTTTGCAGCTTCTACCGATCGGACTCACCGGTCCAACCGAGGCCAGCGTCCGATCACTTCCAGTGACCTCCGTCTTTTCTATATAGAGCATCGTGGCACTATAGAACTGTCCACACTCTATGGGCGGACACTCCACCGGTGAAGTTCCTAACCCTTGCTCAAATGTGCCAACCACCAAGTGTATCACCTTGTGCACATGTGTTAGCATATTTTCACAAACATTTTCAAGGGTGTTAGCACTCCACTAGATCCTACAAGCATATGCACTGAGTTAGAGCATCTAGTGGCACTTTGATAACTGTATTTTGATACGAGTTTCACTCCTCTTAACAGTATGGCTATCGATCCAAAATGTGATCACACTCACTAAGTGTCTCGATCACCAAAACAAAATGGCTCCTACCATTTATACCTTTGCCTTGATTCTTTTGTTTTTCTCTTTCACCTTTTCAAGTCCAAGCACTTGATCATCACCATGGCATCACCATCATCATGTCATAATTTTCAATTACTTCACCACTTGGAATGTGCTACCTATCTCATGATCACTTGATAAACTAGGTTGGCACTTAGAGTTTCATCAATTCACCAAAACCAAACTAGAGCTTTCAATCTCCCTATTTTTGGTAATTAATGATAACCCTTTGATAAAGATATGAATTGAAATTCAATTGAATCCATGTTGCTTGTCCAAGCATATTTACCATGTGTAAAAGGATATGGACAAGTTTCATCAAACCCCAAATGGTAGCAATTGCTCCCCCTACATATGTGCTAAGAGTTTGGATTAAAGCTTGCACATATGCTTAGATAGGAAACAATGTCTACCAAATGATGCTAAGGTATAAAAGATGGACCTTTCAAGCGTGATACCAATTGGAGTGCACCATTATACCATCCTTAGCACCATGATTAGCTCGATACCACTTGGAAACACTTGGAAATGAAATCTCTAGATAACCTATGCATGCTAGATTTTCATTTCATCATTCAAATCTACAACTAGCATACACCACACAAGCATGGATATTAAAATTAAAAACATGTGCCATGCAAGCAAACATATGAAATACACATTCAAATACACCATACAAGTTCATGAGCTTGCTCCCCTTACTTGTGTGCTCAAAATTTTAATTGATCTCTTTCCTTTGTCATATCTCTCCCCTTATGTCAAGTTCTCCCCATTTGTTGTCTTTCATTATATTAGTACACTAATATCTTTGTTTTTCTCCCCATGTACTAATATCACTAATATCTTTGTTTTTCTCCCCCTTTGTCATCAATGACCACAAAGGTTCAAAATATAGATAGGTAGAGATTATCAATGTCAATCAATGGGGTGAGGATCATTTTCCCAAATTTGGTCTAATCTAGATCATTTACCAAAGATATTTAACTCGGTTTGATCCAAGGACAAGCTTCATTACACATCCAAATAAGAGTTATCTTGTACCATGTTGAGTTAAACACTTAGAGCTTATTTTCTAGATTAAACACTAGGTTTACAAGCCCACAAACATATCATATGCTACCACTAGATCAAGTCAAGCATAGAAGCAATAGTGGTACCATATAATCATCAAATTCATTTGATTTTCATGAATGAGCCTATTAAATGTGAAGGATGTCTAGATGCACTAAACATGTCCTTAGCAAGGATGTATGCCATGCCAATCAACTTTTACCTTGGATTGCTCGAAGGAGAGGCATGTCATATGAGTGGGGGGGGTGCATCAACACATATTTGAGAAATCCAATATGTTCAACTCATTTCTTAGCTTGCAAAACATTTTCTCATCCAATGGCTTGGTGAAGATATCGGCAAGTTGATCTTCGGTGCCTACACTCTCAATGCAAATGTCTCCTTTTTGTTGGTGATCTCTTATGAAATAGTGGCGGACATCAATATGCTTTGTTCTTGTATGTTGAATGTGATTGTTGGTCAACTTGATTGCACTCTCATTGTCACATAGCAATGCACTTTCTTGAACTTGATTCCAAAGTCACTCAAAGTGGCCTTCATTCAAAGTACTTGTGCACAACAACTACCGACAGATATGTATTCGGCTTTGGCGGTTGATAATGCAATACTATTTTGCTTCTTTGATGACCTTGAAACAAGTGATCTTCCTAACAATTGACATGTACCTGAGGTGCTCTTTCTTTCAATCTTGCATCCCGCATAATCCGAGTTGGAGTAACCAACTAGCTCAAACTTTGCTCTTTTAGATACCACAAACCAACATTTTGTGTATGCTTCAAGTACCTCAATATTATCTTTGTAGCTTTCAAATGACTTTCTCTTGGTGAGGCTTGAAATCTTGCACACATGCATACACTAAACATGACATCTAGCCTTGATGTGGTCACATAGAGTAGGCTTCTAATCATAGACCGACATAATTTTTGATCCACCATATTTCCACTTGCATCACTATCTAAGTTGCCATTTATTCCCATTGGTGTGCTAATGGCTTTACTATCACTCATGCCAAACTTCTTGATTATGTCCTTGATATACTTGCCTTGACTCACAGAAGTACCATTCTTCAATTGCTGGATTTGAAGACCAAGGAAGTAACTTAACTCTCCAATCATGGACATCTCAAACTCATTAGCCATCATCTTTTCAAACTCATCACAAAAGTCTTGATTGGTTGATCCAAATATGATGTCATCAACATAGATTTGTAACATAAACAAGTCTTTACCAATTTTCTTGATGAAAAGAGTGGTGTCAACTTTACCTATTATGAACCCTTTAGAGAGTAGGAAGTCCATCAATCTCTCATACCATGCTCTAGGTGCTTGCTTCAATCCATACAACGTCTTCTTCAACTTGTACACATGGTCGGGCATCTTATCATTTTTAAAACCGGGAGGTTGCTCAGCATATACTTCTTCATTGATGTAACCATTGAGAAATGCACTCTTAACATCCATTTGATAGAGTTTGATGTTGTGGGCACAAGCATAGGCTAGCAAGATTCTAATTGCTTCCAATCTAGCAACCAGGGCATATGTTTCTCTAAAGTCAAGACCTTCAACTTGTGTATAGCCTTGTTGAAAGGTCCTTGTTTGGTTTTGGTAATTGAGTGACAACCTAGGTGGACTAATTGTGTTTATGTGAGATACACAGGTGATTAGTCCATAGGTACATGTGTATGAGCAACATATGCCATAAAGGTGAAAATGGCTTGGAAATGTTGCAAAGCTCACACATGTGATGATGAAGGAGCTTAAATGCACATGAGACATGACATTGAGTCATGTGATCAAGGTGGAGAAGATCAAGACAAGACTTGGCTTGATGGACCGGTTGCAAGCGTAAAGGGCAAGTCGAAGGCTTTGGAGTGATGGACCATGTGGCGGTGAAGCTTGAGCAAGACTTGGCGCCGATGGACGATGGCAACGGTGAAGAGCAAGTAAAGTCAAGATCAATGAACCAATATGATCATGTGATGATATGAAGTGGATCATATCATTGTTGATCATGTTGGTGCATGTGTTGCATCGATGTTGGAGGAGATGGAATGGAATGCGCAGGGCAAAGGTATAACCTAGGGCATTTCATTTCACTGGTCATAGGTGTGTAGAGAAGTTTATGACCAGGTTTAGGATAGATGACCGTACTATCAAGAGGGACAAACTTGTTTGCATATCGGTCATCTAGTGCCACTCGAGTGATCTAACTTTGCATCGTCGCTAGGATCGAGTGGCGTGGCAAGTTGAGTGGCTAACATCCTTTGGAAAATGATTATAAAAAGCTAACACACATACACATGGTGGTGTACACTTAGTGGTGTTAGCACATTTACAAAGGAGGTGGTGTTTGCAGGGTTGAGATGGGTTTGGGTCCCTCTCTCTATTCGGCGCTTTCGGAAAAATGGAATGCCTATCTTCTATTGCGCTGGATGCAAATTATTGTGGTTGGCACTTTGGAGCAAGGGTGAAGAAGTTAGAAGTGAAAACGAGTTGGTCGCGAAGACGCTGGCGTCGATCAACTGACTGAATGCTGGGTCTGAAAGCACCGGACGTTGACAGCATGCGTCCGGTCAAGCTGGTCGGTCGGCACAGTACCTAGGGTATTGCACCGGACGCTGGTCAGGGTCTGGTCAAGGTGGACCGAACGTGTCCGGTCGAAGAAATACGCCTCGGGGAGCTTACTGGAAACGACCGAACGCTGGGGTCCAGCGTCCGGTCAGTTGAAGCTGCTGCGTCCGGTCAGGTCAAGTGACCGTTGGAATCGGGACGTGTGGTCGTCTGCGAGTGACCGGACGCTGGGGTCCAGCGTCCGGTCAACACGACCGGAGCGTCCGGTCGGCCCGTTTTTTTGCCCAGTGAAGGGGTAACGGCTAGTTTAGCCCTTGGGCTATAAATAAAAGTGGCCTTCGGCCATGGCTGGTGCTGAGCACCTAAGGGGACTTAGTGTCCATGCTTGTGAGTGCTTGGGAGCCCTCCATCACACATATACTTGATAGTAATCATTCGATTGTGTGAGTGAGCGATTCTAGTGCGATTGCATCGTGAGGTTGCATCGAGTGGCACTAGGTGATCGAGTTGCAAGTCGGTGGTGCTTGTTACTCTTGGAGGTTGCCACCTCCTAGATGGCTTGGTGGTGGTCTCCGTCGAAGCATGCAAGAAGCTTGTGCGGCGCTCTAGAGAAGTGCTTGTGAGGGGCATTGTGCTCGCCCCGCGGGAGCCGTGAAGAGCAACTCTAGTAAAGCGTGTCATTGAGCTACCCTCACTTTCGGGGTAGGTTCTTGTGGCGCCCGACGTGTGGGCTTAGCGGGTGATGCTAATTAGCTGCCGAACCACCAAGTGAGCGGTCGACACAACGGGGACTAGCGTGTTGGCAAACACATGAACCTCGGGAGAAAAATCATCGTGTCAACCTTATTCTTCCCGTTGGTTTGCATCCCCATTACATAAGCTTGCAATTACTTTTATACATATTAAGCTTGTGTAGTTGCTCTTGTAATTAGATAGCTTGTGTAGCTTGCTAATTACCTTCTTGCTTGTGTAGCATAGAAGTAGCTCCCTTGCGTGGCTAATTTGGTTTTAGTAACCTTGTTAGTCACATTGCTTAGTTTGTGTAGCTAAGTTTTTGCGCTCTCTAATTAGGCATTGGTTGCCTTGATATTGAGCATTGCTAAGTGAGCTTAGTTAGCTTTGTGCTTTTGCTTACTAACATATGTAGAAGCTCCCTTGTTGCTTAAAGTACTAGTGGCATAGGTTTGTGTAACCTTGCTCCTAGAATTGGTTAGGTAAGTTCTAGCTAGCCCGGCACCTTTGTTGCTTGATTAGTATCTTTGGAAGGTGCTAGAGAACATAGATAGAGGGGTGTAGTCTTGGCTAGACTGATAGTTATAATTCTGCACTTGTCTTGGGTAGCCGACGCGATTAATTTTAGAAAAGACTATTCACCCCCCCTCTAGTCCGCCATCTCGTCCCTTCACTTGTGCTACCAATCTTGCTTTGTTCCTCACTACTATCCTATCTTGATCTTGCTTATTTCTAAAGACCTATTTGGTTCCAATCACATTGTGTCCCTTTGATCTCTCTACTAATTCCCATACTTGATTTCTTGTGAAATTATTCAATTCTTCATGCATAACATTCACCCAATCAATATCATTCAATGCTTCATCTATTTTCTTTGGTTCAATGGATGACATAAATGAGAAATGCTCATAAAATAAAGCCAATCTTGATCTTGTTTGTACACCTCTAGAAATATCACCAATTATAGTGTCCAATAGATGATCCCTTGTAATATTGGTTGGTTGAAGGATTGGAACTTGATTGCTTGCACTTGCTTGATCATTGGGTTGAGATGATGTACTAGCCATTTGATCTTGTTCATTGTCATGAGAGCTTGCTTGAGTTGTATCATCTTACACATTTGAGTTAGAGATCACTTGCACTGGATCATCTTCATCATCATTCACTTGCCTAGGCCTCAATTCACCAACATCCATGTTCTTCATGGCATCTGAAAGTTGAATGCCTCTAACATCTTCCAAGTTCTTATTATCTTCTTGTGAACCATTGGTTTCATCAAATTCAATATCATGAACTTCCTCAAGAGTTCCACTATCCAAATTCCAAACTCTATATGCTTTGCTTGTAGTGGAGTAACCAAGTAGGAATCCTTTATCACATTTATTGTCAAACTTGCCCAATCTAGTGTCTTTCTTGAAGATATAGCATTTATAACCAAAGACTAAAAAATATGCAATGTTGGGCTTTCTACCATTCAAGAGCTCATATGGTGTCTTCTCTTTCAATGGGTGACAATAGAGGCGGTTACTACAATAGCAAGCCATGTTGATAGCTTTGGCCCAAAAAGATTGACTCACTAAGCATAGACCTTGCCATATCAATGAGTATTCTATTCTTCCTCTCAACAAAGCTATTTGATTGTGGAGTGTACTTGACTGAGAATTGATGTCTAATTCCAAATCTATCACACAATTCATTAATTCTAGTGTTCTTAAACTCACTACCATTGTCACTTCTAACTCTCTTAATGGTTGTTTCAAACTCATTGTGAATGCCCTTGACAAATGATTTGAATGTTGTAAACACATCACTTTTGTCCACTAGAAAGAATGCCCATGTATATCTAGTATAATCATCCACTATCATAAAGCCATATTTGTTACCACCGATGCTAGTGTATTGTGTTGGCCCAAATAAGTCCATGTGCAATAACTCAAATGCTTTACTAGTGCTCATCATGCTTTTCTTAGGATGGGTGTTTCCAACTTGTTTGCCGGCTTGATAAGAGCTACAAAGGTTATCCTTCTCAAACATAACATCTTTCAAGCCTCTAACCAAGTCATGTTTATCCAATCTATTCAATTGTTTCATTCCAACATGACCAAGCCTTTTATGCCATAACTAACCCATGCTAGACTTAGTGAACAAGCATATAGATAATTTAGCTTTACTAGCATTGAAATCAACCAAGTATAGATTCTCATATCTAAAGCCTTTGAAGATCAAATTAGAGCCATCTACACTTATGATTTCTACATCATCTACCCAAATATGCATTTGAATCTAAGATCACACAATTGAGCCATGGATAGCAAGTTGAAGTTTAAGCTCTCTAGTAGCAACACATTGGAAATGCTCATGTCATTGGATATTACAATCTTACCAAGCCCCTTGACCTTGCTATTGCTATTATCACCAAATATGATACTATCATAACCATCATTGTCATTGGTGTTGATTGAGTTGAACATTCTTGCATCACCAGTCATGTGTTGAGTGCATCCACTATCAAGAATCTAATGTCTTCCTTTGGCTTTGTAAATGACCTATAAAAGAAGATTAATTCTTTTTAGGTACCCAAACTTGCTTAGGTCCTTGAAGGTTAGTCACTAAGCTCTTTGGTACCCAAATGGTTTTTTAGCCCATCTATGGTGTACCAATGAACTTAGCCTTTACACAATTTGCACCCTTTGTAAGCATATAAAAAGAATCAAGCTTAATGGAGGATACATTAGCGTTTTTGCTCTTATTTTTGCATTCATGCTCTTTATGACCAACTTGCTTGCAACTAGTGCAAAACCGACCATTGTTCTTCACAAAACTAGTCTTGTGAGGAGCAAAAGCCGCCTTATCTAATGGAGATGGGGATCTCAATCTTCCATCAGGTGATGGTAACTATCGTTGTGGTGGAGAATGACACACCGATCCGGCTTCAGATCGAAAGATCGAACCCTGCAATCTCAGCACCACAGCTCCTCTGGTTATCAACCAAGTCACAGACCAGGTTGACCTCGCCAAGAAGGCTAATCCCTACCTGCGCAATGAAGAACACAAGCAAGAACAAAAAAGAACGCAACCAAATTACAGATGAATGATTATCTCACAAAGTTGGGGTCTCATAAACCGATGAACGGTGAAATTATTCTTAACAGAATAATCTAAGCAAATCCCGAACCCTAATGGAGGGGCGATGGCTGTTTATGAAGACTCTAGGGTCGTGCAAGACCCCTGGACGCGCCCCTAATGGGCCCAAACTCGATACATGGTCCAATGGACCAAAAGACAGTGTCACAGCACCCTAGTAGATTCTGGACGCTGACTTGTTTTGATGATTCCTATTGATTCCAAATATGTTTTGATGTGAAATCACTTGGATTGGCTTCCTTATCAAATTAGCTTTCCATCCATATGTGGATCATTGAAAACGGAGTCTGGATGCGTCCTGGGTGACCAGTTTAAGGTAGGTTGTCCTGAAGGCCGAGGCAGACTCGAATTCTTGTTGGACTGGGCCTCCGGCTTGTGTTGGACGTCCTTACTGGTCATCATCACCTCCACCACTTCCTCTAAGTCCTTCACGACCCTCTCCAATGTTCCTAAGCAAGATAACATCATTAGGTAGTAGTTTATTCTCAAAAGTATGAAAAGTATCGCTTAAGAACGAGCTCACCTCTAAATTGAGTTGTCGCTTTCGAGCCCGGGTCATTGGACCTTGCATGACGGTTGGAGGATCAGCGGGTACCTCTGAAGAAGTGATGTCCTCATCATTATCTTTCTTGGGGGTATAGCCCAATCCCTCTTTGTAGAGAGAAGATCTTTGGCTACCCAAGCACATAAGCAAGAGGTCCTCACCACCATAGGCCTTAGCCAAGGTGTGAGTGAGCTTATGGACCTTCTTCTTGAGGTTCTCATTCTCAACTATTAGTGAGGCATCACAAGTGAAACCATCACTACTAGATGAGGTGGAAGTACAAGTACTACAAGAAGAGTTAGCGAGAGGAACAATGATAGGCATAGATAATGATTCATTAATTATATCACAAGTCAAGCCTACATTGCAAGTTTCAGCATACTTCTTTTTATTTTGCTCATCAAGAAAAGAGGAATGAGCCTTTTCAAGCTTTTTGTGAGCCTTGCCAAGCTTCTCATGGGCTTCCTCTAGCCTCTCATGAGATGCATTGAGCTCATCAAAGGCTTGCTTAAGGGTTTTTAGTTCCTTTCGCAAGCTTTTGCATTCCCTTCTCTTGATGTCAAAGTGTTCTTTAGCGTCTTCTAGCATATCAAATAGTTCATCCCTAGTAGGTTCATCATCATCACTATCACTTTCATTTTTATTTTCATTATCATGTTCCTCATCACTTCCATCATCACAAATTTGTACCTTAGTGGCCTTAGCCATGAAGCATGATGAAGTATCGAAGAGAGAAGACTTCTCATTGATTGCAATGCTTGCAAGTGCCTTTTTCTTGGTAGTCTTGTCATCATCACTATCATCATCATCACTTGAGGAAGCATCACTATCCCAAGTGACCACATATGAACCACCCTTCTTCTTGAAGGTCATCTTGTCCTTCGTCTCTTTCTTTTTCTTGTCCTTATTCTTATTCTTCTTGTTGTCATCATCATTGTCGCTATTGTATGGACATTAAGCAACAAGATGATCATTACTTCCACATTTGAAGCACCTTCTTGACTCTTTCCTTGTTCTTGGATGAAGATTTCTTTCTTCTAGCATGGTACCCTTTCTTCATCATGAACTTGCCAAATTTCTTGACAAAGAGAGCCATCTTCTCATCATCATTATCATCATCCCATGAGCCATCATCTTCACTTGATCTATCTTGCTTTGCCTTGCCCTTGGATGAAGTGGCCTTGAATGCCACGCTCTTCTTCTTCTCATCTTTCTTCTCCTTCTTTTCTTCCTTCTCATCATCATCTCTATATGTATCATCGGTCATTATATCTCCCAACACTTGGTTTGGTGTCATGGTGTCCAAACCACTCCTCACTAGAATAGTGACCAATATGCCAAATCTTGAAGGCAAGCATCTCAATAACTTGTGGGAGAAGTCCTTGTCCTTCACCTCTTCTCCAAGTGCTTTGAGATCATTGACAATCACTTGAAGCCTATGAAACATCTCTGGCACACTCTCATCCTCTTTCATCTTGAAGCTTGCAAACTTCTTTTTGAGAATATATGCCTTTGCACCCTTCATGGCTTAAGTGCCCTCAAATGATTCCTCTAATTTCTTCCATGCCTCATGAGCTCTCTCAATGTTCTTGATTTGCTCAAATGTTCTCTCATCCAAAGCATCATGGATGGCACTAAGAGCAATGTCATTATTTTGGAGTAGTATTTCTTCGGCGGTGGTGGGAGCCTCTTTATCTTCAATCTCAATCTTTGTCTCTATCACCTTTCAAACCTTCCTATTGATTGACTTGATATAAGTTGTCATCTTAGCTTTCCAATAGAGATAAGTTAAGCCATCAAATTAGGGTGGCTTCTTGGTATTGTTGATTTTAGCTATTTTTACACCGGAGGTTGTTAAGCCTCAAATCACAGTGACCTCGGCTCTGATACCACTTGAAAGGTCCTAATGGCTATAGGGGGGGGTGAATAGCCTTTTAAAAATTTCTACAACAACACTTAACAAACCAGTTAGATAAATTATGAGGCGAAGCAAGTGTTGCATTAGCCTACTAAAATATCAAGCCACCTACCATAATTCTAGTTTATATAGTATCTATCCACAATAGCTATAACACTACACTAAGTTAGTATGCTCTCAAAAGCTAACTAAAGAGCAACACTAGCCAAACTAACAAACTCTCACAACTAGCTACACTAAAGAGCTTGACAACTAGTTTGCGGTAATGTAAAGAGAGTGAGCAAGAAGGTTATACCATTGTGTCGAGGAAGGAGCCAATCAATCACAAGAATGAATAACAATAAAGACCAATCACCTTGGAATCAAATGATGACACAATAATTTTTTACTGAGGTTCACTTGCTTGCCGGCAAGCTAGTCCTCGTTGTGGTGATTCACTCACTTATAGGTTTACGAGCTAATTGGCATCACATGCCAAACCCTCAATAGGGTGCCGCACAACCAACACAAGATGATGATCACACAAGCCATGAGTAATCCACTAGAGTACATTTTGGCTCTTCATCGGGGAAAGGTCAAGAACCCCTCACAATCACCACGATCAGAGCCAGAGACAATCACCAACCTCCACTCAATGATCCTCGTTGCTCCAAGCTGTCTAGGTGGCGGCAATCAATAAGAGTATCAAGCGAATCCCTGCAGTGAAACACGAACACCAAGTGCCTCTAGATGTAAACACTCAAGCAATGCACTTAGATTCACTCCCAATCTCACAAAGATGATGAATCGATGATGGAGATGGGTGGGAGGGCTTTAGCTAAGCTCGTAAGGTTGCTATGTCAATGCAAATGGCCAAGAGAGTGAGCTAGAGCCAGCCATGGGGCTTAAATAGAAGCCCCCATAAAATAGAGCCATTGTACCCTTCACTGGGCACAACAAGGGGTGACCGTATGCAGGACCCCAGCGTTCGGTCGTGCGATGCACGCCATGTGTCCTCTCTCTTT
Source organism: Miscanthus floridulus (assembly GCF_019320115.1). Classification (NCBI taxonomy): domain Eukaryota; kingdom Viridiplantae; phylum Streptophyta; class Magnoliopsida; order Poales; family Poaceae; genus Miscanthus; species Miscanthus floridulus. The sequence goes on from NC_089591.1 coordinate 77,296,976, forward strand.
AAATACTGATCGCCCGATCTCAATGGTCAAGTGATGACCAAACACGCTGCTGCGAAGTGACTAGATGCTGGACCTCAGCGTTCGGTCGTTTCTAGTAAGCGTCCAGAAGCGAGAAATCATGACCGGACATATTCGGTCATGCTTGATCGAACTCACCCAGCGTCTGGTCACTCGGTGTCTCCCCTGTGCGCTGCCACATCAGTAGGACCGGACGCAACCCTCCAGCGTTTGGTCACTAAGTGGCCCAGCGTCCGGTCAGAGACCAATGCCAGCGTCTTTGCAGCTTCTACTAATAGGACGCGCTAGTCCAACCGAGGCCAGCGTCCGGTCACTTCCAGTGACCTCTGTCTTTTCTGTATAGAGCACCGATGGCACCGTCGAACTGTCCGCACTCTACGGGCGAGCACTCCACCGGTAAAGTTCCTAACCCTTGCTCAAATGTGCCAACCACCAAGTGTATCACCTTGTGCACATGTGTTAGCATATTTTCACAAATATTTTCAAGGGTGTTAGCACTCCACTAGATCCTACATGCATATGCAATGAGTTAGAGCATCTAGTGGCACTTTGATAACCGCATTTCGATATGAGTTTCACCTCGCTTAATAGTACGACTATAGATCCTAAATGTGATCACACTCACTAAGTGTCTCGATCACCAAAACAAAATGGCTCCTACCATTTATACCTTTGCCTTGAACCTTTTATTTTTATCTTTCTTCTTTTCAAGTCCAAGCACTTGATCATCACCATGGCATCACCATCATCATGTCATAATCTTCATTTGCTTCACCACTTGGAATGTGCTACCTATCTTCATGATCACTTGATAAACTAGGTTAGCAATTAGGGTTTCATCAATTCATGAAAACCAAACTAGAGCTTTCAAGCGCCCACGCACCCATCACTTTTGGCAATGCAAACCCCTGGGTGTGGCCTATCGTGGCCATAGGTCATGTCAAGGCATGCCCGTGCCCCATCTGGTGTTAGAAGCTTGACCTAAGCCCATACGTTTGGATCTATAGTGGTTGGGGGTGGTATGGACCCTGCCGGGTGAGGCGGAGCCTGCACTTGAGGGGTTAGGCGAGACAGAGCCCGTGCCCTCAGGGTCGGACGAGACGGCTCCTGAACCCTTGGAATCGGGTGACACAGGGTCAGTGCCTGAGGTGTCTAGCAAGGTGGAAATCATCCCCTCAGGGCCAGGCGAGACCTTAAATACATCTTGGACCATCCATGCGAATTAATGTTCGTGTCCATTAACTTCCTTCCTCTAGGTATCCCTAATATCGATACCCGATAGTAGCCCCCGAGCTTACGAAAGAGTAGAATACTCCTTTGGAGGTTTTTTCAGGCAGGAGGACTTTGTGGGCCTCGGTCTCCCTTTGTAGCCCATGGGGTGTCTTGGTAGGGTTGCGATTCCCTTCAATCGTGATCAGACTCCTTGGGAACATGTAGCTGCGTGATTTAGGGGCCGAAAAAGATTTCTCTTTATTTCGATCCCTCCCTAGGATCCGATCGATCTGCCATCATCATGCAACCGTGTATTCGGTCTACTTATGAGTCCAACTTCCCCCGAGCCTCCGTGCATAGTAGGGGTCCAGTCGAGGGGTTAGCTCATCTTGTGATCGTCCTCCCACAAGCATTTTTTCGATAAAACGGAGGGGCTGAGCCATGCCATTTTTTCTCGATGGACGAATCATGATGCTCGGTGAGCTATTAATGGGCTAGCCCAAGTGGGGCCTTGGCTTCCCATTCGTGGGGGTCCATCATGGGTCAACTTATGTCTGACTCTAGATTCTTGGCGACCAATCCATTTAGTTCCTAGGTCCGTTCGACCTGTCCCAAGGGCTCACTGCCTTTCTTCTAGGAAAAATCATGGACTATGAACTGACCAAGACTCGAAACGTGGGCCAGGATGCCTATGGTGCTCATGTGCCCTAGTACTGGCTGCTAGCGGGCCCATCCCTTTCCACTCCTCACTCTAAAGGTGCCCCAGAGCAGGTTGTGAATCCATCGGTGGGCCAACCTTCGAACTCCTAGGCCTGAATAGGCCATGGGAGCATTTTCAGCTCCGTATCCCTCCTTACCTATGGTAATTCTCAGGCCCATCAAATGGGGCAAACCGTCATCCGATGTGCCCTTTGAGGGAGCCCCTCTAGCATAGGGCTTTTCTAGCAAGATAGAGGACGAGATCATCCCCTTAAAAAATTAGTTAGTTAGATGAACGAAGTGGTGATCTTGTAATAACTGAACAAGTTTTAATTTTGTGTTATAAAAAGGTTACTGCATTCTGACCCTTTTTGCTGTTAAGGCTACAAAGCTTAAGGCACGAGCAAAAGAACCCTGATCATGCTGGTGAGCAAGAACCCCGTAGCCACTAGGGCGTAGATTCCTTACAGTCCGACTAACTTTACTAAGTTCTCGTTTCCACAGCTCTCTCTTTTAGATCTTAACGTAAGAAGGGGTCAGGTACAACAATTGGTTCTAAATAGGTATGCTCTTATCAGCCCCTAAGTGAGGCCTGGCCCCAGGCCATTACTGGGGTCAGGTGTCACTAAGGATCGAGGACGAGATAGCGAAAAAGAAAGCATTTTTGTATTTCAAAAACACTGTTCTTAGTTTTCATGGGTACATGCATATGCTAAGGGTAAAAAGGATGTAGCTGCTCGATGTTCTATGCGTTGATGAAGACCTTGCCGTCGATGGTCTTGAGCTTGTAGGTGCTAGGGCCGGAGCACTTCTATGACGACGTATGGTCCCTCCTACGGCGAAGAGAGCTTGTGATGATTTTTGTTGCTCTAGACGAAGCGGAGTACCAAGTCCCCAACGTTGAAGGCCCGACCCTGCACCCGACTGGCTCTGGTACCGGTGCAACGCCTGCTGGTACTTAGCTAAGCGAAGGATGGCAACATCGTGGACCTCGTCGAGCCAATCCATGGCATCCTCGAGGGACTCCTTGACTCCCTACTCATTGTACGTCCTGACCCTCGACGCTCCATAGTCAAGGTCAGTTGGGAGGATAGCCTTAGAACCGTAGACCATGAAGAAGGGTGTATAGCTAGTGGCCCAACTAGGGGTCATCCTCAGGCTCTAGAGCATCTCAGGGAGCTCCACTGACCCATCGTCTGCCAAACTTATTCAACCGATTAGAGATCCTAGGCTTGAGGCCTTGTAGGACCATGTCATTCGCAGCGCTTGACCTGCCTTTTCGTGCGGGGGTGCACCACGGCGGCCCAATCAATGCAGATGTGGTATTCATCAGTAGAATCAGAGGAACTTTTTCCCGTTAAACTGTGTGTCGTTGTCCAGTGATAATGGAGTTTAGGACTCCAATGCGATAGACGATGTTAAGGAAGAACAACATGGCTTGCTCAAACTTGATTCATGGAGATCGGCCGAGCCTCTACCCACTTTGTAAACTTGTCTACAGTGACAAACAAGTGCATATAGCCCCAGGCGCTCTCTTATGAGGTCAAACCATATCGAGCCCCAGACCACGAATGGCCACATGATGGGGATCGTTTGGAGTGCTTGGGCCAACAAGTGGGTCTGCCGAGCAGTAGTATTGACAACCATCGTAGGTGTGCACAATCTGTTCAGCGTCAGCTACTACGATTTGCCAGTAGAAGCCATGTCGGAATGCATTTCCGACTAAGGTCCTAGGTGTGGCATGGTGTCCGTAGACCCCACCGTGGATATCTCTCAGCAACTGCTTCCCTTGTTCGATGGGGATACAGCGCTGCAGGATCTTGGTGTGGCTTCGCTTGTAGAGCTCCCCCACAATAATGATAAAGGAATTAGCGCGACACACGAGCTATTGTCCCTCCATTTTATCCATCAGTAGCACCTCACAAAGGAGGTAATCGAGGTAAGGTGTTCTCTAGTCTGCAAGAGGGTTGGGCTCTACCACTAGGGTCTGCATCAAGCTCTATGACCTCAAGGTCTAGGGTCTGAGGCTAGGTCAGCCTCCGAGCCTAGGGTTGGCGTCCTATCACCAGTCTATTCTAGCTCCTCGTAGTGGACCATGGTCTTGTATTGGTCGCTGGCGAAAATACCCATCGACACCGGCACTCGGCCGAACGCCATCTTTGCCAGCGCGTTGGCTGCTTCATTAAGCCACCTCAGGATGTGATTGAGCTTAAGATCAGTCGAACTTATCCTCCAGCTGGCGGACCTCTCGGCAATACACTAACCATCTTGGCGTTGTGGTAGCTTGACTCTTTCATGACCTAGTCGATGACCAGCTAGGGAGTCACCCCTGAACATCGAGCCATCGGATGCCCAGCTCAACAGCGATGCTTGGAGTCATAGGCCACTGACCCCATGAAGATCATGAGGCAGTCCATCCGGCATTGAAAAGCCACCGTCCTCCCCCTCGGCGTCGTCTACTGCCGGCTTGGGCTCCTTCCTATGCTCCCCCTTATTAGAGCCACTAGACAGGAACCAGCTTCATGAGTCCACAGTCACTGGATAGGTGCTTGATGGGGAAGGCATGGTTCAGGCATGGCCCTTCGAGCAGCTTCTTGAAGTGGTTTGGGGTACCCTCGATGGGCTTCTAACCCCCTTGCGATCAGTAGCAGCCACGAGCGAGCTCTCGCGCCGCTGCTTGTTCTTCTTCTTGTTGGGGCGGTTGGAGGCGCCTTCACCAGCGTCCTCGTCCAGGCTTCGCCTTGACCTTGGGATGGTCGAAAATTGCTCTGACCGCCTCCTCGCCCGAGGCATGGCTGGTGGCAATGTTGAGGAGCTCCTTGGTGGACCACATGCTCTGATCCTCGCCGCTATCGTAGCGTTCGCCGTGATGAGGGTGGTAGCCGCGGCCGGCTTCCTCTCTCTCATCGCTTCGTCCATGCCTATGGGCATCTAGGGTGTTACGTGCATCATGGTGGAGGGCGAGATGCTCATGCACCAGAGCCACGACGCCCCCCTGTCGCCGCACGTTGCCTTGGTGGACAGACACGTGCCTGACATGTTGTTCTGAGGGCGCGCGCTGATTGGCGTTGAGCTCACATTACCGAGACAACGAGCTCTCCGCCTGCTGCACCGCCATGCGCTCGAGCAGCGTGTAGATCTTGTGATGGGCCCAATGATCCTCGGCTCTCGCGGGCTCCGGGAGCCCTCAGAGCAAGGCCACCATGGCAGCGATGTTCTGGCTTGCCCGGGCAAAGTGTGGGAGGGCTTCATCATTTTTTATGATCCTCTGGTTCATGTCGCGGGCCATGGCACACTGCACGCCCACCATCTCCAGCGGCACTTGATCTCTCGCTCAAGCTCTGCGCGCTCCTACTCGAGTTAGAGTCGTGCATCCTTGAGCTCCTGGTGCCATGCCCTTAGCTAGTTCCACCCGTATGCGAGGAAGGGCCCCTACATCTTCCCTGACTTCATCGTCGAGGTCGTTTGGTGGGGTAGCCCCTCCCTCATGGATGCTTTTGACACGTCCCTCAGGGGTACCTGCCATAAAACATTCTCACAAGGGGTGATGGCTCCCGTGAGAAGGTCGTAGAAAGATTCCACGACGTATTCGGTCATCCCCATGAACTCAGTCGTTCGTAGGGGATGGGTGCATGTGTTGCGCTACGAGGTGGTCAACGGTCCTCGTGGCATTGTGCATACCAAATGGGAACGCTGCCGGGGTGCCCCGGGCGAGGTGTTCCGGGGAGAGCGGTTCCCCTCCGGCGAGTTGCATCATGGCGTTGGCGAAGGAGAAAGTAAGGTAGCACAACTCCTCTCAGGACAGTCGGGGTCCCAGGAAGGCATCGAGTTGACGCTCTAGCCTCCCATAGTTGAAGCTGAGGAGCCGGTAGTTCCTGGGGACACGGGCCTCCGGCGGGTGCAGCTGCAACTCCTCAAGCGGCTCGACTATCGCGTCGAGGCCAGCGACAGGGGCCTGCGCCAACTCTCCCTCCATCGTCACGATGAAGTCCAGATTCCTGAAGTGCACGTGCGCACCCAGAACCCAGCTGGCGCCGTGACTAGACATCCGAGGCCTGATGTGGACGTCGAGACGGACAAAAAGCCCCTACCTTGCGCGCCAACTGTCGATGTTTCGAACCACCGGCTAGTAAATTTGTATCTGCACGTCTGCCCCGGATGGTGTGCTCAGAGGACACAAGGATTTATACTAGTTTGGGCAAAATGTCCCTACATCCAGTCTGTTGCTCGTGTTACCGGCAGTAGTTTGTAGTAGGGGTTACAAACGGACGAGAAAGAGAGAGAAGATCTCAAGTCTCTGGTGAAAAGATCGAACAGAGTTGAGTCTTGTTGGGTTCATTCAGCCGTGTGCTCATCCAGCCGTGTGCTCCTTCAGCCGTGTGCTCCTCCAGCCATGTGCTCCTCCCTCCATGGGGCGTCCTGCTTCTCCTTTTATAGGTGAAGGGGAAGGCATAGGTTATAGAGAGAGAGAGAGAAAAGGAGAAAAGCGAGGGAGAAGAAGACCTCTAGGGTCACGGCGTCCTTCATCTCCTTTATGCGGGTCCTGTCGGTCCTATAGATGATGACTGGGATGGCTCCACATCGTGGCCCTATTCGTCACTGGCACTATGCCTCGACGTCATCAGCTGGTCATGGCGTCCCATCCTGTCCCAGCGGACGGCGTGGTGAACCGACGTGTCTGTCAACGGTCGTACGGTGATTAGGCAGCACAGCACCCACGCACCCGTCATTGTTGGTGATGTGAACCCTCGGGCGTGGCCTGTCGTGGCCACGGGTCACGTCAAGGCGTGTCCGCACCCCTTCTGGTGTCAGAGGCTTGATCTAGGCCCATATGCTTGGACCCGTAGTGGTTGGGGGTGGTACGGACCCCACCGGGTGAGGCGGAGCCCGCACTCGAGGGGTCGGGCGAGACGGAGCCAGCGCCCGAGGGGTTGGGCGAGACGGAGCCCATGCCCTCAAGGTCGGCCGAGATGGCTCCCGAACCCTCAGAGTCGGGCGACACGGGGCCCGTGCCCGAGGGGTCTGGCAAGGCGGAAACCATCCCCTCGGGGTCGGGCGAGACCTTAAATACGTCTTGGACCATCCGGGCGAATTAACGTTTGTGGCCGTTAACTTTTTTCCTCCAGGTATCTCTAATATTGATACCCGACAGTAGCCCCGAGCCTACGAAGAAGTAGAATACTCCTTTGGAGGCTTTTTCAGGCAGGGAGGACTTTGAGGGCCTCGGCCTCCCTTTGTAGCCCGTGGGTGTCTTGGTCAGGTTGCGATTCCCTTCTATTGCGATCGGACTCCTTGGGAACATGTGCTGCGGGATTCAGGGGTCCAGAAAATATTTCTCTTTATGAGCGGCAAAACGGTAGATTTTTAGAATGTCCAATCTTCCTAAATCTTCTGATCTCATCACCTTTTGCTACTTAACTGGCTTTTTTTCGAACACGGTATTCATTAAGCAGAAGTAGATAACAATTACAAGACAATAAGCGGCAGTAATCCCTAGAGTGTACTGAGGCAGGGCGGTCCTATGGCAGCAGGAGGTTGTGATTTACATCAAAGACTTAACTAGACATTGTTGCCCACTTGCATTTTCAGTTCCCTTCCACAAGAATGCTAATCTTTTGTTGAATAATCCATCGTCATCACAAGAGAAGAAGGGTTAGTAGTAGGGCATGAAAGCAAGTTGCACCGTATGATTCCGGGCTCAAACTAAACTACCGAGGCACAGAGAGTTCCAATAATTCTGGGAGACAGCAAGGACGCGAAGGTGGTTGCTACAGTGAAGCCCTCATGGGGTCTCAGATGGAACTGGCAATTTACGACGTTGGGAATTTCTCTGAATTGGCAAGTTAACTTGTTGCTACTACCGCCTGGTAGAGGTTGACATTTCTCCCGTAGACAATTTAGAGGAGCAGGACTACAGTGCATGGAAAGAAAAAAAACAGCCGTTCTCGATCAACACGGCGATCATGCATGTATGTATGCCTGGTCAAAAAGAAGAAGAAGATGCGATTGCAGTAAGAAGAAAAGAAAGACCAAGTGCGTGTTTAGTTCGTGAATTTTAGGAAATTTAGCTACTTTAATACTTTCGTTTTTATTTGGCAATTAGTGTTCGATCATGGACAAATTAGACTCAAAACGTTCGTCTCGCAATTTCCAATCAAACTGTGTAATTAGTTTTTTTCGTCTATATTTAATGCTCCATGCACGTATTGCAAGATTCGATGTGAGGGCTCCTGTAGCACTTTTTGAGAAAGTTTTTGGGAACTAAACAAGCACCAAGTACTCAAGGAAACATGCAGCAGTAGGAAACTGGTTAATAAGCTTCTTCAAATCTCAGGTTAGTCCTGCTGCTGCGTGAAATGACTATTCTACGAGCCGTGTTCATTTGCAAACCTACAAATTCCACTGTGGAAAAAGACGCGTCCCACCGCTAAAACCAATCCCTCTGTGTGTGTGTCTATATATATATATATATATATATATATATATATATATATATATACGGCCCGTGGAACAGAAGTGCTCGTAGGAGCCAGCACCCTGTCCAATTACGTGTCACGAGCGAGTGAGCGACCGTGCCCCGTTGTAGCCGGAAACGTGATTGTTTCCGCCTTGGCGTTTTCCGGGCTCGTGAAATATGTGACCTTCAAAAGCGAGGTTTGTACTAGCACACTTGTTTAGCGTGACTAACCTAGTTCTAGTTACCTGGGACTGGGAAAAGGATCATTATTGGTCCCGACGAGACAGAGCAAACAAGATTGCCGTGCGCTCGATGCTCCTCCTTCCTGAGGACGGTGCGAGGAGAAAAGGGGCCGCGCATACGTTGGGTAATGGATAGGATAAGCCACCAGCACCAGGACCAGGTCAGCACATGTGATTCGGCTGCCGCCATGGCAGTGAGACGACACGACGGTGAAGTAAAAGTAAACCAAGGCTGGCTGGCTCTACTGAGCAAACCCGGCGCGCGTCTTTTATAACCTCAGCGGCGCCCGCCTCTCCCTCCTCCCACTCTGCCCTGGCATCCCGCCAGTATCACGCTATGCTGCGACCCCGAAACCGGTGGCAACTTGCAGGCGCGGCAACCTTGGCGCACAGCGCAATCCTCCTCCGCCGCCTCCTCTACCACCAGGGCAGCAGGGTAGCCGCCTACCCGGCGGGCGGGTGCGGATGCTTTTGGCCTCCTCTGCTCTCCTAGGTTGGAAGAGTCTTTGCCAAGGGGATAGCAAAAGAGAAAGTACTTGCATACCCCAACAAGGCAACAGCGGCTGCTGTCCTCTTTTGGCTGGGGTCCTCCTCTTGCTCTCCTCTCTGCGTCTAGCTAGGACTATTCTCTCCTTCCCCTTCTCTTCTCTTGTTCGTTGTTCCCTCGCTCATTCATCACCCGAGTTGGAGTGCGAGGCAGTGCGAGGCAAGAAGGAGATCGAGCCGAGGAGGCAGGGAGGGCAGAGTGGACCACCACACACACACGCACCAGCGTCGTCGTACCAAGCAGAGAAGACCAGCCATGTGGGATCTTAACGACTCGCCGGCAGCCGAAGCCGCCCCGCCGTCGCCGTCCGCCGACGACTCCGGCGCGTCCTCCTCGTCGGCAGCCGCGCCAGTCGAGATGCCCGACGACGCGTACGACGACTCCGCCGCCGCAGCCGCCGCTGCAGCCGCGGACGCCGTGGTCACGCGGCAGTTCTTCCCGGCCCCGGCCGCCATCGGCGCGGCGCCCGGTTCGTCGAACGCGCGCGCGGGCTGGCTCCGCCTGGCCGCCGCGGCCGCACCGCCCGCGGCGGGCCAGCAACGGCGTCGACGCCGGCTGGCGGCCCCGCGGCAGGGGCGGCGGCGACAGCGGCGGCGGCTGGTGGCAAGAAGAGCCGGCGCGGGCCGCGGTCGCGCAGCTCGCAGTACCGCGGCGTCACGTTCTACCGCCGGACGGGGCGGTGGGAGTCGCACATATGGTAAGTTCCGTTGCCGCCGCCCTTTCCTTTCTCGACGAGGAGCTCGAGGAGAGAGAGACGGAGCAAGCAGCAGCAGGCCAGCAGCAGCTCGCGACGGGGGAGGGGGAGTTCGCGCGTTATTGGGTTGGATTCCTCTTGTTTTGGGCATTTCTCGCCTCTGCTGCTTTTGCCTTTCATAGCAACATCTTATCAAAGTTGTTCTTACCAGCTGTTACCATGCCAATATGCCATGCTCTCTCTCTCTCTCTCTCTCTGTCTCTGTCTCTGTGTGTGTCCCCTGTCTCTCTCTCCTACTATCTCTCTTCCCTGTCTCTCACTCCCCATGCTCTCTGCTTGTGCTTGTGCCATGCAGGGATTGCGGCAAGCAGGTCTATTTGGGTAAGTTTCGTTCATGTCCATCTTGTCCATACACATCCATACTTGGGACTTGGGAGAGCAGATGCTGCCCAATCCGAGGCGTCTTCAGTTCAGGATGGATTCCTCACTCACAAATGGCTTGGCTTGGCTTGGTTTTGTGACAACTTGCAGGCGGATTTGACACCGCTCATGCGGCGGCTCGGTAATAAACCCTCTCTCTTTCTTCGATTCCTATTGGCTCTCTTCACTGACTCCCATGCCAAGTTCTCCGCCAATAGCAGCGGGGCTCGCCGTCAAATTGTAATCCCTGACTGTCTGCTTTGCCTACCAAACCCAGGGCGTACGATCGGGCGGCGATCAAGTTCCGCGGCGTGGAGGCCGACATCAATTTCAGCTTGGAGGATTACCAAGGCGACATGAAGCAGGTGAATTTTACTGTAATACTACGGAGCATGTAGCAACAAGAAGATATGTTTTTTTTTCTCGTCTATCTAATCCACGTCTTCCTTCGTCTACCAGCAGATGGGCCACCTGAGCAAGGAGGAGTTCGTTCACGTGCTCCGGCGGCAGAGCACGGGGTTCCCCCGGGGCAGCTCCAAGTACAGAGGCGTGACGCTCCACAAGTGCGGGAGATGGGAGGCGCGCATGGGCCAGTTCCTCGGCAAGAAGTATGCCTGCCGTCCGTCGTCCATCTCCCTTCTCGCCTTGGATTCCTTCCTTCTTCGGTTCTTCCCCAACCACTTCCCCTCAGTTCATCTTTCCTCCCCATCCCTGCGTCGGCATCAGCTCTTCTTTCTTTGTCGTTGCGCCTCTCATCGTCTCACCCTCATTATTCATGGCTGTCACTTCCGGTCTGTGTCACTGCAGGTACGTCTACTTGGGCCTGTTCGACACCGAGGAGGAAGCCGCCAGGTAAAATAATTGGACCGCACTGTGTGCTCGCGAGGCGTTTTCTTCTCGGAACGGAGCTCCGCCACCCCTGGGCCGCGAAACTGACTGATGGATGTCCCGTGTCTCTGGGATTGTCGGGTCCGGTGGTCTCTCTGTGTGTGGTGTGCAGGACGTACGACCGCGCGGCCATCAAGTGCAACGGCAAGGACGCGGTGACAAACTTCGATCCCAGCATTTACGCAGAGGAGCTCGAGCCGGCGGGTTCGTCTATCCCTGCGCAGTTTGCAACGACCTACAGGCAATATCTGTTCATCTCTGACGGTCCGATGCTTCACCGTGCAGCGGCGACGGGCGGCGGCGACGAGCACAACCTGGACCTGTCGCTTGGGAGCTCAGCGGGGAACAAAAGGGGCAGCCTTGACAGCGGCGGCGGCGGTGGCGACGACGAGACCTCGGACCAGCGCGTCCCCATGGCGTTCGACATCGACTGGCAGACGGCCGCGCCCCGGAGCACGAAAGCAAAGGTATCCACCGCATCAACGAGGTGTGTCTTATAAAATTTTGCCTAATAAAGCAAGCTTGTCACGTTTCAACCACCGGGTGGCAGCTCGACGCGAGCTCGAAGCAACCCCAGATGCTGCCTCCTCCTCCTTCTGCCTTGCAATTGCAAGTCGCCCAGCACCTGCCGTTGCCGTTCAGCCCCAGGCATCCGCAAGTGGGTATCTGCGTCGGATTTCCTTTTGTTCCCCGATAGTTCCTTGTGTTCCCTAGGTAGGCGCGGCGCGAGCTAACTGGCTGACGCTTTGTTTTCTTTTATGCAAATTGCTGCGGCAGTTCCTGAGCAACGGCGATCCGGGGACCGCGGGAGGCCTGTCCCTGGCGATCGGCGGCGCCGTCGGCGGAGGCAACGGGCACTGGCCTCCCCAGCTGCTGCTGCAGCAGCAGCAGCAGCAGCAGCACCAGCAGAGGCTGCACGGCGGCGGCACGAGCTGGCCGCCGCCGCCACCGACCACCGCCGCGACCTCAGCAGCTGCAGCATCATCACGATTCCCTCCCCACGTTGTTACGACGCAAGGCCCGGCGGGCTGGGTTCAGAAGAATGGCTTCCATTCGCTGGCCAGGCCCACCTAGACCAGACCAAGAAGCACGACACGACTGGGCGTTCGTTCACCGATCGTCTTCTACGGCAGAGGTCGATCATTTGATCTGACCCAGGGCAAACGACTCCTCGCACCACTGCACGGCGACGTTTGATTTTACCGGAGAAAACTGGACGCCATTCTTTTCTCCCCCCTTTCCCTTTTCCCTTGTTCTGTGTTCTTGATTGGGTGAGACATGATCCGAGGATGGATGGACTTGTAAATGAGGAGTTCCCGAGACGAAGACGAGTGCGTGATTGGTAGGCCGTAGGCGAGTAGGCGTCGCGTCAGGCAGTGCGTCCTTTTGCCGCCTTTTTCTTCTTTCGCTCACCATTGGCAAGCACCGATGAAATGATGACAGTGGGTGTCAACATCGCAGCTCATTTTGTTTGGTCTCATGTTGCATCACTCGCTGCTCCACGATGGCCTCGCTGTATCTGAAATTTGCTCCATCCACACCACGCCGGTCAGCCGACACAGCCTGCCGGCCGCATCGTCTGGTAAGTTGCTACATACTGTCTTAGAATATGAGTGGTACAGTACGTGTGGATCTCGCGCTCGTGTAAACCTAGTATTATGTACTAACTGTCATCTACCATGTTCGCTTGTTGGTTTCAGCCAGCCCTAAATCAGTCAGCCAACAGTGTTTTTCTCTCACAATAAACCAGCATCAGCCAGCCCAAACCAACCCAGAAACCAACCAGCGAACAGCCCAAACCAGCCCAGAAATCATCGGAGATCACTTGAAATAAGATAGCAATCTTGAGATTACTGCGGGCTCCTGTCATGTGGAAGCGTAATGCTTACTACAGCAAAGCTAACGAACTGTCCGAGTCTGTAACTGTCAATTGACAGTAATCCCTACTGTAAGCTCGAAACCCCCACTTTTGCTCTTGTCCTTGAATGGATGGAACTATGAAAGCGTGGCTACTGGCTAGACAATGGTAGACTTCTGCCGCATCCATCCAAACAGCTCATAACTGCTAGAAGTGAACTGAAGAAGGAATGGCACACCACATAAATATTTTTCTTGATGTTAACATTGCAATAGTTTCCGCATATCCTTGGATGTGGGTCTAAAATGTGTTGCCTACGCGGCTCCCAGAGAAACGAACAGTCCCCGGCCAAGTGGACCTAACATTTTGCTGGAGAAAGGGGATTCCTTGTTTCTAATTCGGGCACTGCAATAATTGAGGGAGAAGATGACGGGGGCCGAGAGAGCCCAGGGGGGGCCAGAGTGGAGGAGACACCAGCAAGCAAGCTAGCAAGGTGAGTAGGAAGCAAAGCGGGAGCATGTGTCGACGGGTCTCTCGTTTTTGCAAAAGTGGGCTGGACCAGGCGCGCCCGAAGGCTGCCTCCCCGCGGTAAAGCTGATTCCAGTAACTGGCTACCTTTGGTCATCAGTTAATGTGGTGGACTCTACTCCGATGCCCTGTCGCTCTCCTCGTCCCTCCCAATCTGTTCGCTGCCCTGCCGCCCTCGTCGTCTCCTCGACTCCTCCCATGCTTCTTCTCCTTCTCGCAGTGGATCGCAGGTCGCAGGCATCATTCATGAATGGACGCCGTGCTCCTCGTCAGTCCTGCCGGCTGCAACCGGAGTAATTGCCGGCGCACTCACTTCCGTGTCCTCCTGATGACCTCTCGTTTCGTCTCTCCGTTCCTTCCGGTTCCTGGCTGCTGGCACCACCAGATGCGTCGTGGGCGGGGAAACGTAACCCATCTGGCGCCATCGATCGTTCTGAATTCTGAATGCATGCATGCTTGTTCGGGATGCTTGCATTGGGCAACTGCGCAGCGTGACTGCGTCTTCCCCTCCAACTCAGCGCCGTGTTTGTGTGTGCGCTTCCGGCAATCGCTGGGACAAACTTGTCTCGATCGATTCCTTACGCGCGGTTGCGTGGCAGACAAGGCCGAGAGTCCAGTCCGGAGTTATTGGTCGCGTCCGTGCGCCATTTCTGTGGGTAGATGTAGATAGGGACGTCATCATACGTACAGGAGCAACCAGCTGCTTGTTGATCCCGACATCTCCCGCACCGATGAGCCGACCGTTCATCGTTGTTGGTGACCACACACTACGGCTGAAGGTAGAAGAGGAAGGAAGAGCAGAGCACGTACACACAATATAAGCATCGACGTTAGCCGGAGCTCTGCAGAGGAGATGACAAAACTGAACTCGCTCACTTTACTAAGCTACAGTGGAAAGCTATATATACAACTCTACACATCTAATCCTAGTACACAGACATGCCAGGCTGTTATGCTGCTACTAGTGAATAGATGTGACAGCAGGGCTGACTTTAGCGTCTGCCCCTGCTGTGGCTACAGTGCGGCAGGGAAGCCTTTCGACGCTTGCCCCTGCCGCGGCTACAGTGTGGCAGTAGGGAGCTCTTTCGACGTCTGCCCCTGCCGCGCGTTCAGAGATAGGAGAGCATCAGATTACTTTACAATTTTTTTCCTAATCCTGCTGCTAACCCTAGAACCTCCATCATGCCGATCATCTTCCTCAGCTCTGTGAACCGAAGATGGCCGAGCGACTTGGTGAGGATGTCCTGTGAGTTGCCGATCAGTTTCGACGAACTCGATGACGATCTGCCCTCCTATCGACACAGTCCCTAAGGAAATGAAACTTGATGTCGATGTGCTTGCTCCGATCGTGGAGAACCGGATTCTTCGCGAGGGCGATGGCGGACTGGTTGTCCACCATCAGTGCTAGGGTGAGCCTTCCACACTGGTCAACTCGCCCAGCAGCCGGCGCAGCCACACAGCTTGGCACGTCGCTTGTGGCCACCGCTATGTACTCTGTCTCGTACGTGGACAGCGCCACCACCTAATGTTTCAGCGATAGCCATGGGATTGGAGCCGACCCGAGGAAGACGAGCACGCCAGAGGTGCTCCGCCAGTCCGTCGATGTCTCCCGCCATGTTTGCATTGCTGAACACAGTGAGCTGCAAACCACTTTCGCCAGTCTTGGGGAAGACGATGCCCTGATCCACCGTCCCCTTGACGTAGCGCAACAGCCGCTTCACTGCGGCCCAATGATCCTCTCAGAGATCCTCCATAAAGTGGTTGACGTAGCCCATAGCGAACGTAATGTCTGGCTCTTGTGAACTAGGTAGCGCAGACCGCTGACAATGCTCCGGTAGAGTGTTGCATCTACCTTCGCCGTGGTACTGGCTTTCGTCAGCTTCAGTCGCTCCTGCATCAGAGTCACGCAAGGTTTGCACTTAGCCATGCCGCTCCGCTCCAACAGCTTCGAGGCGTACGTGCTCTGACTGAGTGTGAGCGCCTCCTTCCCTGTCTCACCTCGATGTCGAGGTAGTAGGAGAGCGCGTCGAGATCGCTTATTCAAAAACGAGTCATATCTCGCGCTTGAAGCTGTCGATGTCCTCCACACGTGCGCCGGTGACGATCAAGTCATCCACATATACGCCGACGACGAGCTCCTCCTTCCCCCATCGCCGTGTGTAGAGCGCGTGCTCAGTTGCAGCACCGCATGAACCCCAGCTCGCCCAGCATGGCGTCAAGCTTGGCGTTCCATGCTCGCGGGGCCTGTCCACAGCCCGTAGAGCGCCTTGCGCAGTCAGAGCACCCTGTGCTCCTCTCCCTTGATGGCGAAACTCAGAGGTTGCTTGACGAAGACCGTCTCCGCCAGCTCGCCATTGAGGAAGGTTGATTTTACGTCTAGGTGATGGATGCGCCAGTCCTTCACTGCTGCCAAAGCCAGTAGCAATCGGATAGACTCCATGCAGCGCTACCAGCGTAAAAACTTCCTCGAAGTCGATGCCTTAGCTGGACAAAGCCTCGGGCGACAAGGCGCGCCATTATGCTTGACAATGGCGTCGCACTCGTCCCGCTTGACCTTGTACAGCCACTTTAGGCCGATCGGAAGGCATCCTAGAGGTAGATCGACGAGCTCCCAAGTCTCGTTTTTCTGGATCGCCTTCATGTCCTTCAGCATTGTCCGTCGCCAATTTGTGTCACGCTCGGGCAACGTGAACGTGGGTGGTTCCTCTACACTGATGAGAAGCAACTCTGGGTCATTGAGCAGCCGACCCGCCAGGCCTGAGGACCCTATGCTACCGACGATGTCGTCTAGCCTACGGAACCACACCTCCTCACCATCGTGGAAAGCATCCATGAACTCTGTGATATCGCTTGGAGGTGAGACGAACTCGACCGATGTCGATGGAGTCCCCTATTCCGCCGGAGTGGTCGGCACATCACCTAGAGTGCTTGGCACCCCGGCTACAGTGCTCGGCACTACTCCTGGACCGCTCGTCACCACTCCTAGAGTGGTTGGCACCACTGCAGGAGTGCTCGGCTCTAGTCTTGGAGTGGTCAGCACCACTGCAAGACCTCTCGGCTCCGCTACGGGAGCGTTCGGCACCCGCCTTGGAGTGGTCGGCACCACTATAGAACTGCTTGGCACCACTCCCAGAGTGCTCGGCATCCCTCCTAGAGTGCTCGGCACCTCCCTAGGAGTGCTCGGCTCTATTGCTGGAGTGGTCAACACCTCCTCTCCAACGTCTCCACCACCGTAGATGACCAAGTGCTCGACGATGAAGGTGCTAGTGAAGCCGCCAGCTTCCCCCATGCCTGGACTGTCCCAGTCTTAGGCCACCTTCTCGTCAAACACAACGTCGTGCGAGACAACCACCTTGCCTCCGCGTGGGTCGTAGAGCCGGTGCGCCTTGGTACCTTTCTCGTAGCCTAGGAGGCACCATTGGTGTGCTCCTGTCCTCTAGCTTGGTGAGGACCGGCTTTGTCTTCCTGACACGGCCGATGCAACCGAATGTTCAGAGGAAGAACACACTCAGGCTTGCACCCATACCAAGCTTTGGATGCTTTCATGCCCTTTAGGGCCTTTGTGGGCGTGCGGTTGAGGATGAACACCGTCCGTGGTCACCGCCTCACCCTAGAACCTTGCCGGCATGCCCTTGGCCTTCATCATGGATCGAAGCCATATCGACCACTGTCTGGTTCCACCGCTCCACCATGCCATTCTGCTGTGGCGAGTACGGCGCGGTGTGGTGTCGCACCACACCCTAACCCACGCAGTATGCAACGAACTCCACCGAAGTGAGTTCGCCACCGTGATCAGTCCGTAGCACGCATAGCTTTTTGCCACTCTCCTGCCTCCACGCGTGCCTTGAACTTCTTGATTGCCTTCGTCGCCTCATCCTTGCTCATCAGGAGTTGCAGCCATATATAGCGACTGCAACCATCCACGAGCAGGAGAAAGTACCGTCGACCACCATTTGTGCCTGGTGTGATTGGCCCACAGAGATCAGCCGTGGACGAGCTCGAGAGTGTTCGCCATGTGATACTTGGCCGCCTTTGGGAACAACGGCCTTCTCTGCTTCCTGGCCAGGCAGCTGTCACACAACTCGCCTGCGTACTTGATGTGGGGTAGCCCTCAGACCATCTTCTCTAGCTGATCGAGCGCATCAAAGCTGAGATGGTCGAACCGGGCATGCCACAACAATGGCTCCTCGGTGTGCCATGCTGCCAGGCACACCGGCTTCTCCACCTTCAAGTTGAGCAGGTACAACCAGTTCTGAGACCTCTTCACCTTGGTAAGAAGCCGCTGCTATCTATCCCTGATCCTAAGGACGCCGTCCTTGATTAGTACATCACTACCGCGCTCATCCAACTGGTGAAAGATCCTTGTTTGATTTTGATAATTAAGTAACAACCTAGGTGAACTAATTGTGTTTGATGTGAGACACACAGGAGATTAGTCCATAGGTACATATGTGTGAGCAACATATGTCATGAAGGTGTAAATGGTGTACATGCTCTAGACTTATGGTATAAGATGCTGTATAAATTTCATGAGAATTGGATAAGAGATGCTTTGGTTTTGGAGTGGATCTTGTCAGCTATAGTGCACCAGTTTTCAGCATATAACAGTGGTAGAAGAATTGAAATATGGTAACAATCTAGATGTTAAATGAAGCTCAAATTTTTACAGCTGCTAGATAACTTAGTGAAGCACATCTTCACCAAATTTTATGGTATTTGGAATTTGTACTTTGGGATATATGCATTTTTCTTTGAAGAGTACAGAATCTGTCAAAAAAGTGATAATTATTGGATTGATTTAGAGTCACTTTGATTGAAATGTCCTCAAGTTGAAAACATATTTATAAGTAGTTGAGGTACCTAAGTTTAGTTTTGAGATGATCTAGAAGCATGACAAGCAAAGAGTACAAGGGCATTTGATTGTGGAGTGTATGTTGCACATATTTGGTACTTAAATTGGAAGATCAAGATCAAACTCAAGATGATGATGAAGTTTAAGTGACTATTGAAAATCATTTGATAGAAAGAAAAGGACTTAAACGAGTAGAAAGAAAAGGACTTAAAGAAGGAATCAAGGTTACTCATCAAATTAAGTCCATCACTTGGGTCAATCAACAAATTCATTTCAAGTGAGTGTCAAGAATGATTCTTGGAGAGAGGTCACTTCTCCCTAGTGTAGGGGCTTGCCGCCTTTGTATAGGTAAATCAAGTGTGGTACTTGGAAGGCTAACATGGAAGTGGTGATCCGAGGGACAGTTGAGATGCTTAGTTGAAGCAATCAAAAGGGTTGATCAAGAAAAGCAAGTAACACCTAAAAGTGAGCTAGTCATGATATTTCAAGTGGTATTCTCACATTGATGCTTTTATGCAAGCAAAGATGAAATGAAGAAGCAAGCTAACCACAACAAGAAAGTGCACTTGATCATTAGTGGTTCTTGAATTATATGGGTGAAGAATAGTTTTCATTATTCATGATTGGTCTTCACCAAGCTTATAATTAGACTTCACATTGCTATTGGAGTAATGAATTGGAATATATGTGACTATCCTCTTCTCCAACATAGCAAATGTTTTATTGTAATGTGCATGATCATTTCATCCCTTACTAGTATGCAATTAGTGCTGAAAGGGGACCGTGATGCCTAAGAGGGGGTGAATTAGGTAACTTAAAAGTCTAACTCTAAACTATGGCCTCTTTTTCTATTCTTAGCAAAACCTATGCAAAAGATAAACTATTTAAATATGCAACTACGGTTTTACTAGTGTGTTGCTATCTCTACCGCAAAAAGGAGTTATGCAAACAATGTAAATGTAGGAAGCTAAAGAGTAAGGTAGAGATATACAAACTCTCGTCGATGACTCTGGTATTTTTACTGAGGTATCGAGAAGCGCGCAAGCTTCCCCCTAGTCCTTGTCGGTGCTCCTCGCAAGGAATCCCTCACAAGGGACAAGCTCCATGTCAAGTAACTCCGTGGATAGCCCTGAGCCTTCCCCACACGCAAGTGGGTCTCCGGTGTGCCTTCCAGCAAGCCTCTCCCAGACTGCTTCCCACCGTCTTCACTATCAAGCTTCTAGCCAAAACGCCACAGGCCTTATTCCCTTTGGTACACGGTGGCGGCCACACCACAAACATGGTTGGTATGATCTCGTAAGACTACTAAGCCCCTCTAATGTACAACAATGGTACGCGCAAGCATCGAGTAGTAAGAGGTATGCAAACCTCACTAAACACTAGGCCTAAACCTAGAGCAAGCGTATAAGCGGTGGTCTAATCAACCTAAGCACTTTGCAAAGCACCTATGCTAATCACCTAATGAATCAGTAAGAACTATGCAAGTGCAGGTCACTAAAATGGTGTATCAATACCCTTGATATATTTTCTCAGCTCCGCACAACTCAAATGGCTGGTTGGAGGATCTATTTATAAGCCCCACTCAGAAAGTAGCCGTTGAGGATGAAACCCTACTTTTCTACTACTGACCGGACGCTGATCACATCCTAACCGGAGGCGTCCGGTCGTCTCGACCATTAGAGCGCGCACACTGATCGGACTCTGGGCTAAGTCCTGGTCATCATCGACCGAACGCGTCCGGTCGTGCTGGCGCCGCTCGGGAACCT
Source organism: Miscanthus floridulus (assembly GCF_019320115.1). Taxonomy (NCBI): domain Eukaryota; kingdom Viridiplantae; phylum Streptophyta; class Magnoliopsida; order Poales; family Poaceae; genus Miscanthus; species Miscanthus floridulus. Next base: position 77,317,157 of record NC_089591.1, read on the forward strand.
CTCTAGACTCGATTGGACGCTGCACTTCATGCATCTGGTCGTCCATTCTGCTGCGTTTGGTCACACTGAAAACACTGCCATAACGATGAACAGTGCACCTGGTGCTGTCCAGTCACTGCTTCGCTCAGCGTCTAGTCATAGCTGCCGATGCCTGGTGTTGCCGAGCACCGGTGCATCCGGTCACTCATAGAGCCATGTCCGGTCACCTCTGTCAGGCTCAGTTTTTTCGCGATCTTGATTCTGGCTTTATTCCAATCTTCGTGCTTGGACTTTGCTTGACATTGTATGTCTTTGATGCATCTTCACATATCTTTTCTTGAGGTGTTGATCATCAGATCATCATGTCGCCTTCGTCCAAGTCACGTCTTGCACCATATTAAACTACAAGACAATCACTTATAAATTTATTAGTCCAATTTGGTTGTGTTGGTCATCAAACACCAAAATTTAAAGTAAATGGGCCTAGAGTCCATTTTCCTTACAATCCCCCCTTTTGGTGATTGATGACAACATGACCAAAATAAGCAAATAATGAAAATTTTAGGAATTTAAAAACTATTTACTTGCTAGGATGCAATGCAGGGGGCAAGATTATATGATGCTAGAAGATACCACATGTAAATATCTTTGGCAACTTATCTTGCCCTTGCAAATGTCCTCATGTGACATTATAGATTTAAGTCTCCCCCTAACTCTATAATCCACTATCCTCCCTTTCTCAGACCATTACCATTTGAAAACTATTACTATTAATTATTATGATCGGGCTTACTTTTGGTCCTATAAATTCTCCCTCTTTGGAATCAAACACTAAAAAGGAAGACATTAGTAGCACAAGGGAGGGTCAAACTTTGTGATCCTTTGTATGTGGAGTGGAATATGTCACAAAATTTAACTCTCACATTACATAGACTAAGTTCCCCCTAAATATATGCATACATATGACGAAGAATGTAGTTTATGCATAATTGGCAAATTAATGCGCAAGGGAGTTTAATCTATATAGTGCATGGAGAAAGCATATAAATACCAAAGTGAAATCAACATGATGATATCGATTTAGAAATACCACATGTGGAAAACCAATTTGATTTATACCACTTGCAATAGGTGGTGGATATTTGAAGTATGATGCTTAGCTCTGGGGATTCCATTTTCCTTGCAATGAGACTATTACACACATGATATGCTTGAAAAGGTGTTAGTCTCAAAGCATCCAACTTGTAGAGTAACCTCCCCCTAAATTTGTGCACACAAGTATGGAATACTTGTAGGAGATATGCACATTGATTTTAGAATAAAAAATACCACTTGAAAGATGACATCACATGAATGTGAGAATCATTTTGAAGGTGATATTCGGGAGAAATTATCTACAATTTGGACTTTGGCGCATATTAGATGAACAATTGTAAAACAAGCTATGTGTCGTGCTCCTAAATAATGTAAACCATGTAGGTGTGCTCCAAGTGTTAAGAATGAAACCGAACAAGCCTACCATAAGATATACATAGTATATGCGTGACAAAGGATTTAAGCATGCAAATGTAAACCTAGGCATGAAAATGAACTAGATGCTAATTGAAATTTCAAGAATTTAAATCTAGTTACCTAACATGGGGAGGGGAATTCGGGTCCATAGTATTCACTAACCCACTTGACAATTGACATGATCCAATGTGATGCACCCCATGAAATGCACCCAAAACTATACCAAGTCTCCAAATTCCCTGAAGTCCATCGGACTCCTCACTTCTCTTTCGGGATCCAAACCTTCTTGGTGCTTTTCATGTTGGAAATGATCTCCTTTGGCACCCAAAAGCGTTTGACCCCATTGTTGACTTGCTTGTTCACCTTGATGGCCACCACCTTATCATTTTTCTTCTTCTTTAATAAGTATGGTGTGAAGGCCTTCTTGTCTACCTTGTTGGTGTAGGTGCTGGAGAGCTTGCTTGTTTACTTTTTGTTTATCTCTTTCTTCTTAGCTCCTCCCCCATTCTTCACCTTGCACTCATAGGACTTGTGGCCTTCCTTGTGGCATATGTAGAAAAGTATGGTTTGTCCTTCATTAAACTTCTTCACTCTCTTGACGGTGTTATCTTGATGAAGTTAGGCTTGCTCCATCTTGACTTTCACTTGAGTCAAGTCCTTGGTGAGGCAAGCCACTTCTTGTTTGAGTTGCTCATTCTACATTGCAACCTCTTATGTGCATGTATCTACAATAACTTTCTCAACACAAACTTGGTTGCACAAGGATAAGTCTAAACATAAATCATTGCAAGAAGTAGAGGCATTCTTTTTAGACATGTCAAAGATAAAATTTTTCTTTTTAGGTGCCTCTATGGGGGTAGAACCGATGGCTTTAAGATTAGCAACTTTATTAATTAGCTTATCACTAATGTTTGCACATAGTTTCCATTTTAGCAAGCAAACTTTTATAGGACATCTTGTGAGATAGCTAACTTTTCTTTTAATTTTGCATTTTTCTTTACAAGTTGCTCATCATTGATTGTACATGCATTTGTGTCAGGGACCTAATACCAAGGTACCCAATGAGGTGGAACTAATAACCATCGAACGTTGACACTTCCGGTTAGACAAGAACGCTATTGCGCTTCTTGCCTGAACGACGGAAGATTGGTTCCGCCTCGCCCGACCACCGAGGGCTAGACTTCGCCTCGCCCGACGTCCAAGGGCGGGCTCTGCCTCGCTCGACGGCTAAGGACTAGACTCCGCCTTGCCCGACCCTCGAGGGCTAGGCTCCACCTCGCCCGATGGCTAATGGCGGGCTTCGCCTAGCCTGACATCCGAGGCGGGCTCTGCCTCGCCCGACGACTGTACCCTGATCCTTCATAAAGATGAGCACAGGGTACGACAGGACATTCGAGTCAACCATAGTATCGAGCGCCATGCCCTGTACACCTGTGGGAAGGAACCGCCAGGATACGATGGGACGGGCGCTTTAAGCCCTTTCCGAACTAACAATGCCTGAACAGTGTTATAGGCACCGACTTTTGTCCCACAATATTGTGGGCGCCGCCATCAGTCCTCGGACGTGGATACTAACACAAGCATGCGACAACCACTACGATCCAAGACAGAATTCACATCACCTACAGTGATGGACGTAGGGTCACTTCCCCGCCTACTCCCCAAAGGGTCGTAGCTTGGCCCTCTGACATGCCACACCATCCGCTGGTGAAGGATGGGACACACCCACTTGCTGACAGAAGCCAAGGCACGGCCCTATAAGGATCAGTGAACACGCCATCTCTGACACGGTCTGCCATGTTAGCAGAGCAGGCACACAAGAAAAGGAAGAGCCAGCTCCACCGAAGGACCTTCTCTACCTTTGGTTTTTTCCTCTTTCTCCCATTTATAACCCCTGCTCCCCCTTGGTCTATAAAAGGGAGGATAGGTCACCCCACTAAAGGGACTGACTTTTGACAAATCGTTTGGGACACACAACACGCAGTCAAGCAGCAACCGAGCTCTTGGTGTCCTTTCGACCCTTCCATCGGAGACTTGGGAACTGTTCCTTTCTCGACCGTTTGTACCCCTTACTACAAACTTTTTTCGGTACTGATAACACGAGCAGCAGTGGACTGGACGTAGGGACATTCTGCCCAAATCAGTATAAACCTTATGTCCTTTAGTACACCATCTGAGCCTAACACACAACAAATATAAATTTACTAGCCGGTGTTTGTTCAAAACACCGACAATTTGTGTTTCCACTAGTCTCAAGTTGCTCAATTTTAGTAGATAGCTCCATATTAAGATTGGCAAAAGTTTCAAATTGTTCAAGCAATATAGCATAAGCTTATTGTGAGCTATCTAGTTTTTCTTTTAATTTTCAAGCTTCTTTTGTTATCTAGTGCAAACTTTAGCAAAGTTAAGATTTTCTTGCACAATTTCATCATAAGAAGGTAGCTCATTATCACTATCACTATTATTGTCACTATCACTAGGGATAGGCTTTTTGTTACCTCATGCCATAAGGCACACATGTGAGGTGCTTGATGATGGGTGCTTGTGCCCTCACCTTCTATGATGGTCTTCTTATTCACTTGAAGAATCATCCCATGAACTTATTGATATGAGGGCTTTGGCCTTGTATGCCTTCTTCTTTGTCTTGGGTGTGGGCTTGTTTGGACAAACTTCCATAAAGTGCCCCAACTCGCCGCACCCATAGCATACTTTCTTTCTTTGCTCATTTCTTTGATTGGTAAAGATGAAATCTTGAATTTAGATGGGCACACTCTTGACATTGAGCTTTTGGATCATATTCTCCACCTTGTTGATAAGTTTGATTGATTCTTCGTCAAGGTTGGAGGTGGAAGAGGAAGATTGATCATCATCACTTGAATCTTCATCATCATCATCATCCTCATCTTCTTCTTCATCTTCACTTGAGGAGCTTGAGCTTGAGCTTGTCTCAACTTGCTTGCCGTTCATCTTCTTTTTCTCACTACATGTGAGAGCTTTGCCTTTGCTTGATAAAGAGGCTTCTTCTTGACCTATCTTGCATGACATTTCAAATGCCACTATCTTGTCAATAACTATGGCCGAGGGTCATAGGTGCTCAAGTCCTCCATGTTATGAAGGATGGTGATCATGTTTGCATATTTCTTTTGTGGTATCATAGAGATGATCTTCCTCACGATGTCCGCATCATCTAGCTTCGTTAATCCTATTGAATGGAGCTCATTGATAATTAGATTCAAATATGAATACATATCACGAACAAGCTCATCATCATTCATTTTAAAGGAATCATAATTTTGTTTAGCTATACAATGTTTCTACTCACGGACATTAGTTGTGCCGTCATGGAGCTCTTGGAGTTTTAACCAAATTTCATGTGCCATATTTAAAGTGAATACTTGGTTAAACACATCCATGCTAAAAGATTCAAACAAGCAATTTTAGCTCTAGCATTAAAATGAATTTCTTTTTCTTCACTCTTTGTGGGTTTATTAGGATTCTTAATGATTTTTATCCCGTCATGAGTGACTCTCTAAATACCCAAATCTACCACCTCAAGGTGACAAGCCATTCTAGCTTTATAGTAGGGGAAGTTAGTGCCAGTCAAAGTGCGGAGGCCTAGAGGTATCCATCCCAACCACTCTAAATAGTATTGGTTCAACGACGGTGAAGCCAAAGGTTCAAATTGAGCCAACCGGCTCTGATACCAATTGAAAAGGGATCATGACAGCCTAAGATGGAGGGTGAATTAGGCAACTTAAAAGTCTAACTCTAAACTATGACCTCTATTTCTATTCTTAGCAAAACTTATGCAAAAGATACACTATCTAAATGTACAACTACAGCTTTACTAGTGTGTTGCTATCTCTACCGCAAAAAGGAGTTATACAAATAATGTAAATACGGAAGCTAAAGAGTAAGGTAGAGATATGCAAACTCCCATAGACGACTCCAGTATTTTTACTGAGGTATCGAGAAGCGCGCAAGTTTTCCCCTAGTCCTCGTTGGAGCCCCTCGTAAGGAATCCCTCGCAAAGGCCAAGCTCTTGGTCAGGTAACTCCGTGGATAGCTCCGGACCTTCCCCACATGTAAGTTGGTCTTCGATGTACCTTCTAGCAAGCCTCTCCCGGACTGCTCCCCGCCTGTCTTCACTATCAAGCTTCTGGCAGAAACGACGTAGACCTTGTTCCCTTCGGTATACGATGGTGGCCACACCACAAATGCGGTTGGTATGATCTCACAAGACTACAAGCCCCTATGATGTACAACAATAGGTGCGCACAAGCACTGAGTGGTAAGAGGTATGCAAACCTCACTAAACACTAGGCCTAAACCTAGAGCAAGCGCATAAGCGGTGGTCTAATCAACCTAAACACTTTACAAAGCACCTACGCTAATCACCTAATGAATCACTAAGTACTATGAAAGTGAGATCACTAAAATGGTGTATCAACACCCTTCGTATGTTTTCTCAGGTCCACACAACTCAAATGGTCGGTTGGGATCCATTTATAAGACCCACTAAGAAAGTAGCCGTTGAGGACGAAACCCACTTTTCTGCTACTGACTGGACAGCTGATCACGTCCTGACCAGACGTGTCTAGTCGTCCCTGACCGTTGGAGTGCGCGTACCGATCGGACTCTGGGCTGAGTCCGGTCATCATCGACCGGACGCATCCGGATCACGCTGGCGCTGCTCTGGAACCTCTCTGGACTCGATCAGACGCTGCACTTCGTGCGTCCGGTCGTCCATTCTGTTGCATCCGGTCACGCTGCAAACACTACCTGTGATGATGAATAGTGTCACTGGTGTGTCCGGTCTCTGCTTCACTCAGCGTCCGGTCACTGCTGCTCAGCATTCGATCACAGCTATCGACATCTGGTGTTGCCAAGCACCGGTGCGTCCGGTCACTCATAGAGCCACGTTCGGTCACCTCTGTCGGGCTCGTTTCTTCGTGATCTTACGTCCGGCTTAGTTCCAATATTTGTGCTTAGACTTTGCTTGACCTTGTATGTCTTCTACACATCTTGATAAGTCTTTTCTTGATGTGTTGATCATCGGATGAAGAAACTACAACAAAGAAAGCTCTCTCATACCTTGTGCTATCGGTGTCATAAAGCGGGACACCTTGCAAATGGTTGTCCTAACATTGAGAAGCTCAAGAAGATAAAAGAAGAAGAGAGGCTCAAGCATGTGAAGTGCTTCAAGTGCCCAACCAAGCAATTGGTGAAGCAACTAGAAGAGCCTCAACCAAAGTCACAAGTTGAGCAAGAGAAGACACCCTAAGAGCAAGTCAAGATCTATCATGAAGATGGTGGTGACTTGATGATGACGAAGAAGAAAACAAGAAGGTGTGGAAAGGCAAGGCATCCAATACAAACTCAAGATGCCAAGATGATGAGCAAGACACAAGATGAGAAGAAAGTCTATGCTCACATCAAGTGCTTCAAGTGTGGAAATATGGAACACTTTGCCTCTAAATGTCCTACCAAGCTTGAGAAGAAGGCTCAAGCAATCCATGAGAGGTAAGGCAATGGGAAGCACCATATGCGCAAGGAAGAGAAGGTTCAATCAAAGAGAAAGTGCTACTCATATCGGGAAATGGGACACATGGCAAATTCAAGTCCCCTAGGTAATAATTCTAAGCCTATTCCAATTATTGATAATAATGTGCTTAGAAAGGATGGCAATGATACCTTATTAGTTGTAATTGCAAAATATCCCGCTATTCGTACTAAGGCTATGCCTAACTATGTTGCACCTAACTTGAGAGGACCTAAACTAATTTGGGTACCATCAAAAAGTGGATGAATGATTATAGGTACCACGGCATTGGAGGCTTGATTCAATTGATCTCACATTATTCATCACATATTGAGTCAAGTTATGAAGCTTAGTGCACATCATATCCCAATGCCAAGCCAAGAATTAGTGAAGTATAAAAGTGCTACAACATACAAGTGTCATATTTAAGTTGTGGATGATTTATTAGATATATATATTTGATGGCTTGCAAGAATTTGAGTTGAAGCTTGAAAATTGATTGATCATGAGCTAACTAAGATATATCTCTTGTTGATCATTTCATTTGGGTGCATATGAGTTGATTGAATTGGATAAATATGCAATATTGCTTGCTATAAGATGATTGAATGGATAATTGCTTAGTAATCAAGTTTAGATTGATTTATGTTCGATAAATTCATGAGATGACTTTTAGTAAGTGGATTGAATAGATATATGTCTTGTGGAAGTATTCAAACAAGTTACTTTCAAGTTTGATTCATATTTGATGAAGTATAGCTCAATAGTTAAAATCTATCCTATATTGTAAAATCTGAGCTAGCTATGATCTTAGCCATGTTTGAGTGATCAAAACTTATTGAATTGGCTTAAACATTGGTGTACATTCTCTAGACTTATGGTATAATATGCTATACCAATTTCATGAGAATTGGATAATAGATGCTTCAGTTTTAGAGTGGATCTTGTCAGCTATAGTGCAGCAGTTTTCAGCATGTAACAGTGGTGGAAGAATTAAAATCTAGTAGCAATCTAGAAGTCAAATGAAGCTCAAATTTTTACATCTGCTAGACAATTTAGTGAAGCACATCTTCATAAATTTCATGGTATTTGGATTTGTACTTTGGAATATATGCATGTTTCTTTGAAGAGTACAGAATCTACCAGAAAAGTGATAATTGTTGGATTGATCTAAAGTCACTTTGATTGAAAGGTCCTCAAGTTGAAAACATGTTTATAAGTAGTTGAGATACCTAAGTTTGGTTTTGAGATGATCTAGAAGCATGACAAGCAAAGAGTACAAGGGCATTTGATTGTGGAGTGTACGTTGCATATATTTGGTACTCAAATTGGAAGATCAAGATCAAACTCAAGATGAGGATGAAGTTTAAGTGACTATTGAAAATCATTTGATAGAAAGAAAATGACTTAAACGAGTAGAAAGAAAAGGACTTAGAAAAAGGAATCAAGGTTACTCATCAAATTAAGTCCATCACTTGGGTCAATCAATAAATTCATTTCAAGTGAGTGTCAAAAATAATTCTTAGAGAGAGGTCACTTCTCCCTAGTGTAGGGGCTTGCTGCCTATGTATAGGTAAACCAAGTGTGGCACTTGGAAGGCTAACATGGAAGTGGTGATCCGAGGGATATTTAAGATGCTTAGTTGAAGCAATCAAAAGGGTTGATCAAGAAAAGCAAGTAACACCCAAAAGTGAGCTAGTCATGATATTTCAAGTGGTATTCTCACATTGATGCTCTCATGCAAGCAAAGATGAAATGAAGAAGCAAGCTAACCACAACAAGAAAGTGCACTTAATCATTAGTGGTTCTTAAATCATATGGGTGAAGAATGGTTTTCATTATTCATGATTGGTCTTCACCAAGCTTATAATTGGACTTCACATTGCTATTGGAGTAATGAATTAGAATATATGTGACTATCCTCTACTCCAACATAGCAAAGGTATCATTGTAATGTGCATGATCATTTCATCCCTTACTAGTATGCGATTAGTGCATATAGTACATGTTTCATAGGATCATGCATAACAAATAAAATATTTAAAATTCATAGCCTACCACTATTACTTGAATGATTCAGTTGATCTAGTGGTTAGTATATGAATTTGTTCATAAGCTAGTGAACCTAAGTACTTGATTTAATTTAGATTACCAACAAGTGACAAGTACAAACTCGATAAGATAACCTCCAAATGAGTGTGAAGAAGCTTAGAGAGGGTTCAAACCGGACTTGAAAGCTTAGGCAAATTCAATTTAGTTCAAGTCAACCATAGAAGCTAATGATAGTGGTAAGAGTACAAGCACAAGACAACAATGCAAATGGATATCTAGTTTGTTTGTTTCAAGTGGTATATAGACTCAAGTATTTCATTCAAGAATTCGTAAGTGATGTCTAGATCAACTCACAAGTGATATCCTATAAGTGGTACTCATAAAGATAGCAAATGTTCAAGAAATGGTTCTTATCGACAAATCCAACAAGTAGTTCCATGCTAGAAAATTCTTTCAAGTGGTATCATATCTACACGTGGTATCAATCATGCAAGATGGTGGTCCCATAAGTGATCCTCAACTTTAAGTGATCATCAAGTGAAGAAAGTTCCCTCACTTCCAAGAGTTCAAGTTTATCAAATGGATGACCCATGCAATGACTTAGGGGGAGGTGTCCCACCTGATTTGTATCAAGGTCAAAAATCCTATGTATGGTATCTTAAGAGCTATACAAGTGATGTTATTCCAATATTTGGTAGTATCCATAAAAAATGTAAAGATTCAAGCCTCAACCATCTACCCTAATACAAGCCTTTGCATCAATGAGAAGCACACCTTTTACGAAAATCGATGACAAAGGGAGAGAGATTGTACAAAGATATAAAAGCTTTGGGAGAGATTGAGACAAAGAAGTAGAGTTTGGGAGAGATTAGTACAAAAATATTATGGGAAGTTGGATTTGGACATGGACATGGATAAAGAGGGAGCAATGAGGAATGTGAGAGGATAAAAAATTCTTGAACAAGAAAAGCACACAAGTAGGGAGAGCAAGCTCATGAACTTAGTTGTTTGCATTTGATATGTGCATATTCATGTGCTTGCTTGCAAGTTTGCATTTGATATGTGCATATTCATGTGCTTGCTTGCATTGCATAAGTTTTTAAATTTAATATGCAAGCTTGTGTGATGTATGCTAGTTATAGAACTTGATTGATGAAATGAAAACTAGCATGCATAGGATAATAGCTAGACACTTGTTATGCTTTGAAGTAATACTAGAACCTTGCTTATAATGTTGATCTCATAGGGTTTCTAGTGTTTTTTGTTTCCATGTGATGTCTAACTAACCATGGTATTAAGGATGGTGTTAAAAGTGCAACTCCGATTAGTATCATGCTTCAAAGGTTTATTCTTTACACCTCAGTATTATTTGGTAGTAATTACTCTCCCACAATTCCTATCTATACATATGTGCGAGCTTCAAACCAAACACTCTAGCACATATATAGGGGGAGCTAATACTATCAATTCGGGTTTGTGGTACTTGTCTAAAACCATGTACACGTGGTAAATTGCTTGGACAAGCAATATGAATCCAAAAGAGCTTAATTTCCATATCTTTGTAGAGTTGTCATCAATTACCAAAAAGGAGGAGATTGAAAGGTCCTTGTTTGGTTTTGATAATTGAGTGACAACCTAGGTGGACTAATTGTGTTTGATGTGAGATACACAGGAAATTAGTCCATAGGTACATATGTATGAGCAACATATGCCATAAAGGTAGAAATGGCTCGGAGATAGTTGCAAAGCTCACATATGTGATGATGAAGGAGCTTATTGCACATGAGACATGACATTGAGTCATGTGATCAAGGTGGAGAAGATCAAGATATGACTTGGCTTGATGGATCGATTGCAAGCGTGAAGGGCAAGTTGGAGGCTTTGGAGCGATGGACCACGTGACGGTGAAGCTTGAGCAAGACTTGGCACCGATGGACGAAGGCAACGGTGAAAAGCAAGTGAAGTCAAGGTCGATGAACCAATATGATCACATGATGATATGAAGTGGATCATATCATTATTGATCGTGTTAGTGCATGTGTTGCATCGACATTGGAGGAGATAGAATGGAATGCACATGTTGAAGACTCAAAGAAACTATGGCGATAAGTGTGGCCTTTGCTTCAAGAAGAAATGACAAAGGGCGAAAGAAAGAGAGAAAGAAAGATGAAGAAGCTACAATAAAGAAAGCTCTCTCATACCATGTGCTATCGGTGTCATGAAGTGGGACACCTTACAAATGGTTGCCCTAACATTGAGAAGCCAAAGAAGATAAAAGAAGAAGAGAGGCTCAAGCATGTGAAGTGCTTCAAGTATCGCACTTGGGGTCATCTTCCCTCAATGTGCCCAACCAAATAATTGGTGAAGCAACTAGAAGAGCCTCAACCAAAGTCACAAGTTGAGAAAGAGAAGACACTCTAAGAGCAAGTCAAGATCTATCATGAAGATGGTGGTGACTTGATGACGAAGAAGAATAAAACAAGAAGGGGTGGAAAGGCAAGGCATCCAATGCAAACTCAAGATGCCAAGATGATGAGCAAGACACAAGATGAGAAGAAAGCCTATGTTCATATCAAGTGCTTCAAGTGTGGAAATACGGGACACTTTGCCTCTAAGTGTCCTACCAAGCTTGAGAAGAAGACTCAAACAATCTATGAAAGGCAAGGCAATGGGAAGCACCACATGAGCAAGAAAGAGAAGGACTCAATTAAAGAGAAAGTGCTATTCATAAAAAAAAGACATATATCAAATTCATGTCCCCTAGATAACAATTTTAAACCTATTTCAATAGTTGATACTGGTGAGCCCCACCTGACCCGGCGGCCGTGGGCGCGGCGGCTGGCGCCCCGTTACCCTCATCGCGGTCATCGCCGGATGAGACGAGACCGTACCCCACGCCGTCATCATCATTATATATGAATGGATGGCTACATTGCCAGCAAGTGCGGGCACTGTGCGCACAGCTTTTGCGCACAAAAAAAAGTTGCCAGATAATGCTCCGTCGCTCGCTATGATATATCATTATATCATCGTCTATATGCTTCCGCTGGATAGGACGTACAGTAGGAGTACTTTCTATCCATCCATCCAAAGCTAGGGAGCTTTCAATCTCGATCGCGCACTCAGCTCGATCGATGGATCGTACTACAAGCAATGCACCAATCGGTGTCGAGCGGCCGGTAAAAAACTTCTGGCCCGGGGGCCGGCGGGTGCATGCAGCATGCATGCAGTCTGGGCGCCGGTCGATACGAACAAGCGGCATGCATGCAGCGTGACAGCGAGTACTCCACGAGGTAGCATATGTCATGTACTCCTGTGTGTGTCCGTATTGCTCGACCGATGGACCGGTCGATCGCTCCATAGGATAGCTAGCTGAGATCGGCCTCATGTACATAACAAGGACAAAGCTACATGGACGAAAGAAAAGGAAAGCACAAAGGTGGACGCACGCCCTGGCCCTGGCCTAGCTAGCCACCGCGACGGCAAGCAGGCGCTGTTCTCACCACCGAGATCTATCTATCCTATTCCTATTACGCCGATGGATCGGCAGCGGATGAGCAATGCGATCTAGGCCACACATCCCTCCAACTACCTGCTTAGCGTCGCTGCTCGCTATAGCAGCTATCTACGCTGCACTGCATGCTTCGACAGATCACGCATGGATCGGCGGCACTGGTGGGCGTGGACCGTGGTGCTGGATGGGCGGCCGGCCGCGCGCGCCCCCGCCGGCCGGCCCTGTTCACGGCCTTCCCGAAACGGAAAGTGGGCACCGACGCGCAGCGCAGCTAGCTATAGCTAACACGGCCGCCCAACCCAAAGCTGGCGCCCGGGCAAAAAGCCGCATTATTTCCCCGCGGTCCAGATCCAGCGCCAGTGCCGGGATGGCGACGGGAGAAGGAGACGCCGCACGGAAAACGAGGGACGCCGAGGGCAAAGCGCGCGGCCGGCGGCCCCCCGGCCCCCATGTAGCCCCCTTGCTCGTGCCTTTCCGTGAGACCCGGTTAGGCTGGACCGAATTCGTGATAGCGTCGGCACAGTATTCTCCGTACCGAAAACGGAACGAGCGCTACAGTAGCTTAACTCCGGATCTATCTTTTGCGCGAAGTGAGGATGAAAACGTAAAAAGTTAATTAGTAGATGTGATTCATTCAATGTGTGGAGTGGGCCATAGTCATCTTCCCGGGTCGGGGCGTAACACTTTCCCTCTCCTCCTAGTCTTTCCCTCGCTGGACTGATCGACCTCGACGTGGCCGTGGCTGTGGTGGGCACAACCGGGGCGGCCGGCTGCCCGCGCGTGCGTACCGACACCGCCGGACGTCCTTGCTTCGGCGCGGCGCGGCGCTTGCCTTTTGCCTCGCGCGGCCCGCGCTATCTGTTTCACTGCTCCTCAAGGCGTGGCGTGGAGGCGGAGGCAGATCGCCAAGACGACCCCAGGGGCGAGATGGCCCCCCGCGCGCGGCAGGACTGCAGGAGATGAATTGCTCGCGTCGCTATGCCTGCGCCGTGTGTGCTGTAGTTGTGAGCAGGGATGTGGGTGGATCTTGTCGGCCGAATGTTTTTACGTATCGATGCTAGCTGGCCGTTTTTCATTTGCATGCAAGCGCTTGTACTAGTAGTACCTGCTGTGCGTGTCAGTGTCTATATACTCCCTCCAAGTCATTTGGGGCTGTCTGATGAGTAGCCTACGAAGCTCCAAGTCATTTGGGGCATCCAACGAAAGGAGACAAGGTGAGATGCGAATAACTAAAATTGTGCGTATTTACGTTAGCTGAAATTGACCAGTTGATGTGCTACTGCAGCTACGTACACAACACACCTGTCTAGGAGTGCTACTAGTAGCTTGGGCAAGCGACACGTACGTGGATCGACGTACAGTAGCAGTTTCCCAGTCTGAATCATGCATGTGCCAGTATGGTAGTGCCATGCTACGTACGCGGGACCGTGGCGGCAGGGTGGGCGGGCGACGCGACTAAATTAAATCGCGAACGTTCACTCGTTTACGGTCGGACGAACGATCCGATAGCCGCTGCAGTTTTCATTTTAGGAATAAACAAATCCCACCACTTTCCCGTAGGCAAGCGTTTTATTTTATTTTTGCACATGCGAACGAGTCAGTCTCGTTTTTCTTTTCGCGCGCGTGCACGGGAAGCTGTCGTTCTCTTTCCTCTTGCGCATAACTTAAACAAACTGAGTTACACAGCATAACTTCGAAGGTATAAGTTAAGCGCGTGCTAAGTTATAGAACATTCTCTTTACATTTCATCAGTATTTTTCTTTTCGTTTCAAAAACTAATCATTTGGGAACATGAAAAAGGGTTTAAAAAAGGGTGGGGAGGAAAATAAAAATAATTTTTACACCAGACTACAAAACAAAATCCCATGAGATGATGCAAACTTCAATAACAAGTTACAAAATAGATTTGCATAGCTTGTACAACTATGATATTCAGCATCTATGTCTTCAATTGCAAGGATCTGCAAAATATTTAATATTTAAAAATCATAAATATAAAAAGAACAAAGTTATAAACAAAAAACACATAACTTAATAGCAAAAACTAACATGATAATCTAACATAAGGTGATAAATATGAAACTAAGTACAGTAAGTTGATCATACATAACCTTATACAATAAGTTAATCAAATAAGTTAGGTTGCAGTACACATGAAAAGACAGGTTAGTTACATGACTCTAAACAATAAGTTAATCAAACACGTTAGGTAGCATACACATGAGAACACAAGTTAGATACATAACTATGTACCATAAGTTAATCAAATAAGTTAACTAGCATACACATGAAAAGACAAGTTAGGTACAACTTATACATATAACTTATACACATGACTTCAACATATATATACCTTTAACGTGACAAAGTTAAAGCACATAACTTATACATATAACTTATTACATGACAAAGTTATACGCATAACTTTTATGTATAATATTTTGTGGAACAAACTTATTAATATAATTTCATAGAAAGCTACAAAAATTATATAGAAAACTTTTATGTATAACTTGTTTGTATAACGTAGATATATAACTTGATAAATGACGTAGATGCAAAGTTGGACGTATAAGTTATATTCAAGAATTTAGATGTACAAATTAATACCATAACATATTAGTAGAAATGTGAAAACTATGTACAAAAATAATTATGTAGTATAACTTATAAATATATATAACAAAAAAGAGAAAAATGGTAGAAAAAACAAAAAGGAAGAAAAAAGAACGTTTGTGTAGGTGTAGCCATGCCACCGAATAAATATGACCAACAGAAGTTATTCAATACAACTTGTGTGCATAAATTGTATGTTATATGTCATAATTTAATACATATAAATTGCTACTGGAAAAAATTCTTCTCAACATATGTAAGTGGGGTCTAGTTTTGTTCATCTCGTCACGTAGAACACAGATGAAATTAAAAACAGAGAAGTTATAGTATTATGAAATAAATATTTTACTTTTTCAAAAAAAAAAATGACGTCAGCCGCCGGCAGCCAGTCCATGCGAGGCGCGCGCTGTTCGCTGAACCGAAATCGGGTGAACGCTCGCTCAAATGGATTTGGGGGCGGGCGGGGCCTTTCGCCTGCGGCAAGCGATCGATCCGGTGGACTGTGACGACCGGGCCAGTACCTGTCTCTGTCTGTCTGCTCTTCCACGTTTTGTATTTGCCCTGTGGCGAAGGCGTGACCTGTGTAGGCTGTAGACAGGCAGACGGCTGCTCGCGTGGGCCATCTGGCCGCCGGCCATTTGGGATCACACGGGATTCAGGGCGAGGCCACCGGCGCCACGGCGCGAGCCCGCAACTCACGCCCGTGACCGCGGCAGGCAAAATCACGGCGCTCGGGTGACGGGACGGGCGTGGCGTGTTCTCGCATGCCACAAGCCCACAACAGCTTTGGGAAACCTGTGCATGGGCCGTCCCCTTCTGTTGGAGCGACGAATTTCTTTCGGCTGGGCTGAAGGACGGCCTTTTTACCGGGCTAACTCTTCAGCTCTCGTCTCTGAACTTTTTATTAATTTTTTGTACTGTTTTTGCTAAAATAATTGTCCCAATAAAAAATGGTAATGACTTGGAATCGCAGATCGATACTGCGGAGTTTACCTGTCCGTCGATTCAAACGGCACAGTGCACCTAAGAAAATTATAACTTTTTCGTATGAGCTTGAACGAAGATAAACTTCATATATGAAAATTATATAGTTCGACGATATCAACAACTATGGGGTTTATTCCACCTGAATCCATCTTGGTGCCCAAATAATCAATATGATGCTCAGATCTACAAATACAACAAGAAACTTGTCTCAATTATTTCGGCACCAATATGGATTCAAATGAGAACACTGTGATATATAAGTTGTAGATGACATCGAGAAATGTTTTTCGTCATATGAAAAGTTATGATGTTTAGAGATATGTTGTCTGTGTCCACCACTTTGACAGGACTAGCAATCCTTGCGGGCCTATCACCGCCATATGCGCCGGAGTCGGCTACGATAACGCTTCACTATCGGATTTTAAGCCTAGGATCTGAATAATGATTAGGATCCTATTGATATTGACACTAAAAATTCGTTATCGCTACTGATTCCAGCCACGATTTGATAGTAACATATCATTGTCTTTAAGGATGAGGTTTTCAAATTTAACAATTTTATAAGGTATGTAACTGGTTCTACAGTGGTGTCTTCCTTCACAGGATTTTTAACTTTTTGCCATCGTTACGGATGGCACTCCTCCGTTTGCCATCTTTATCCGCGCCCCTACATATTTACCATCGCAAACAGTAACGCTCCTACGCTTTTGCCATTTTTGCTGAGGTGGCACGCCAGCGTGGTAGCAAGCCTGGAAAGGCATACAGGGCATGCGAAATGACCTATGTACCCCTGTTGCTTCTCTCCCTCCCATCGCTGACGCGTGGGCCCTACATGTCAGCTTCGTCTTCAACCTCCTGCCATCCTGGATGAACGGAAATCTGGCGTTGCCTTCGGAGACGCGGACTCTGCCGCGCGGCTACTTGGACATCAGGAACTTGAGAGCCGCTAGGTCTGACCTCTCCACCATCCTGGATGAACGGATGATGCAGCAGGAACCGTTGGGAATCAGAAGATTGATGATGGCATGGATGGATGAAGAATCAATTCTTAAATAAATAATTTACGTACGAGATGCAGTCGACGGGGCAGGTGTTGATGGCATCGACGATCCTGTCCTCGTTGTCAGCCCACTGCACGACGGCGCGGGCGCGGTCATAGACGGACTCGGGGCCGAGCTAGGAGGAGTAGAGTGGGCGGCTCGTGTAGATGGCAAACTCGGAGCGGGGCGCCTGCTCCTGGTCGTAGGTGAGGCGCGCAGCCGGGTCGGAGAGCAGCGCGTACACCTCGTTGAGGACGACGGCCATGTCATGCCCGCACGCGGCGCTGGCTACGTTCGGGTGGCATCGCTTCTGCAGCGACTGATACGCCGCCTTGATCTCTGACTGCGGCGACGACCGCTCCACTTCCAGCAGCTCGTACAGGTCGTAGTCCGACACCCACGAGCCGCGGACACCCCCTCGGCCTGTAGCCGCTAGTCGCCGCCATCGCCGGATGCTTCGGCTCGGCACCAGTGGCGAGCGCTTGCTCGCCTGTGCCGTGGCGGGCCGCGAGGAGCGTAGCCTTGGGGCGACAGGGGAGACTGAGACGGTGTTGACGAGAAGCGCGAACATGGCAGAGCGTGCGGTTCAGCAAGGCGTACCGGAGGTAGAGGAGTGGCAGCAGCTCGAACCAGGGACTGCACGAGTTCCCCCTTCCCTCTCCGCGAGGTGATGGCGGGAGGTTGAAGATGAAGCTGACATGTGGGGCCCACGCGTCAACGATTGGAGGGAGAGAAGCAGCAGGGGTACATAGGTCATTTCATATGCTCTGTAGGCCTTCCCAGGCTCGCTGCCACGCTGACATGCCACCTCAGAAAAATAGCAAAAACACTAGACGGTTACTGTTTGCGATGACAAATATGTATGAGCACGTATAAAGACGATAAACGGAGGAGTGCCATATGTAACGATGGACAAAAAGTTAAAAATCCCTCCTTCACACTGCCACCTTTTCTTGTGGCTTTGATATGGCGAGATTCCATTCTCGCCAACTGTACTACGAAATAATTTATTGCCATTTAGAAGCGACTAAATATGTTAACTTCAATTTAATTGGAAATTTTAAATACTATCATCTCAACGTGTGAGAGGCTTATAGATTTCCTAATTCCCTAAAAACAAATTAGAAAATTTATAAGGTCTGTTTGAAACACAGGAGTTTTACCGCAAGAATTTATAAGAATCGGTTTAATTTCACATAAAAATAAAAATAAAAAAAGATCTCCAGACTGACCCGAAGGCTTGCCTATGCAAATCATGTCGCTAACTGTGAAGGCCTCGAACCAAACACGCTCTCAGCCAGTTTCTTGGTGATCTCACTGACTGGGATCCGTGATCCGTCAGGCATTCACCTCGGGTGGGCGACCGCCGCCTCCCTACGCCAGGTGCCCAGGTCTTCGTCGGGGCCTTGGCCAGCGACGAGCACGCACAAGGTATGCCCACCCCTTTCTCTTCCCCTCCTGCTGTGCGAAGCCGAACACCCAAACCCTAACGTCATCTATTTGGCCATTCGTATTGGGATTGAACTGGGATCTGATCTAATTACAAAAGTATACACTTGTATTATGTCTACTAACTTCGATTTTTCTTGTGAAGATTATCGGGTATACATGCGTGCCACCATGTCCTTGACCGGGTCCGCCCTCGCCAATGATCCCTGCCTCACCAAGATCCTGTCCAAGCAAGGTGCCGTTCCTTTACTCATGTCTCAATTGATCTCTTGCGCTAGTTTATCGTTGGTAGACAATGCGTGCGATCTTGCTAAAGGTCAATTGTTTCGCTTTTTTTTTATATATAAGTCGATGGAAGGGGAAAGGATCCCCCCCCCCCCCCCCCCCCCCCCCCCCCCCCCCCTCCCCACCCCCCCGATTTTCATTCATCTATTGGCCTCTCAAGGCCTGATAAGTCAGAAAACATTTTGTTTGCGCAAGGCGGTTACATGTCCGAACAGATGGTTGTTTCTCAGTTTCGGTAGTGCTCTGATGGGGATCTGATGCGTTTGCTTGTGGTAAAGATGCCAATGTTTTTTGAATGAGGTGCATCAGAAATTGCCATAACTCCATCAGCTTGGACTCATAGCATGCCTGGTTTTGATCGTATTATGACGGATTAATGCACGGGACTCGAGTTTCCACATGTAGCATTAGGCAATTCCACCAACTACCGTGTTGACACCCTGATTTTTTTTTTTGGGTGTGTTGGAGGTGTTGACATCCTGATGTAGTGCTACCAAGTACCGGATGCTGCACTCACATCTATATCATGCTTCTAGGTTATTAGCATGCCTTATTTGCATCCATGAATGTGAAGAGCTACACCGTAATACCGTATAATTCTAGATGTGTTGGGCCTACCAGGCCATGAATTGCGATGTGTCATTAGCATATTTTGTTGTACCAATAAAATGTTGTGTCATTGATATGGTTGCCTGACATTAACTATTCCTAGTTTCACGCACAGTCTCATGGCCATTTAGTTTTCTAACTAAACTATGCAAGTCTCTAAGTAGATGCTCAATATATTACAGGGGACAACAAAGTTCTCTTTGCAGACAAGGTATTAAAGTTCACCCAGTCAGGAAAGATGAAAAGGCGCATCCTAGTGATCACAGACTTTGCGCTATACCTTGTTGACCCCGATGCCAATATATTGAAGAGGAGGATAGCACTTGCTGCTGTGGATAAGCTATGCATTAGCAACCTCAGTGATAACTTCTTTGCGATCATTGTGCCGACTGAGTACGATTGTTTAATGGCCAGCACTAGAAAGAAGGAAATTGTTGATGTCATAGTTAAGGCTATCAAGAGCACATCTGAGTATGAACCTGAGGTGGCTTCCTCTAACAGGTATATTGTCTCTCGAGAACCTTTGGTGTGTCCTTCTAATAGCCATGATCTGTTCTGATCAATTGCTTCTCAGCTCAAACTCACCAAGTTCTTTTGGGAGCTGTACCTGCAGTACTATAGTTTAGACCTTTAGAAACTATATACATCATTGGCAGGTTATCATTGTCTTCCATGAACATGGTGACACCAGTTCTCATAGTAAGAAAGAACTAATGTCTGCAGTTAAAAAGTGCGAAATGAGAATGAGCATTAAAATAGGAGAATAACTACAATGTGGTACATTGTGTTTCATACATATGTTATATGTTTTACATCAACCACCAAAAGCCAAGTACACTTTGATAGACCAGCCTAAAATGTTCCGCTGATCTGATTTTTGCTACACCCTGCCACCCTCTACATTTGGATTGTCTGTATCATTGTAGTATTTAAGTTGACCTAGTGGCTAAGACTATAATCCAGGCTCTTCTACATTAAGTTTTTCAACAGTAGTTCTACCCTATGCATGCTGTATCTGGTGTTTCTTTTTAATGATCTTCACTGTTTATGCAGAAATTTTAATAGCACCTGAATATTCTCACCACTGTGATTTGGCAAAAATGAACATCTCTGATGCCTGAAAACATCCACATCTTTTTATTGCTGATGAATTACAGTTCAACACCGTGCTTTTTCATTCTGCAGGTTTGAGTACCATGCAGCTGCTGAAGTTATTAAGGTGGTCGAATTTGAGGAAGTTGATGGTATGCTTAATGTCGACATTACAGAATATAGATGCTATGAGCTAACCTTAGGCTGTTTATTCAGTTACTTGGAACAAGCTAATGCATTGCTCTTGTGAGCTAACAAACAATCTTGTATATTTTCCTCTAGATATATCTCTACCTGTTCAATTATGAGAATGATGAATATATGCAGTTCCGTTATTTATGTCATTGGCACTTAAATCTGATTTTCTTTCGGTGTGTGCTCATATTTGCTTATTCTCTTTTTGTACAGGAGGCACAAAAACCAGGATCACGAACAAGGAAAAGTCATGATTCAGATCTCTTGGATGAGTGGTTTCCTGTAAACTGTATAGCTCTTCCCTTTTCAAAGGGGTGTTATCTTCACATGTGTAGTGTGTACCGCAACCTCAACGTCAGTTCTTTTGTTTTTCTTTGTACTATTTTATTACTAGACAACTGCACGCCGTTGGCGTCCCGCATTCTAATCGAGCCTATGGCTTGCAGATGCCACTGTAACTGGACAGGAACAGGCAATTCTTGCCCTTGTTGAACCCCTGGAGCATTGTTAATTTTGACATTAAGGATAAATAATCTTCCAAGATAGTTCCAACAAGGCTAGTCCGTTGTGTGATGACTTGACTATTGCAAACGGATTTAGCCGTAGCTCTCAACATGTTTTAACGGTTTGGATGTTTTAGGTTTGGATGGATAAGGATACTGCCATATTGGGGGTCTGCTGACCTAGCCGCTTGTTCGGCTGGGGCGGGCTGGCTGGGCTGGCTGGCCAGCCCCCTCATATGGATACTATTCACATGAACCAGTTAGCAATACTTCTCTCTCACATAAACGAATCAGCAACGATACGAATCGGCCAAACGAACAGTCTGGCCCTGACATGTCTGCATCATCCCGTGGAGTCTGCATGTTTCTCATTCACGTATCATTAAATGCATTTGGTTCAAGGTTTTAGTGAACCGTCTCTAGACTGTGTACTTGCAACAGTGTAAAGTTAACTTCAGCATGATTTCGCTAACGAATCTCTTGAGAAAAACAAACAGTGGTATGGAACTGTAGCTCTATCACCATAATTAACAGAAGAATCAGATAAGATGGCTACTACACCTGGAGCACAGCTCGCGGACTTTAAGGGGAACGAACAAAACATCCAATTTAATGGAGAACCAAATGCTATTGCACGCAACCCTCCTGTCCACCGCCGGCACCGCCGGCACCGCCGACACTTTAAAGCTCCTCACTTATGCAAATTTAAACCCTGCCATGCTAATCTATCCACTTGACAGGCTCATCACCGGTTTTGCACACTGCGATTAGCCTGCTGCAGTGGCTAACCTTTGGGCCCCGGACCCTTGCGGCAGTGACCTAAAGGACTCATCAGCTTTACCATTGCAATGCAGTGCTACTATCAGTTTCAACCTTGCTGTACTTGTGTCATTTCAAGGGCCTAGGAAGGACACCTTTATTAGCCAGGTAGCTCCCACACAGAAAGCTTTGTTCTATGCCCGCCTCACTTTTTCTCCCTACCATCCAACTTTGTGCTCTTGTCCTCATCTCCCCTTCCCATCCATTGGATGCTGTCACAGGAACACAGTGACTCAGCGGCAGCTCAGTGTTGGTGAGCTCAGCTGCAGCAGAGCCACTCCACTCCTCGCTGTCACTGAAGGTCAGTTCAGCACTTCAGCTCACCATCACCACTGCCTTCTTCCAATCCTTCTTCCTTCTATGTTAGGCTTATCCTTTGGATCTTGTCGCTGTGTGGAGTGCGGTGAGCATGCACTCCATCTTCCTTTGTTTGGTGGTTGTGAAAAGGATGGGGAAATCTAGTACCTGATGGAGAACTTAGGGTAACTGGGGTTTCAGATGTTGATGTTTTTGGCTTAATTGCTTCATTGCACTTACGCATGCATGCCAAAGTCCCTATTGTTATACTGCTGCTTAGCAATTGAACCTTACGGCTTTGTATTCTTGCTTCATTTTGGGCAAGATTGTGTTGTACGGTTGTTCTTTTCCTGAGTGTTCTTTTGTACATATGCCCACTGTCCAGTGTGTAGATTTTTTTCCCCCATTTCTTACTTGGGGTTTCCTTTCTCTTCTTTTTTTTTCCCCTATTCTCCATCTCCTTGCGTGTAGTGTGGTTCTTTGCCAGGAACTTTGGTGCAGCCAATTCGGAGAAAGAGGTGAAGTAGAGATAGTGCCATGTTGGTCCCAACTGTCAATCAACTTTACTCCTGTCTTCATACTCCACTTCATAAGCCTTTTATTATTTGTATTAGGTTGTTGGAAAGAGTACTTGCGTTAGGTGCAAGTGCAATCCTTACTGCGTTACAGCTGCAATTCTGTGTATAACTAATTATATTCACACTTTAGGACATGCAGTCTCCTTTTACACTGAATATATACGGTCTCTGGAAGACTGAATTTGCAAAGATAACTTGGTAGTTGAAGTTTTTCCGATATGTATCATGTTGAATTGATCTTGCTAACTAGTAGCCCTAGCAAATGTTCTACCTGTATCCACGCTAAAGCTGGATATGCTGTAAACCTACATTGCGTCTGTTGTTTTGTCTCCAGGGAACTTTTCATATATATCATCGAATACTGATAGATATAAAGCATCCCATGATGGATCATAAGGCATGGCTCTGGAGAAAGAAATCAACAGAAAGGGAGTTGGAGGTACATCATCTACACTTCCAAAATTAATAAGTTTATATAAACTTGTTACTAGATTCTTATATCTAAAACGACGAATTTTCTTCCATGCAGAAGGAGAAGGTTTTATTATTAGAGAAATCCTTGCAAGACTTAAATGAACAACTTTCATTTGCTCATTCTAAGTGCGTTGAGAAGGATGGCATTTTAGCTAAACAGTCAAAAGTAGCTGAAGAAGCCATATTAGGTATTACTGTACTCATTATTTGAGTATTATGGTGTCGCATTTTCTGGGATCATAACTAGTAGTTTTTACCTATGTTCCACCATCCTAAAAGTAAAATGGACATATACACTGGAATTTTTTTTCACAGTGTTTGTATTGCTAATATGGATACTAGGTTGGGAGAAAGCTGAGGCTGAGGCACTAGCTATCAAGACACAACTTGATGATACACTAGATGAAAAAATGGCAATGGAACAGAGGATTTGTCAGCTTGAGGAGGCTCTAAATGTTGCAATGGTAGAGAGGGACTCACTAATAAAGGAGACGGCTCAAATGATTTCTTGTGAACAAGACAAAGTTCAGAAGCTGGAAGAAAATTTAGTGGAGAAAATAAACATAATTGCTAGCTTAGATGCCGAGAACGACAAACTTTCTGAAATTCTGTCAGTAAAAGAGAACATCATCTGCGAGCTGATTGAGTCCAAGGGAGTAATAGAGTCAAAGTTCAAGGACCTTGCAGTAAAGCTAGAGTCAGCCGAAAGATCTAACTCTTCACTTAGGTATGAGGTTTGCATGCTGCAGAAGCAACTTGAGATTCGAAGCGAAGAAAGGAAATTTAGTCTCAAATCTGCTGACGCTGCACACAAGCAGCACCTTGAGAATGTAAAGAAGATAACCAAGCTCGAATCAGAATGCCAGAGGTTGCGTTCAATGGTACGTAAAAGGTTACCAGGTCCTGCTGCCATTGCCAAAATGAGAAGTGAAGTTGAAACAGTGGGTAGTGATGCAGGGATCACAAGGACAAGAAAGTTGAATTCAGTGACATCACAGAACTCGAGTGTTTTAGTACAGAACTCTCATGATACATCACATGGAAATTCTCCGTTACTTGCAAGGTTACATGCCATTGAAGACGAAAATAAGGCCATAAAAGAATCTCTTTCTAGAAAGGATGGTGAGCTTCAGTTTTCTCGGACTATGCTTGCTCGCACAACTTCCAAACTTTCCCAAGTTGAAGCCCAGCTTGAAGATTTGTCAAAAGGTCGTACTACTGCAGAATTGGTCAAAGGTAGCCCTACAGTGGTTGAAAACCCTCTTTCATCTATTTCTGAGGATGGCCGCAATGAAGATAATGTCAGCTGTTCAGGCTCATGGGCATCAGCCTTGTTGTCTGAACTGGAACACTTCAAGAAGGAGAAACTCACAGCACATTCCAGTAAGAGCACAAGAGTATCAGACATGAGTTTCATGGATGACTTTGCAGAGATAGAAAAGTTAGCATCTTTATGTAATGATAAACATGTGGAACCATATGGTTCAAAGAGAGAAGCCACAGAGTCATCTGGAAAAGAGGTAGTTGCAGTTGATATCTCCACTGGAACAACTGACCAAATTCGCCGACCTAAGATTGAGAAGGTTGTCCTGAAGTTAATTGAACTTATTGAGGGAGTTATCCAAAGATCATCAAAAGATTGTAGTAGCACAGTTGTGCTATCTGGCGGCGATGAGGAAAATGGTCAAGGAACACTATCAGGCTATGTTGCTCGTGCATTCTTGTGGAATACATCAGAACTTACTTCTGTACTGCAAAATTTTGTTTTTGCATGCAACGAGCTTCTGTATGGGAGTACCGATGTCGAAAGCTTTGTTCATGACCTCCAACTCACATTAGATTGGATAATCAACCACTGCTTCTCACTTCGAGATGTATCAGACATGAAGGAAGCCATCATGAAGCATTTGGAATTAAACAACAGTGATGGACTTGAAATTGTTGCGGTAGCCAGGCACACTGGAATCCATACAGCAGATGAGCCTAGAACGCCGGAGAATGTTCAGATGTCCTTATTATCTGACTCAAGCTGTATAGATATTAAACCTGATGTTAATAAACAGAAGACAGGCAATGAAGTAGCTGTCTCTAAATTTCAGGGGATAGAAGAAAAGGCTTCGCATTTGCGGGCAGAACTTAATGAGCTGAAGGAATCCAGGAAAATAATGGCACATGCCGATGGTAAATCAACATTGACTGAATGTATTACACATGAATCCATCTTCATATCTGGACAAAATAAGGGCAAGCAAGAGGGGGTTAGTTGTCTTGAACCCAAGCATCAGCTTGAACGGTAATTCTTTTTTCAGCCTGGTCCTTCCATGGTTGATACTATTCTGTGTAACATAAATTATTTGCTAGCAGTTGCTCCGCTAAAGAAGGCTCAAAAAATGTCATCGATAATGAAGATAAACATCTACAGATGGTGAGACCCTTATGATCTTTCTTGTCCTTATCATTTTCCTCAAAGCAATTAGTAGCTCTACTGTAAAACTGACTAGTGTAGTCGACATTTCTTTTCCACCAGAAAAGGCTCATTTTCTGTCCAAATTACTAAGCGAACCTTGAAACTAACGCCCATTCTTTGCTCAAATTACTAACCAGACCTTATATCATCTGTGCCACAGGAGCTTGAGATCTCAACAGCATCAGAGAAGCTGATTGAGTGCCGGGAGACAATCATAAACCTGGGGAAACAACTGAAAGCCCTTGCATCTCCGAAGGACGCCATCCTTTTCGACCAGGTGCTTCAGACGGCGGCTCAGTCTGAGCGGAAGCCCCGATCGCAATCACTAAGCGAGATGCTATCCATGGAGGATGGAGGATTCTATTACTCAGGCTCCCCAAAAACCAAGGAGATCATCTGTACTGAACCAAGCGCGCCAGGCGAAATAAACAGTCCTGCTGCCGATGAGGGAGACGACGGTTCTGCCGCAGCATGCAGCTCTTCGCATCCAATGCCAGTGGCTGCACACGTAAAGCAGGCTTGCAGGGTGAATGGAACCTGCAAGGGCGAAGCCGACGTGAAGGTTGTGACGCTTGCCGTTGTCCCGAGAAAGCAGAAAGGGAACGGCAGCCTGCTGAAGAGGATTCTGACGGGCAGGAGGAAGGAGGCCATGGCCAAGCCACAGGTGGTGCTGAGTTCTTAGCTGACAGACAGAATGGAGGTTTTGGACATGGCAAGTCTCTGTTTCATGTGTAGATTTGTGTGCGTTTGTGCGTGGAGCCGTGTTCATGTGAGGTTAGTAATAAAGTTGCAGTGTGCTGCGTAGATGCTGTATGTATTAGTGGTGTGTGTGTGACGTAGTGCTCTGTCATGAACTCATGACCCTGTTTTCTTAAGACTACCTTCTTGTGTGTTCTGGGGAGGTTCCTATACCTGTAACCTGTTTGATAGTGGCTAGTTGCCTAGTTTGTTGGCAATGGCATGTGTTAATGTGCTTCCTCTGATGAAAGAACCATGTTCTGAATGACCGCAGATGTCCCCTGTGAGTTTCTGCTTCCCTTTTTCTTCAGAGAGCAACGTCAGTTTTGTTTCTAAACTTGGTTACATCTCTTAAGTGCAGTGTCAACTTTCTACTTTATCAATAGAAACATTGCACTATCAGTGTCGATTTGTTCAGAAAATAAACCTACTCCGTGACAGTTCCTAGTTTGGCTCGGATATAATCGTGGAGGGCTGGAGGCGTGGAGGATGGTGACATACGGGGTCTTACCCACTTAGCCATTGAGGAAATTAAATTTTGGGGTCTGGCCGGGGCAAAAGGTATCTCGCATCTCTAGTTCATGTCTTGCTCGAGATCGAAGGCACGGCCTGTACTCTACTCATATATTGAGTTGAGTGACTGCGTAATTTTCGTGAGTTCTTTTGCCCTTTCTGTTACTTATGTTACAAAAATGTGAAAAAAAGAGACGTGAACATGATGATACACAATCTATCAACAGAGGGCTCGGAGACACACGGCTGGTCCCTTTTGGAGGGCTCGGAGACACACGGCTGGTCCACAGCTTTTGGGCTTGGAGAGCCCAAACCAGCAGCCATTGGACCGGCCACGAGTCAGTCATCAGGGTCCGGGATATTGAGGGGAGTGGCTAGCGCTTGCACATCCGGACGTGTGCGGATGCCCGCGCAGCCTGGCCCCGTCCGCTTTCGCCCTACCCCACGCACGCACTTTGTTCCCGTCTCTATGCCCGTCGGTCGCCCTGACCCCTCCTCTCTCTCCGCGCGAGCAGCACTCAGGAGCTAGAATGAGCAGCTGAGGACGAGCACGGCCGACCATAGCACCACTGTTCGCTGACCCCAGTGCCCCCCGTCAGCTGGCCCCCTGGCGTGCCGCACGCCCAGTCCGCTCACCCCCGGCCGAACAACATAAAACACTTGCAACATAAAAAACATTTAAATGCAACATATGTCTGAAAATAGATAAAACATTTGAAACATGCACTTGCAACATGTGTATGAAACACATGAAACATCTAAATTGCAACTTGCAACATAGGACTGAAAACAGCTAAAACATTTGGAACATACTGTTGCAACATATGTGTGAAACATGCGGATAAAAAAAGATTGCAACATACGCCTGAAAACAGATGAAACATTTGAATAAACGCTTGTAATATGCCTCTAAAACACTTGCAACATAAGCAACATCCCACCATCTACTTTTGTAACATCAAGATAAAACAATTACAACATATGTCTGAAATACTTGAAACATACATATTCAACATAGCGGAGGGTAAGGCCGGGGCCAGTCGATTTTGACCGTCGGGGTGGGAGCCGACGGCAAGCTGCAGCGCGCGAGCACGACCAGCCCCGGCCATGCTCGTGGGTGCCCTTGCCTCGGCTGGGGAAGATCTAAGGTGCCACGGCACGTGCGCCCCAGTGGCCATGCCGGCGTCAGCGGCGCGCACGACAGCGATGGGGTTTAGACAGACGACGAGGGAACGAGCGACGCAAGTGACCAGGACGGGCATGCGCAGCCGGTGATGGGGCGCGGGGCGGTAGGGGAAGAGCACGGCGCGACAGCTGATGAGCACGCGGTGAGGAAGGGAGCAGCGTGGCATGGCAGAGTGGGCGTGAGCGGATGTGCGTCAGGCGGACGAGTGGATGTGCGTCGAGCGTATATATTTGTTTTTTAGAGATAACCAAATTTTCCTCGAGGGAGTGATACAAATTCTCAAATTTGTCTAGTAGGGGCCGTTTGGTTCTTTAACTAATAGCACGGTAAAAAACTAGTAGCATGGTAAAAGAAACATATCTTCAACAAGAATCACACTTCTAAGGCTCTAACAGCTGGCTGTACAATCTTTGCAGCCCATCTCTCAACCAACCCATAAAGTAGTTAACTCTTCACTATTAATACATGACCCACTTATTTCTCTCATGCTTCTTCTCTTTCTCTCTCTCTCCTCTCATCTCTCCTTCACATTAGCATATAACCCACTTACTGCCCTTTACTATACTTATACTTGCTCTAATGACTTCCAAAAGATGCCTATGGTAGGCTAGTTAGAAGTTATTGGGACATGATTGACCTAAGAAGTCCGTGTAGTCAACAACATTCGTGGCCTAAATCTAAGGTAATAGATTTTATGAAGGTGACCTAGTGGGGAAACATGTTTTGGCAAGATTATAACAAAATTATGAAAAGTATGGGATCTGTCTACGTTAAGGATGCAAGGTGGGGCGGGCTGCCGCGCCAACCTGCTGGGCTACCTGCGCCACCAACCCGCATGAGACCGCAACCTAACCCACTTAGATAGAGTGCGATGCAGCGTCCGGCCCGCATATTCCCAGCGACAACCCACATCTGGCATCGGGGCCACCAACCCACATCCCGCTTGCACATACACTGGGTCGTTACTGATAAGGATAGATGTTGATGAGCGCGAGAGTGACACTGGTATACTGCTCGGCGCGGCGCACTCTTGTGCGGAGCTCGCCCTCACCGGAGTCGGGGCGGACTTGCGTGGCCTGAGGCCATCGACGCACATTGTCCTCGTAGGTCATGGCAGCGCCGAGCCACGTGAGCGTGTCGTCCACACGCGCCAAAGCAACTAAGGCCCCACGGCCTGCTCAACACCGCCCAGCTGCTCGGTCGCGCGCGGGCCGTCTTGGTCCTCTGCCGAGGCTGGAGGACACGCCGGAGCCGAAAGACGGTATGCGCGCGGCGAGTCGTCGACTCGAGGGCGGCCAACGTGAGGTTGGCGGAGGCGAGAGTGAGGCGCGCGTGGAATGGACGGAGGCCACGTACGTATGGGGCGAGGCCCGCAGGCGCGCAGCAGAGCCGCGGACATAGCGTATATCATGCAAACGAACATTGGACACCGAGATAAGTGGGCTAGCAGAACCCGCATCTTGCCGCGTATATCGTGCGGCAGTTGCGGGCTCGCTGCATCAGCCCGTGAAGCCTTTGCGGCTCGGCGGACGTGGGGCGGGTTAGCCGCTGCCGCCCCACTTGCATCCTTAGCCTAGGTGACATTCAGTTATTTTAGCCCCTCCTGATTTTTTCCTATGCACTTAAACTGTCTTCTAGCTAATTTACACCGGCTTATCACTATATTTACAATGATTTCTTTAGTGCAATTTACTAATCACAGTGGTGTAATTTTGAGATAATACAAATATATGTTATTTTTTTCAAAAAATTTTACAAATTATTTGTATGGAATGTAGATATCAGAGAAATATATGTCAAAATTTTCACAAATTGTTCACAAATTAAAAAAAATACAAATTATTCACAAATTATGGTGGGACCCACTCTCCCAACCGTATCCCCTCCCTTCCCTTCCCTTTCGGTTCCCTTCTGTAACTGCGTGAGCCGCACAGAACCGTTGCTACTGTAGCGGCCTTCCCAGATCCTAGCCCCCCGCGCGGGAGGCCTTCCTAGCTCCGGTGCGGCGACGCCCCTCCTTCCCCACCCCGGCGGCCATGCGGCGACGCCCCTAGTCCTTCCTGGCCTGGTGCGGCGCCCCTGCCTCGCCTTCACCGCCCAGGCACCCCCTGCTGGTCGTCCTCGCAAGATCAGATAGCCCAAAAATTAGTTGATGGGAGGAGGAGCAAATCAACTGGTTGAGCTTTAGCAATTCTGAAAGTGTGTTGATTTTGATATCTGAGGTGAAATTGTTCCATAGATCCATACCCCAATGCACATGCGTGAGAAAACTCGCGAACAACACAGCGGACATCGTTCTGTTTTTTTCCATCACGAGAAGGTAAACACAAATGGAAACACGCGTGGTTATAGTGTGGCCAACAATACTGCGATAGAGTAGCATATTGGTAGCAGGTCTAAGAAAATCTAGCGAGCCACGCTGGTTGCGCGGACATTCGTCCTGTTCGCATGGCTGTTAAGCTATGGGCTAATTTGTTGCGAGAGAAAAATATTAATTGTTGGTTGGAAAAATACGGTTTATAAATCAAACAAACCGGACGATTATATGGCAAGCATAGGATATCTGCGGGTCGATTGGTCTTGTTGAATTATTCATGATTATTCGAAATAGAACGCATGTGATGGCTAGTTTTTTTTTTAAACGACTCATTGCTACTTGTAGTAAGCATGGACATTCATTCTCTACAGTAATAAAAAGTAGGAAAAACGCCCGGTGGCCCAACGGCCCCTGGCCTGGCCTGCCTGATGAAGCGGCCGGGTACAGGACACGACGGGACCTGCCGCCTGCGCGGTGGCCCATGGGCGGCACCCCACGAGACGGGCACGGGGCGCGGGCGGCACCACCAGTCCACCAAGCGCGACCCATCTCGTCGTCACCGCTAGCATAGCAATAGCAATAGCAATAGCAAGCAAACTTAGGCCGGCCCGCCATGCATCCATCCGCATCCGCCTGGGTGGCTGGGCCCCTGGCCTGCCCGCGTCGTTTTCCAAGCGCACGTCCAGTCCGTGTGCGCGCCTTTGCAAAAGGCGGGGGAGTCTCGGAAAAGAGCGACAAAAGCGCACCGCATTCGCATGCACGCGCCCCTCCTGTCCTCGACGATCTCTCCCGGCTCGTGCCGCCTGCCCCTTGCCCCGCTCCCCGGCCTGCCGCGGCTGCCTCTGCCTGACGGCAGCATGGCTGGGGGCCGGGGCGTCGCTGGCCGGGCTCCCTGCCCCCAGTGCCCCGCTCGGTTGGATGGACGTGGGCGGGCGGCACCCAGCCAATGACGCCACGTATGTAATGCATGCATGATGCATAACTTGCTGGTTGCCCCGCGCGCGCCTGCGGACTTTGCTTCGATTCACCCCCGGCACGGGCCTCTTTTTTCAGCGTGCGATTGGCGATGGCTCGGCCTGATGCGTTGATCGATGCCAAGAAGCGAGAGCTCTGTGTGCGACGTCGTCACAAACAGTGTGTTTCAGTGTTTCACATGACCGAGACGGGCGGAACACCCAACACCTCAACTCGGGCCGGCCTCGGCGGATTTTTTTTTGTGTCCATCACTCCATCACGATTCACGTGCACTCAAGACTCAAGAGAGAGTACATACTACAACTACCCACGTACGCGTCGCATTGTTTGGTACGTCGTCGGCCGTACTCCGGGCTGATCGAACACGTACGGCCTGGACACCGAACGAACGACACCTCCATTTCTATCCCAAAGGTGAAAGGTACGTGCGTATCTGCACATGGCCGTATATATGGCGTATGAACAATCCCCCACTGGCTGTCCACTGCTGCTGCTAGTGAGTGGTACACGATGTGTTTCAGATACACACCGTATAATTGGCGTCAGAGCATGTTCCATGCAATTATAACCATGATGTCATCGGTACATGTTTAAAGCGAGCCGAGGAGGAATGTATAAAGCTGGAGCAGAAGGCCTGCTGCTCAGGCCACAGGCCTAGGGTATAGTTGCCTCATAAAGCCTGAACTTGCGTCGGCTACAAGCAGCTTATTATATACACAGAAAATGGTGCATGATTTGGAGCGCCAAAAAGGATCCGTCGTCTAGCGTAAAAGCTCTTGCCTCGTAAGTAACTCATATAAGTGTTGTCTAGGCAATGCATTTACATATATACGCCTTATATGGTTCGTGGTTTTAATTTATATGGTTGATTAATTTACATATATACGCCTTATATGCATTTGCAAAGTTTGGATGGAAGCTCTCGAGCCAAATTGAAGCTGTCTGTTTTTTTAGTTCGGGTTTTCTTTTTTTGCTTTTATCTGGGTCGTGTGTTCGTGTGCTCGTTTTTGAGTTAGGTGAGCCTAAGTGCTTTTGTGGATGTTCAAGGCTGTGTAAATCTCGAATGATGTAGATGCTGAGACCTTTTCATTTGCTTGATGAAATATGTATCCCCTGATCTAAAAAAAGTTACTTCTTGGTTCAAAAATTTATATGTGTTGGCATATTACAAATTCGTACCACCTTAACTTAAACTTCTAGCTATGCCACTAATAGTCAATTGTCATGCATGAAGCATGATAATGATTATCTGCTTAACTATGGTCTTACCCGACATACTTATCGTGTGAAAGCTACAACATCTAGTCTATATATAAACCTGCTAAATAGGGGGCTCTATGTAATAGTTTGGCTCTTTTACGTAACACGCGGCCGGATTACATGCACTTTCTTCCATGTACGTGTTCATACTTGATACGCAGCTTAACAATATCATATAAAGTGAAAAACTAATACATACTATATTGGTCTTTCATTATATGTCTTTGTGTATTATGATGCAAACTAATCTAGCAGTCATTGTTTATAACATTTATTTTTTAGATTAGATGGCTTCCTAGCAGCTAATAATACAAAAATTGCTACGGGACACTTAAAGTGATGTCATGCATGGTGTCAGCAACACCAAATAAAGTCTAATTGGCTGCTCATACTTTCATTAGTGACATTTACTAAAAACACTGTGTCCATTAAAATAATGTTTTCTGAGTGAGTAGGAGTGAGAAAGGCCCCGTTCGGATGGTATGCATCTGGAGGAATTTAGATAATTTGGAGGAATTTGTGAGAGGAAAATACTGTTCCGGATGAAAAAAGAAGCAGATCAAGCCGGGTTTAAGGGCACGCGAACGGGGCCAAAGATGACAAAATGTTCTTTTTGCGCTCGCTCTTTTTACTTCCTCCCTCACATTCTTCTCCTCGTTCTTCTTTCCCCGCACCAAATTCCACACGCTTCCCACCTTCCTCTCCACACATCATCCACACCCACCTGTTCCCGTCACCACCGCTAACCTTTCTGTCAGTGTTGTTGCTACCGCCATCTCCACGCAGGTGGCGCTAGGTCGACTTCAACATTGCCAGCCAGGGGCGGAGCCAGCCCTGTTCATTGCTGTCAGATGACAGCAATGATTTCCTGAGATTTTCATTGCAAATTAATGCTCATACGTGAACTTAAGCCATGACGTAGTACTTATGACATCAGTGGAATTTTGGCTGGATCCGCTACTGTTGCCAGCGACACCACCAACTCCACCACTCGGATGAGGGAGCATAGGGTCACCATCTTCGCTAAGGAGGAGCACGTTACCTCATGACTTTCACTGCTGCCCAATTGCTGAGGCATCCTTTTCTTCTGATCTTCTATTTTGCTCTTATGTTCCCTTTTGGTAGGGCCGTCGAGATGGTCTCCTCCCTAATCGAGTTCGGTGCCGGGAACAGGGACACACAGCTGGCAGTGCTGCCGCCAGCTAGGAGGCTCCTGATGGAGGTTGTGAGCTTGCCATCTGCCTAGGTGCTCATCGGAGGAGGTTGGTGAGAGGAGGAAGAGAAGAGGTTGATGCGTGGGAGGGCAGAAGAAGAGTCAGAGGCAAAAAGGACATTTCATCGTCTTTCTCTCCGTGCTCACGTAAAAAATATTATTTTAGTGGTGGGTGTGATATTTCAACGAATTTGTCACAGGCTAGATTGTCTAGAAGCCAGTTGAACTTTTTTTAGTGTCGGTTAGCTAGCAACAACACGACATCACTTTTAGTATCCCGTAGTATAGTTTTCCTAATACAAAGTGTAGCTACCTACCCTTTATAGTTAATTTGATTTTTCTCATGGATGCAGTAGCCTGAACAAATGAAGTAGTATTGGGTAACTGATACTTTTGACCACTCAGGTCACACGATGCATACGTCTAAGCAATCCAAGCATGTCCATACTACAATACAAAGCACATGTGGATGCAACTCCAACGACTAAGGGTTCACACGAACAACCCACAATCCAGGAGGGGGAACATGCATGGAAGAACCGAAGACATATAGTCCGAGCATATGCGTATACGGTAGCAGCTAGCTTGGCCTAATTAGCTGCTAGCTTTCCCCTGAGGACGCAACGGGAAGAGCTCCAGGGTCACATCGTCGGTGTAGTAATCGTCAGCTACCTCCGTAGCGGCAGCATCGCCGCCACCATGGACGACATCATCCCAGGTCCTGCACCTCCGCTTGCGTCTCGACGCATCTTCACACGCTTCTTCCTCCTTTTTCGTCTCCACTCCATCATCCTGCATGCATGCGCATATATACTGCTGTTCACTGCATTTAAATTTATGCATGCATTACTGTATGTATGTATATACTTTGGTTTCAGCAGCAGCAGCTGGTAGCGTGGAAGCAGTGGTGCTCAGGGTGAGGAGGGCAGCCCGCTTCTGCTTCTGGCGCTCGCGGGCCTTGTGGTTCTGGAACCAGTAGAAGACGTTCTTACCCTCGATCCGGCCGTACTTGCCGAGCTCCTCCGTGATCTGCTCGATCTGGAATGAGTTGGGCGTGCGCATCCCCCCGCGGTACAGCATCTCCAGCACCCTTATCTGATCCGGCGACGGGTTCCACCGCGTCGTGCCACCCGCCGTCGGCACTTGCACCTGCAGCTTGCACAATGCAAAGATACGATCATCGGTTAGCTAGCTAGATCAAGTCATCAGTACCTTGCATTGTGTTACTACTGCTAGCTAGTACATGAGTAGTTTTCTTTGGTTTCTAATCTATCTAACCGTGCACTTTAGCAGCCTCGAACAAGCATTCCTGACGCGAGCAAACTCAGGAAGGACGACCATCTTCCTCGCCTCAGGGAACGAGATCTTGGGCGCAAGCGGGCGCAGACAATATTGCTGGAGGGCTAGAGGGATGACAGCAGATGAGCTCTGAGATGCTAGTGAGATGGATGGTGGAGACGACGGCGGCGAGCCTGCCGCTTTGTCCAAGTAAGCCACATGGAAATGGTGAAGCCTCATGTTAATAAACTTTGTAGATGTAGCTACAAAGTTTCAAACTTTGTATATACGATGTAGCAGATCGAGCGAGAGAGCTATATATGTAAAAACGGAAAGCAGCTGAGGGCTAGGGCTATACTAGGCGAGAAGAGTTCGGGCGTCCTTGCGTGTTTATATATGGGGAGACCGGAGACGATCGATGGAGAAAGCTAAGGCGGGGGCTGTAGTGAGGGTTTGAGTGTTGTGTGCGAGATCGAGGTAACAGTCGAAAGGCGTGCTCTCATGGCCGGCCGGGGGCGACAGGGAATGTGGGAGATTGCTGATGGAAGAGCGTCAGCAATGGTGGTGGTGGTGGTGAATCGCAATCATCAGCGGAGCCACGAAAAGCAGGCGCAGTAATAAAGGTGAAAAGGTAAAATTCTCGCATGGATCGAGCTCCCCTCTTTTCACCTTTCCTGTCGAAATTCATGACGATTGACAAGGAATATATGGGGAGAATATCGACTCCCTCGGCTCTGTAGGTTCGCATGCTGTTAAAGCGGGTTTGAATCCAGCCTAGTAGCTACGCCGGTTAATCTTCACCGAACTAGAGTATTCGAAGTGCATGTTACCAGATCACGCGACAGCTTTTCACCTCGCTAATCAAAATGGACACTTCACTGCAGCTAGCTAGAAAGTTCGTTTTCTGTACCAGATCGGAGTAGTAAAGTTCAGTAACCTTCCTTATATATATGCATGTTGCTGTGACTGAGTTCATCAAGTAGTTAGTATTTTTTTGTATAAAACAGAGTTTATTCAGCAACCAAGTAATTTAGCAACCTTCTACTCCCTCCATTTCAAATGTACGTGCTAATTAAAAAAGAAGGGAGTAGTGCTAGGTAGGAGTAATAAGTAGATCTTCATCTAACAATTGACTTCGATCTCTTGGTTAGCTTACTTACTGTCTACTCTATCTGTATGGATGATATCGTTGGATTAACACTCATCTCTCTCCCTTGTCTGTAAACCTGTACCCCATCTGCATGATTGCACATCATAAACCAGATAAAGGCCAACAAAGAGATGCAAATCTCTTGCCACAATCTGTAAGATTGGTTTTGCCATACCTATATGTAGCTAGGCACATAGGCCTATCAAAGATTAGACCATCTAAAAAACATCTATATCAGACCATCATCAGTGAAGCTGCAACACGCTAATATATGATTGGAAAAAGCATGCATGCAGACGAATAGCCCGTTCGCTTGTTGGTTTCAGTCAGGGCTTATCAGCCAGCCAACAGTATTTTCCTCTCACAACAAACCAGCACCAGTCAGACTTATCAGCCCAGAAATCAACCAGCGAATAGGCCGAAAAGCGAGAACCAGCATGATGGATGCTGAGGTTGACCTCGGAGTTAGCGCGGCCATCCACCGTTGGACCTGGAACAGGATACTGCACATGAACACCGAGGCATGCATATATAGATAAACTAGTAGCAGCTAGAGGAATTACTCCTATATCTCTCCATTGAAACAAACATGTATATTCATTTCCAGCTCCTAGCTCCCGTCTCTATATAGTGTTAGAAAGTTGGCTATCAAATTTCGATTTAAAAGAAAAATATATGTATATGGTTGGAGTAGCCGCATTATGTTGGGTAATTTAGAGACATCGTAATAATCTAATCTTTGGAAATTACAAATATACATATTTTAATGCAGACTATTTTCAGGGGAATGTACTGGCTATGATTTTGGGCACTGCAGCAGCATGATTACGAAGCAATGAGTATTTTCCGTTGATGAGCAGAAAATTAGAGACCAGTATGTTAGAGTTATTCGCCTCTCAGATGCCAATTTAATAATAGACTCTTTTATGTATAAATTTTGCATTTCTTGTTTCTTTGATTCATCAGAAATATCACTGAAACTATGTAATAATGTAAATGCAATGTGGGGACACGCAGAGGCGAGAAAGTCTCTTCATTTTCAAAAAAAAGAGAGAGTCCCAGCTATCAGCCTCGCGAGGTTTTCTGATTAAACTACTACTCATAATTAACCCTGCTATTTTCCCTAAATAAAACAGCAGGCAGAAGCAGCATGAGGAGAAGGAAGCCCATTCCTAGCTAATGACAATTGACACATCTCTGGCACGAACACCATTCTCGGGCGAAAGTTGCCGGGTACACCCAGGAAAACGAGGTGCATGCATGCTTCCATGTGAAAGAGACTACATAGAGTAGCATATTTGCACAGCAGGTGGCTCTCGTAACCAAAACTGGTTGATCTTTTACATATGCATGCGTGCATGGGCTCTGGTCCTGGCATGCATGAGATCAGACAGTCGGGTTAAGCTTTGAAGTACTCCATCCTGATAGCAAGCAATGTCTGAGGTGAGTGTCACACACACGCAATGCATCACCAATGCAGCATGCAGTGTCGGGGCCCGTCAAATCGGTCGGGCTTTTACTCCCAGTAATGATAGTATAACAAGACGGGCAGACTCACTAGCATTTCGGTGAAATTGGGCGAGGGAGTCCGAGTGACCTAGACATGGGGATTAAAGCATGCATGCAACATGCGTATGTGCATTGTATTACCTCTGTCCTAAAATACTTGTTTTTGGGATTTTTAGGATACAGTGTTTAATAAAATTTACCTATATATCCCTATTTATTGAATGCAATTATCCACGTTAATAAAAAAAATAAGACAGTCCTTAAAAGGAATACACGGAGATATTACTCATGCTACAATCTTAAACTGATATGGACCTAACCAAGTGCCTAAAAGCTAAATCATCATTTTTTGGATAATTATGTATTTCTAAGAGCATCTCTAAGCGACTCTCTATATCACTCCTAATTGCTAGGAATAGGGAGTTTGATGAAAAAAAATGCCCTCTAATATTTTATTTATTTGGTTATTCAAATATAGTTATCTTCTATTTTAGATTTCTTACTATCAAAGATAGAAAACAAGAATAGCTCTTTAGAGTACACACAAGATGTAAAAAACAATTGGAGGACGGTGAAGATATAGAAAACTGATTTTTATGCCAATGATCTTTAAATAATGATTTAAAAGGTAAGCTTTAGAAAGACTCTTGGGACGTCCTCAATGGCCGGCTACGTCGCCGGCTGAGGTAGTGGAAATACTAAAAAATGAAGAAAGTGTCTCGCTAGCGAATCGACACGATTTCACAGCGATCGACGACATGTGAGAGCAGAATTTATGGCTAAGCTCTGCAGGTGCGAGAGAGGAAATAAGATAATATTGGTCATGTTTACTTGTCTTATAATCCGTACTTTTCAACTTATTTTTTTAGCTGGAACAATATTTTTCTCTCATAACAAATCTGCCGAAACAGTGTTTTGGCTTGTTTTTTCAGCGAAGCGAACATGCCATTGTTTTGACTCTCACATCCAGCTCAGCCAGCGACGTCGATCGTGTCACTGGGTACGCCCTTAGAGATGCTCTAAAGCATAAGTTTTTTTTTTGACTGAGGGAGGATATATACTGGTATATGTGGTGTACTGGTGTGGGATTAGTGAAAAGAGATCGTGTCAATCCCGATAAAGCGGTGAAATGCCAAAAGCCCGGAAAAGGGAAAAGCTAG
Organism: Miscanthus floridulus; assembly: GCF_019320115.1. NCBI lineage: Eukaryota > Viridiplantae > Streptophyta > Magnoliopsida > Poales > Poaceae > Miscanthus > Miscanthus floridulus. The sequence goes on from NC_089591.1 coordinate 77,356,466, forward strand.
CACGCAGGAGCAGGACGCAGCATCAGCAGCGTACGTCAAGCCGGCCGGCCGGACGGCAAGCGAGATCGGCGGAGACGTTAGGCGGAAAGCTGCGTACATGCGAATCAGGGTCTTAAATTAGTTGTGAACTCGATGTCACAAACCCGGATCGAATATAAGTATCACCGAACACCGATTCGGTTTGAAACTCGCTTCTTCATTTCGCTCCCTGCTGCGAAGAATATGCACCTTCTTGTGTGTGTGTGTTTTGAACGCAGCTCCTTCTCGTGTTTTTTTCTGGCGCTTATCGTATATTCCTCTAGCGAGTCATGCGACACTCCGAAAAATATAGCTAAGTGGCTAGCCATTCAGCTGATCGGTTTGTTTCCAAAATTTGTCGTACCAATGATTTAGCAAGCCATGATTTTAGTTAATATCTGGTTTGCTATCAAAACTTGCGAAACCCTCACATTTGTCTTGGTAAATCTATGGCAATGTTTTGCCTCAACTTTTGGTTGGCCAAATCTTTGGCATGAACAAATTTTGGATATCAACTAGCAGGTCCGTTATGTATTCATGTGGTTGCATTTCATATTTTTTATAGTGCAATTTTTTTAAAACATATATAGACATTAATTAGAATGCTTTGGAAAATTTCTATATATTTTTAATATTGTTCTCATTTTTAGATCTAAATATAATATTTTGATTTTTTAAATATTTTTCTCATTTTTAGAGCCAAATCTAATGTTTCGACACTTCTAGATATATTTCCACGGGCTCTAAATCTTTCTTTGAATTCTTCATATCCCAGTCTATCTGCATGATTTTTGTCAGAACTTTTTAAAGGTCAGAGATATTTTTTGAGGATTAAAATTTTTGTCAAGTATTTGTCGATTTTTTTAACTAAATAAAAAGGATAAAAATACCTTCAAAATCAATAACAGTGGTTTTGAAGTTTTGGAAGTGAGATCAACATAATCAGAGACGGCCCATAAACTATTGTTTGGTGGACTGACTTGCCTTAGCAAGAACGGGGCTACCTTCGTGGGCTTAGCATATGAATCTTTTCTTGCTTTGCCTTGCCTTCGTTGTTCATGGGCTTTTATTTTCATTTTATACTTTAGAATTAGCTAGGATGCTAAACCTACTCGCGCGTTCTGTCTGCTCTCGCCCCATCTCGCTCTCCGACGACTGGTGGGCCGCCGCCGCCCTAAGCCAGGTGCTGAGGCTTTAGTTGGTCTCTTCGCCGGCGACGAGCATCCACCTGGTACTTCCACCCCTTCTCTTCCCTTTCCTTCAACCTGAGCACCGAAACCCAAGCCTAAAGCTATTAGCTATTTGACAAGCCACCAAACTTCGACGTTTTTGCAAAAATTATTGGGTGTACAGGTGTACACCCATGTCCCTTTACTGGATCCGCCCCTGCGGTGAGTCCGAAGAGGCTGCGGCGGCGGAAGAGAGCGACTCTTCGGAGGATGAGGTGAAGCATTTGCGTTCTTAGTGTTTGCGTTGCTTAAGCGACTGGTTTGCAGACTCTTTTGTTGTTCCGTATTTTGTTTTCTGAGTATTTGAGGTTAAAGTGAGCTAAATTTCGTGTTGTTTGCAGGTGGCGCCAAGGAATACCGTGGGAAACGTGCCTCTGGAGTGGTACAAGGACGAGGAGCACATTGGGTATGACATCGATGGGAGGAAGATCAAGAAACGTGATAGGGAGGGGCGCATTGAAGCCTACCTCAGGAATGCAGATGATGCCAAGAATTGGTAAGGCTTGAACTTGCTCTGTTGCAGTCACTCAATCAGCTGTTGTCAGTTCAGACCAATCTTGAATGGATGAATGATCAAGCTTTGAGATTGCCTCATAGTAATGACAGATACTTATAATGCCATAATATATTTGTAATATGATATTAGGGATAATTTGCTCTGGTGGTAACCCTACAGAAATTTTGTAAGCTGGAAAACAACATCAGCATATTATAAACAAGTTGTCCTGGAATTATCAAGTTCACATTGGCAGCTGATGTCCAATTTACACATCTTTGGTGTGTTGCTGAGCTAATTTTTCCCTTGTATTTTTGGCGTGTTAGTGTTAACAATTTGTAGCCAAACTTGTGTTTTTGGACACTGCAGAGTTAAAACATCTCTAAGCAGAATGAGCTAATTGGAGATATGAGTGTGGCTATGGCTAATACATGAGATTTCCATCATTAAAGAGTGTTTTTACAATCTGATCTCAGCAAATTAATTTTAATTGTTGGGATAATATCTTGTGCCAGTTTCACGTGGCCTTGGTTGATATGTGACATCTATAATGGATTCTGTTATTGAATTATCATCCTACCCAACAATGGCCTGTATGAACTTTCAGCGTTAAACCTTGTTTACACCCTGGACCAATTACGTCCTTGTTTGGATGCCCATGTATCCATCTCAATCCATGTATGTTGGGGTGGGTTGGTACCCCAACACATATGGATTGAAGTGGATACATGAGCATCCAAACAAGGCCTACAGTGGTTTATGTGACCTAAATGTTTAAATGCTGGGATTAGACCTGGCTTTATGACATGTACAGTAGAGCTTACTGCAAACAAATACTTAACAGCCAAAACATTGATCATTTTGAGTGAAGAGAGGATGAAAGTCAAAGAGTTGCTAAATATTTGTAGGCTCATTCTGCTTGGGGATTGGGCCTTAGTATTTTATTAGATCCTAGTGCGTCATACATTGACACATCGTTCTTCTTATATTTTAATTGTATTTGATCATCGTTCTGGTTATTAGTTATTACCACTAAGAACATTTACCTTAAAATTTTAAATTTATCCTAATATGGAAAATTGAGCTTTCAATTGCTGTCAAGTGGCTTAGTCACCTGACATTTCTGTACTCTAAATCTTACAACAGGACATTATTTGTGTGGTTCAATCTAGCTGCATGGCATTTCAGTACATTTATAGTTTTTCTAAGAACATGGATTAAACAAGTCATTGACAGTCACTTTGATTCAGTGCTCCAGACTATACTCATAGATCTTTCTCCTCTGAGAACCATGTGATTATTCAAATATGGAAAATCTGGATCTCCCTGTGCCAGTTAGCAGATAGATGCATCTGATTGTTTACCTTGTGCAATTTCTTTATACTTACACCTAGTACCATTTAGTTGTTTGCATTTGGTATTCTTTTTCTTGCTCATTTAACTTAATCTTATAATTTCTTTTCTTCCTCACCAAATGTAGGAGAAAGATCTATGATGAGTATAATGACGAGGAGGTTCAGATTACAAAGGATGAGGCTAAGATAATTAGTAGATTGTTAAAGGGAAAGACTCCACATACCAATGTTGATCCATATCCAGTATGTACTACAATCCTTATCTATTGCTCAAGGTGCTAAGTTTAGATGCTAAGTAAATGATCATCCAACAACCTAGTATTATATTTGTGGATGACTGGACACTTGCATGAGTTGTTTTGTTAAAACTTTCATACTAGATCTCCTTCTGTCGTTAGTCTAAGTACTGTAATGGCTGCTTATTTCTTGCTGACATGTGGCCTGTTTACAACTTAGTTTCACTGATAATAAGTTAATAACCGATTGACCTGTACATGATATACACATATAGTTTTGAATTTGTTATGCATGGTGCCAATGATTGCTATCCAGATTCATGCAAATGGATTGCTCTTTTACAGTTAGATGATTTATTTTTGTTTCTCCATATGTTTATAGTGCATGGATGTGGCATACTGATTAACTTTTATCCTAGGATTATGTTGATTGGTTTGAATATGAGGATAAAGGTCATCCGCTTTCTAGTGCCCCTGAGCCAAAGAGGCGATTTGTACCTTCAAAGTGGGAGCATAAGAAGGTATATCATCTATCTCATCTCTCTCTCTCTTTTTAGACCATTCTCTTTATTTGGTTACAATTTTTTTTTCAAGACTGCTTGGATCATGAATGTCTTATTATTGATTTCTTCTCAGGTCTCTATACTGATTCATTTGAATAATTTATCCCATTGAGCAGTGTTATGCAATGATCTAATGAATAGTCATGAGTTAAATATTCAATTATTTTTTATGATGATTAGCTATCTCTGATTCTTTTTTTTTTTCTAATTTCAGCATACTACTTCATTTTATGTTGTAATTAGAATGTTTCAAAATCTGGGACCAAGCTGATAAAATAAAAGACACTTAAGCAATGTCTCAACACTTTGTGGTGGTGTTTTCCTGCCACACTGATTATGGGGTAATCTATGTGTCTTGGTAATCACCTGCATGGTTAGTGCAAATCTATTAATAGCCTAGAATTACATTAGAGAACATTTGAAAGAATGTAGTCACATGCCATCGCACATTTCTGGAAGATATTTGGTTGCCTAGGCAGTGAGGTGGTGGTGGCTGCTAGGGATGAGAGAACCCATGAAATAGACAGTTGGGGAGGGTGGAACTAAATTGTTTCATTGTTTATCACTTCATTGTAACCTGTAAGCAACTAAGCATATCTTCTAATCTTAATGATTGTAACTAATTTATTTAGAGTTGAGCTTGATTGTTTCTGGAATTCGGGCATGTTGCTATAGTATGACACAGTTCTGTTTACTGGTTCAGTCCCTCTGCATGACCCATACACCAGCCCACCTAGGGCCTCTCATCATACCACATGTTTAGGAAGTAGCAGGTGACTTAGTTATGCAGTCACAAGTTTTGTGTCTCAGTTATGCATTCACTAGTGAATTTGGGAGCTTACATAACTTACTGTTATTCTGTTGCGGTGCTTCTTTTTTGTCTGAACAGAGACAAAATCTTGCATTTGCATCCTGCAGTAATCACAGGGCTTGTTTTGGATCTTCTCTCTTAAACTGCTCCGTGATTGTATTGCATTTTAAGTTATTTGAATTACCCCTTGAGCTCATGCATTCTGGTGGTAGGTTGTTAAACTTGTAAGAGCCATTCGTAATGGATGGATAAAGTTTGACAAGCCCAAGGAGGAACGTAACTTGTATCTATTATGGGGAGATGAAACTGATACAGCAGACAATAAGCGGCATGGCTTGAGCTACATTCCTCCTCCTAAACCTAAGTTACCAGGTATGTTGACATTCCTTTTTCAGCATTAGTCACCTCTATAATAATCTTTGAGAAATTATTGGAACATGTTTCACTTAGTGCTCATGTGCTATATAATTTTCTATTGATTCTTCATGGTGTATCCAGGTCATGAAGAGTCATATAATCCTTCCATTGAATACATTCCTACACAAGAGGAAATAGATTCATACCAACTTATGTATGAGGAGGATCGCCCAAAGTTCATTCCGAAACGGTACTATCTTCCTTTTTATTGTCCATTGTCTTATATCGTCTAAATCATTTTGACTTTTGAGTTGTGCGCTTCACCAGATTTGAGTCCCTTCGAAGTGTACCTGCATATGAGAAGGCACCGAGGGAAGGTTTTGATCGGTGTCTAGATCTTTATCTCTGCCCTAGAACCCGCAAAAAACGTGTAAGTTGAGCCCCTATGTTATTTTTATGCATTTATTGCTTTAAAAGACAATATTTGTCTCTAATTTGTGCCAATCATTTGACAATGCCAGATAAATATTGATCCTGAGTCACTCAAGCCCAAGTTACCAAGTAAAAAGGATTTGAGGCCATACCCGAAAACTTGTTATCTTGAGTTCAAGGGCCATGCAAGTCCTGTGAAATCCATTTCGGTTGAAATTACAGGGCAGTGGCTTGCATCTGGTATGCGCCATTGTTATTTCTTTTCTGCATTTATCTGAATATACATGCACAGAACGTTTTGATACTCAAATGGGGTGATATTAACTAATTCAATGAGAACTGTAATGTTGTACTCACATCATCTTTCTCCATACACTGTAATTTATGGCTTAAAATAGTAGCACTAACTATATATCAGTAATTTATTTTGCAAAAGTAATTTATATTTTGGTGAAGGGCGGGCCTGGTGCAAGCGGTAGAGTCTTACCGCCTGTGACCGGAAGGTCCCGGGTTCGAGTCGCGGTCTCCTCGCATTGCACAGGCGAGGGTAAGGCTTGCCACTAACACCCTTTCCCAGACCCCGCACAGAGCGGGAGCTCTCTGCAGTCTGCACTGGTTACACCCTTTTTTAATTTATATTTTGGTCAGCTTGGATTGTAGAGAAATGCCGAGCTCATTTTAGTTGCATATAGAAATGTGGTAATATTACATGGCCTAATCCACATGGGAAGGGTGGTGAAGAGTATCCTAATCTAATTACTAAGCAAAACCTATGGTTAAGGTATTTCTTAATCAAGCCAAATAGTTCTTATATGGGTTATAAACTGTATAGTATGATATGTGAAAAGTAGTAAACCAAAATTGCTTTCTAAAAACAGTTGCAGCTGGCCAGCTGCTAAGTTGACCTTAAACTCGGGGGCTCTGTTTTAGTACACATGGAATATTGGTAACCTGCATTATATAAGGTTAACTGACTTGAGCAGGTTTCTCCACTTTAGAAGATCATTTCATAAAAATGAGTGTGACAATGCTAAGTTACAATTGCTCCTTTCTGAAGGTTCTTGTGATGGTACAATTCGTGTTTGGGAGGTTGAAACTGGTCACTGTCTTAAAGTTTGGAACGTTGGAGGTGATGTCCGTAATCTTGCCTGGAATCCTTCACCTGACAGGCCTATTCTTGCTGCTGTCGTGTAAGCCCTTTGCTATTCTAGCATATGTATCCTTTCTGTAAGCTTTATGTATTCTTTTCATTCATTTTATTTGGTGCAGTGGACATGACCTGCTACTTATTAATGCTGAGGTGGGGAATGAAGAAATGCAAATGAGGGTAAAACATCTGCTCAAGATTGATGAAATGGCTCCTCAAGATGATACTGGTGTGTTGAATTGATAGCCAATCAATGTTTCCAGTGTACTACCACCTTTTTTAGTCTTCTTAAATACTATAATTATTATTTAACAGATGACAAGAAACCAGCTGTGAGGTGGATGAAGCATGAAAAACTTGATGGGATCACCTTGATTCATCAAAAGGTCTGATATTCATTTTTTTTTACTCTTTGGACTAAATAACTTGTTTTCTTTGCTTACCAGTTTATTTCTTGTTTAGGCCGTGTCAAATGTGGAGTGGCATTACAAGGGGGATTACTTCACCACAGTTATGCCAACTGATATCCTTTATGAATCATGTCTTGTTGATTCTGTTTTATTTCCATCTGTTCTGGATTCCTTTTTCTTTTCAAGTGTGGCACCTCTCTACTTGTAGGTATGTTTTAATTTCCCCATTCAATTGTACACCTTAATTCCAACGTACGCGATACAAGAGCTGTACTGTTGCATCAGCTCACGAAAAAGCACTCGCACCATCCTTTCCGTAAATTGCCAGGCCTTCCTGTTGCCGCAACATTCCATCCAAGTCAGAAGATGTTCTTTGTTGCTACTAAGAAATTTGTTCAGGTTTATGATCTCCAAAAAGCTCAGTTGGTAAAGAAGCTGGAGTCAGGTCTCCGCGAGATTTCCTCCATCTCGATCCATCCTGGTGGTAAGGTCACAAGTCAGCGTGTTGCGAATTTTGAAATCTTCTAACGAGTTGCTTCAAACTGATTGCATCTGTCGGTAGCAAAATATCAATATTTGTGGTTAAGTATTGTGATTACTTCACGTTTCTTTTGTAGGTGATAATGTTATTGTCGGAAGCAAAGATGGAAAACTGTGCTGGTTTGATACTGATCTATCTACCAGACCATACAAGACTCTAAAGTATGGTTCTTCTCTTATTTCAATCCCTTTTTGAAAATAAAAAGGACAAGTAATTTTTCAAGATCTTCATATAAGATGCAAGTGGTAGAGTCTTACCGCCTGTGACCGGAAGGTCCCGGGTTCGAGTCGCGGTCTCCTCGCATTGCACATGCGAGGGTAAGGCTTGCCACTGACACCCTTCCCCAGACCCCGCACAGAGCGGGAGCTCTCTGCGCTGGGTACGCCCTTCATATAAGATGCAACTTGATTTTCATGTGATCTACTATATTTAGAATGCTCATGGTCTAATGTGTTCCACTGTATTAATTTCTTCTGCCTACTTTTCTTAGGACTTTCAACAACAACAACAACAAAGCCTGGTCGGTGTGGTTGCTTTGTATTCTTAGGACTTGCTTTGTATTCTTAGGACTTTATGCCAACTTAATATTTCGATAAACGTGTTGCAATATTTGTAAAACATGGGCCATATGTTTGCTGCCTGGTCGGTGTGGTTACTGCTTGCACTTTTACAATCGTCATCAACACCATTATTTGTCCACTGCCTCATGATGGCCAAATTAATCTCAAAATTCCCACAGTTGTCTGCCAGTCTTGTCTTTGATTCTTGCTGTTTCTTTTTTTTTTTCATTTTGAAATACCAATAACTTATTTGCTAAATTTCAGGATCCATTCTAAGGATATTACCAGTGTTATCTTTCACCGAAAGTACCCTCTTTTTGCCTCATCCTCCGAGGATTGTACTGCCTATGTATGTCATGGAATGGTCTATTCTGATCTTAACCAGAACCCACTTATTGTACCATTGGAAATTCTTCGTGGCCATTCTAGTTCAGATGGAAGAGGTATGCATGTCACTGCTTCAATGATTTTTACACTTGTCTTAAACCCAACAATGAGGATACATCATTATGTATAGTTCTGTTTTGGTGGGAAACTAGTACATAGATAAAATAGTTTTATTTCCTGCTAGATTGACCGTGTTCATTGGATCTGTTGATCTTAGTTTTTCTTGGAGATGCATTGCTGTGAGTGCAAAGATGATATTCATGGCATTGCAGACTAGGACTTGCTTTGTATTCTTTGGAATAAAAATATTATTAGGTTTTTTTATTTATACCTTGATACAGGCATATTACGTTGCTCTGCCTCCCCAGATATCTCGAGGCAATATTTAATCACTTCTCTGGGTTTGCAGGGGTTTTGGACTGCAAGTTCCATCCTAAACAACCATGGTTGTTCACTGCTGGTGCTGACTCTGTGATTAGACTATACTGCGACTAAGCATTCCTGCAAGGATTCATGATTTTGCGAGGAGTTGGGCCTCAGTATGGTGATGATTGCTATATTCTGGTATGAACTATGAAGTCCCCCAACTGAATCTTGCATAATGCGGCAGTTGGATTGGTGCACATGTGTAAAGCATCAGGCTCGTAGCAGTTCTGATTCGATTGAATGGTGGATTTTATTATGCGGTTACGGCTGCTCTGAAAAGGAACATTCAAACAGCGGGCAGGGTGTTTCAGAGTCCGAACACCTTTAGCTGCAACAGGAATATGAAAACAACACTTTGAACTGTCCCAAAATCAATGTCAGTGCTTTGGCTGAGACAGGTAGGGCATGGTTAACCGGCAGCTTTTCAAATCAAGTTAGGGCGTGGTCGACTCATAAGCCTAGCTTTAAGCATTTTTTTATATTTTAATAGAAGAGAAGGAAAAGCTAGCTCTTTCAAGAGCTAGGCTCATACATATGTTCTAAGATCATGTGAGAGTGTCACGTGGGTCTAATCATACTGTAAGCCATTGCTAAAAGCTAGCACTATTGAAGAGTTTGGCTTAGAGCTACTGAACTGACTTGTACTGCTCTTATGTTGACATGTTTTAGTGGTGCCTCTGCACACATTTCATTGATTGATTATGAAATCCTTTTATCTGTTCAAACCTGCCCCCGAAGCCCGAAGGCCCAACTGACTTTTGTATGAGCAACAGCATGCGGTGAAAATAATACGCAGCAATAGAGGTTCGTCCATAGGGTCATGCTCATGCAGCAATAATACCTAATTTTTTTATAATTTGGTCCTTTTTTTTAAAGTTTGTCATATAGACCCCTGGCAGAAAGAATTCAGGAAATTGACTCTTAGCTCGGCGCCACCGTCATTGGCGCCGAGCTCCTGGGCACAGGGCCATGACCTGCCAGGGGGTTCGGCGCCAGAAGTTACTCTGGCGCCGAGCTCCCTGCATTTAACCCCAGCCCAACCTTTTTGTTCGAGCGTTTTTCCTCTTCTTTCTTCTCCCTCTTGGGTTTTTGTCTTCCCACTTCACTCTACCTCATGAATCGACATATTGGACCTTGAAAACCTTAGATTTGATTCGTAGATCTTCGAGAGCAAGGTATACTCGCTCATCTCATTGTTTTTTTCGCATCGATTCGGTATATATTAGTCGGATTTTTGAACCTAAGAATCGTCATCACTTAGGGTTTTATTGTATCCCTCAATATAATGTATTATACAACCGTATGTTGATTCCAAGGTGTGGAAAAAGCTAGCAAACCTAGGCGCATGTAGTTATGTTATGGGTTCATTATTGTGGATCAAATGAGAAACCCTAGGTCTAGGGTATAATGTTAACTGCTTTCGGTTCTTAGAACGAAATTGGTTGTATTGTAGTTATGGTTCTCATTGATATTTTTTGTGATGTTTTGATTTATGTTTGTTAAATTACATCCGTTTTGTTAGATGCAAGAAATGTTTTGGGAGGAGTTTTGGCGAAAACGGGGTCGTCCTCGAGAATTATACCCCGATGCGTCTAGCAAAGATGCCCCTCGTCCCTCCTGACCTTCCTGTCCCTAACTGTGACTGTGGTTTCCCGGCCCATGTTTTTCAATCGAAACATCCGAGCATAGCCAGCGCGTTGCTTCTACACATGTAGTCGGTTTAATGTAAGAAATTGTTTGTACTATTATTTTTCTTTATTTGTTTAAGTATGGTACTAATATTTTATTGGAATCTCGTTGTGTAGGACCATGAGAGGTGCTTTTTCTTTCAGTGGATCGATGGTGCAGACAAGTTTGATCCTAGGTACCTCTTTTTCGACGATTGGTTTAGAGGGAGACATCCACGTGAGCACTTCAAGCGGTGGGTTCCACCCCCCTAACCCTCCGGCAATGACGGCTAAGGAGAAGCACCTAGCCGCAGTTAGACGACTCGAGGAACCTCCTCTGTGCGATTGCGGAGATCGAGCTGTGATAAACCCTGAGAATATGTTGGAGTTTATGTGTCCAAACAAGCATGAAGTAAGTGCAAAGTGTATGTGTTAAAATCTTGAGCTATATGTGTTCATGTACTAATGTCTCATTATTTAGGTGTATTCAATGGCGAAGTGTCGTTCCAAGGAGTGGTTGTATGGTCCTAAGAACCAATGGTCGAAAGAACCACGGAGGGTTAAGGAAAAGAAGAAAGAACAGGTAATCTACAAAGCACATCCTCTCATGTGCTAATGTGGTGTAAAATCCAACTATGGCCTAGTCCCTTCGGAGCTTAGAATAGGCTATTATTGTGGCCATATGATTGAGTATGATGAGATTCATTATTTTTCTGGTAAACATAAAATCGTATTTTGTTTGTTTTGCTAAGACATATATGATATAATCATTCTTTTGAACAGAGCACTAGGAAATACAGTTGGGAATGTTATGATGATCAAGCTAAGTTCTTAGGATGAACTGAAGAAGAGACAACTAATTGCACGGAAGATGGGATATGGACCTGACTACGTCAACCTATTCGTTAAACATCACAAAGAAAAGATGCGTGAGTTTGCTAGACAGCGTGGTATTTGTAACCCGATTGATGTTGGGCTTAACAAATGGGGATTAGAGAGGCGGATGACGTTAGAGGAGGAGAGGGCAAGGAATGAGGCAAGGGAGGAGACAAGAGTACGGATGCAGGTCTTGAACGAGCATGTTGCTACATTATGTGCCAATGAGTGATTAAAAACTTTTTTTTCGTTGCCTGGTTTTAAATGTAATATAATCGTGTTGCTAACTGATTGCATTTTATACATGAAGGGATTTGTTGCAGCGGGAAACATGCCGCAAAGGTGGCTCGTGCAAGGTATGAGGAGAAGTTAGATGGCCATAGATCACGAGTTGATCGCACCGTTCAATCATCAATTGTGTTGTCTGATGAGAAAGACAAGGATGCGAACGACACTGCCAGACTGAGTGAGCTCATTGCTCTAGCAGAGGCGGGCATACAGGCGTAGGAGGCTGAGGACGACACTGGCAGACTGAGCGAGCTCATCGCTCTAGCAGAGGCGGGCATTCAGACGCAGGAGGCTGACGATGACACTGACAGACTGAGCGAGCTCATCGCTCTAGCAGAGGCGGGCTTACAGGCAGAGGGGGATGACGACGCGTTCTTCACTCAGGCCACAGCGGCCGCAGATGAAGCAGAGGCCGCTTACTACAAGCGACAGGCAGGTCAGAGCAACGTAATTGAGCCTAGCCACAACAACAGGGTTGTAGTAGAGGACTGGTACTCGGATGATGAGTTGCTTACTCAGTACGTTTCAGACTAAGGATTTAGAAGTGTATTTGCCCCTATGTCTACTGTCGGCACATAGTTGTAGTATTAATATGTTGTGTAATGTGGCATAGTATCGAACTTTTAATTATGTGGTTGTTTTCATTATCTATGATCTTAATATTCCGCTTAATGATACAGACGTATTTAAATTTGAACACGTGCTGCAAAAAAACTTAACGACTGTACGTCATTATATAATTCAACACACGAAACACATTAAATGGCATGTGACTACATGTACCGAGCCTGGATACAGAGTTTTCTTTGACTAAACCTAACATGCCTTAGGTAATTAAACCTGGGTACATGTGAAAAAGATAAAGTCATCCTAGTAGTGTGGCCACATAGCAAATTATGTTGCACATTCTCCATAGTAGCCTCCCGTTGTTGGTGGTGGTGGCGGCGGGGGTGACGGGGGAGGCCCCCTTGTTCTTGTGGTTAAGGCAGGTGCAATATGGATCATTACAGAATGCCTCCTGTGAATCAGCACCATTGTTGTTATCGTCGTCCTGTTCGTCGTCCTTGTAACCGCTGCTAACTTCCCTTTCTAGATCGAAGATACGGTCCTGTAGGTAGTAGATGTACTCTGCATGCAGATAAATAGGTCAAGGATCGACCCACCTACTAAACCCGCAGTTTTCTTCAGCTAAGAAAGACTACAATAAGTATGTCGTGCAAGTGATATACAAGACAAACATATTGAAGAAACAAATAGTAATATCAATTACTCATGCTCGTGGGTATTTAAAGAAACGACGACCTCCATCTATTCCCTCGGTGAACATCTGCACTAGGCAGTCCTCACCATGCATGCATTTTGGCTACTCTTCTTTTCTATCATCGTGTCCTCTCAGTGGTGTCTCTTTGGTGAAATCACTTTTGCTCTCAATTGGGAATCTCTCATAAAGAGCTTCCTCAAAGAAATCGGGACCAAGAGGACCCTCCCACCCCCAGGTAGTTTCCTTCCCCTTTCCTCTCCCTCTGGACGACCCTCCAGACATTGGTACTACAATGAAAGCAAATGCTAAGGAGTGTTCTTCTTCCTTGTTGTTTGTGTGAATGAGAGGGAGTGAGTGGTTATTTATAGGTTGAGAGAAGGAATGGAGGCCTCTCAATATGCCATGTCAGCGATCCATGTGCCTCTTCACCTCAGCCCTTGGATCAAACAGTCATTAGATGGATGGTAGAGATAGAGTGGAGTTGTGCTTCCTTGCATGCCAGTACTATATCAGTGATGTGATAATTCAATGCTATCCATGTATCTGAAAAGTGTATGTTTATTGTCTGAAAAAGCATAGATTCATTCACTGTTGCTTGGTAATCCTAGATTCATGTACAAAGCGTATGTACAATATTTCCGGTATTATACACGTTGTAATAAATTTATAGTTAAACTGTGTACTACATTTGTGCCTTTGTATAAGTGTAGTATGATTAAAGGTTCACGCAAAAAATTCGCAAGATACGGTCTTGTATTAGGAGCATCCACAGTTACAAACAGAGACATCAATATATATTTCAAACATTTAATCATCCAACGAGCATAATGCAACCACAACGAATATCATAACCAACATAATATGTCATGCAAAGTCCAAATAGTCCACAATGTCCATACAGTCCTGAATAGTTATAGAAGAGTAAATACAAAATTCATAATAGTTCATAGTAACACCTACCACATCCCTCACTGCCTCCTACTCTTGCCCTTACCCTTGTGACCCAGAGCGCTGGTGCCTGGAGTGTAAGGGTCACACGGACGACATCGCCTAGTGTCTAGAGGTGGTGTAGGATGAGTCAATGGAGCGTCATGGAGCTGAGAGGGGCCAAGCTCATCGTGCCTCTTGTCCACGTCATCGTCGTCGTCCTCCTCCTCGTCCTTGTCCCCGTCCCCTATAGCTGCTTGACTAGAGGAACCCAAACCTCCTCTTCCTATGGAAGGAACGTACACGTCTTGCGTCATGTCTGTCCTGCAACCACAACGATCAGCCGCACGGCGTAGACGACGTGACAACCTCTGTTGTACAAAACTATGTTAACTGAAAGAATATAACATATTAATGATATATTTGAAAGAATATTTTAAATCTTACGTCTAGGAAGCCAAGTATGTAGTCGTCATTGACTCTCGGCCGAACGCGCTCGATCTCTTCAACTGAGCATTTCAGTGTATTGCCCTGCAACAAAGTTCTCAATAATAAGACTTCTGAACAGATAGCATTTAGTTTTGTTTTCTTTTGTACAAGAATCTAACTTATTATAAGGGTTATATGGCTCGAAGGTTGCAATAACTACAATAGATAACTCCTAATGTCTGTCCAAGAATGCCGAAGGTATTATTATGTAACTCAACGTAAAAAAATAAGGTGATTGACACGAAGCGGGGGCTTCATGTGTTCACAAGCGTGTCGACACTGAACTCCTGAGGTATCCTCCTCTCGATATTATAGTTGCGATGCCTAACTACTGCCACCAAATGAGAACATACAAAGTGGTATTGCCTTGGTTTACCACAAGTGCACTTGAAATCTTAGAGGACAACCACATGTATCCTCGACTCTCGGACCTCGCCGTCGAACGTTGTACCGCCCCTATGCTCGACCTTGATAAGTCCCTATGGCATGGTCAAAGCATGCAACCTCATGTGTGCTAGCTCTTTCTCTTGCCTTCTCTAGATGTGCCTTTGGTTTCAGAGCCCATATCTCTCCATCACTCCGCAACTGCAATGCATGGGCGTGTCTATCGTTGAACCAGGCAACAAGCTTATAGAAGGTGAATTGAACAATTGCATTCACGGGCATACCACGTATCCCTAATAGCAACTTATTAAATGACTCTACCATATTGCTGCACTGAAACTCGTACCTCCAGCCACCGACGTCGTGAGCTCTCGTCCATTTCTCCAAATCCCTCATCAAACTAGTGAGCCATTGTCTACATTTTGCATTTGATGCAGTTCTGACCTGCTCTAACTTTTCCTTAAAGTACTTGTCCTCAAGCTGTCGAGCAGCCTCCTCAAATAGATCAAAGTTACCCTTGACACCATCCTTCCAGAGTAGATTCTCGGTAAGGTGCCGAGTACACCAACGATGGTGCAACGGTGCATACCCCTCTATCTGCTCTCGCATGGCATTAAGTATGCCCTGATGCCTATCAGATATGAGGCCAACCTCCCTGCCAGGCCCAACCACGTGTATTCGGACTAGCCTCAAGAACCATCCCCAACTATCATTGTTTTTCTTCTTAACCAAGGCAAATGTCAAAGGAACCAACTTGTTGTTCGCATCATAGGATATGGCTATAAGAAGTGTGCCCTGGTATTTGCCAATCAAGAACGTACCATCAATGGAGAAGATAGGACGATAGTGCCTAAAGGCCTCGACATACTAAGGGAAGCACCAGAAGGCATGGAAGAATATCTGCCTCCCATCCTTCCATGCATTAGGTTTTGGGATGTACTCAAAATGCATGCCAGGATTCACTGCTTTGATTGCATTGAAAAGAACTGGCAGCTGCTCATACCCATCCTCCTAGTCCCCATATATCATCTTCCATGCTTGCTGCTTAGCCCTCCATGCTTTACCATAAGTTATCACATATCCTCCATACAATGCTTCAACGGTCCTGATAATTATCCTCACCTTCATGTTGGGTTCTCCCTACAAAATTCCCATCAATCGCTTGGCAATGAGGATAGATGTCAACTGCCGATGCCTTAGTGTCAGCTCATGGTCAGCACAATTGTGTGGCCCGACAACTTTTGTGATCTTCCATTTTCTGATTACCTGTTGCTTCCTTGCACAAACCCTCCATGGGCAGCATTCATTGTCACACACAACTGTGTAATGGCGCTCCACATATGAATGTAATACCCTGTAAGGCCTCTTTCATATCACTGCAAAAGCCTACAACCACCTCTTCAAAGCAGGGAGGTCATTGAACATCCTCCCATTCTCAATTACCATGTTAGGACCGACCTTAGGAGCTTCTAGGAGCTCATCATCACGTCCTTCTGCAAATGCCTGATCGGAATGAGCAAGATTGCTGAACTCGTGAACTCTAGGATCATGGCGATCAGGAAAGATACGCCTCATCATCTCAACGTCACTCTCCGTCAGCTCTCCAACAGGGCGATCATCATCAGAATCAAGAGCCCTAGCCATCTCATATGGCTCTGAATCATGCATAATTTCAACACTATTTGACCCACGGAATCCATCTCCAAACTACACTTGCGTAGCAATAGGGGCACATCCACATTCTTAGGAATGTCTCCTGCAACATCATTAAAGAAATGAGAAAAGAATGAAATAAATAGATGTAAGGAATGGGGTAAGCTCCTAAAAACCATGTGGTTAAGACACTTACTCGGATGATTCTGTGTCAAAGGGATCTCATAAGGAGGATCTGCCATGGAAAAATAAGTCTGACAACCATCTCCAAATACTGCATTGGGGGCAGATTGAGCATCGGGAACCGTAGGTGCAATCTGCACATGCAGATAAGGTTCCAGAATGGGAGAGTCGATGTATGTCTGATGATCCATTGTTGGGGTAAACCTATGAGGGATGGGATCAACTAACACCCGACGCACAACCATGTCCAAACATTGCAACTAGCTCTTCATAGCCGATCTTACATAGTTCTCCCACTGATCCGCACAACCAATTGAGATTATTCGCCTGAAGATGTTCAGGAGGACAACCTAGGTGCAGTACACCATCAACTGCAATGTCATCATCTCCAAGGCAATGCAACTCCTCCCGAGCCCTTGCAACCATGTCACTAAATGAAGGTCTATCATTGAATAGCACATGCACGCTTTGTATATCAAGAAACTCAACATATCCATAGCGATCACTTTCAACGGTGCCTCCATGGTATATGGTCACTAGGTTGTCCATCTGATTCAAACACGTAACGAAACACATGTCATTTAGTCCAAATTAGACGATAGATGGTACTTTCTAACTACAAACTAAGTAATTAAGATAATAACTACGTACATATTTACATTGTACTCACTATATAGCTAGATCATATTTACATAATGTTGACACTATTTTTTGCACGTGTTAAAATGTTCGGAGTGGACTAATCGGCAAGGGGAAAGTTACTGTATACTTTGATAGCCGATGAAAGCCAGCTTGTAAAGATGGTTGCCGATAGCTGGTGATGCCGATGAAGGGAGGCTTGAAGACTACTGTCGATGAAACAGGGAGTATGCCGATGAAGGGAGATTTGAGGACTACTGCCAATGAAACAAGGAGTATGCTGATGAGGGAAGACTTGAAGACTATTGCCGATGAAACAGGGGGTATGCCGATGGGAAGAAGGACAGTGAGATTTCCATCGTAATTAAGGCGGATAGGGAAATAGATAGGAGTTGATTTCCTTTTCTATATTTGTTAGAGTATGATTCATGTAAGAGTCACGTGTTTCCTTAGATATGGGCTTGGTGTCCTAGTTGTGTTTGGTTGTGTCTCTTTAGATCAGGGTATAAATATGGAGTGAGGGGCAATGTAAATATAGATATCAATCAATATCAAAACCAATTTTTACTCCTATTTGCATCTACTTACTTTTCGGCGACTTCGTCAATTTGCATTATTTTCTCTTTACAAGTTCTCATTGATTCGGCGAACTGCATCGCTTCAGTGCGACCTTCGGCGATCCTCAAGTTTCGTGTGAGTACCTCTTGGCTGTGACTTCCGGGCGTATCGCTATTATCAGGACCAAAGTGCTCGTATCTTCATCCTTGTCGATTAACAGGTCAAATCGACTGGCACGCCTTGGATACCGATTTGGGTATTAGCCCTTTGTGTTTGTAGATCCACTTTTGCATCAACACATCTTTTGGCACGCCCGGTGGGACCAATCAATCCGATCAATATGTTCAATTCCGAGATCGATGCGGGGAACATTATCACGGTATCAGAAGAAGATCTTAAGGAAGAACAGAGGCAGGCTATGGAAAAGGCCGTAGAAGAATACAGGCAGCTTTGTTTGAAATCATTTAGCCTGAACAAGAGTGGACAAGTTATCCAGAAGCAAGATTTGCTGTTGCCTCGGCAGGTTACCTTTGACTCCAACCCTGGTAAACTTCAAGAGATGGTTAATTCTGCAGTAAATCATGCTTTGATTAATCATTCCAATGTGTTGTCCAATACTGTTCATAATGCTGTGGTTCGAACTCTCAAAAAAGGACAAGCGTCACCGCATTATGTTGGGCCTGCCTATCACCAACCAGAGCCGGCATCTGTCAATACTCCATCGGCTCCCTCGGCCGTTGTGGGTACAGAAGTTACTTCTTCTCCAGTATCGGCAGGCTTACCTAATATTCAATCTACACCGATACGATCAGATCCGGTACTACCAGGAGGACGAATTTAGCTTAGTACAGATCTATCGGCATCAGCTATGTCAGGCCCTGTGTCTCAGAATAGCCAGATTCCTACTAATTGGTGGGGATATGATATGCCTCCGGGGTTATCTGCTTTCAATCCTGGATTACCTCAAGTGTTTGACGTAGTAGGAAAAGCTCCTGTACCATTGGCTATTTCGTCGATGGCCCAAGTGCCTCAATATGCCACAACAACTACTGTGCAACCAACTCCAGGGGGTTTCCAGATGCCTGCGGTTCAAACGCCCAGTTCAAATCCATCGGCAAGCTTACTGCCGATATAGCAGAAAGCCCCTGTTATGAGTCAAACTGGGGTTCAGTTTATGCCTCAAGCTGGTTATAATTATCCAACAACGTCAGCAAATTACCAGCCATCGGTGAGTTTTGTACCGATGGGTTCTAATAATGGTTAGTCAGGACAGTTACCTGTTCAACACACAGTTCAGCAAAATCAACAGATTGCAGGGATTCAACAAGGTTATATGCAAGCTGGTGTTCAGAATCAAGCATCGGTAGCTCAGCCGATGAATCCTTTCCAACAGGTTAATGGACCACAAGTAACGGCAAATATGCCGATTGCTGAAGATCGTGGGCCACAAAGATATGTGGAAGGATATCAGCAGGTACCTCCTATAGAAATTTAGCCAGTTCGTCAGCAGGAAGCTGATGCTTTTTGGGCCGATAGGATAGCAGAAATTATGAAGGATCAGTTTGGGATAAAGCCCAAGGTCAATACTTATTCTTATCGGACTCCATATCCTCCTGCATATGATTTAATTCCTCTCCCAAATCGGTACAAGGTACCAGATTTCACTAAATTCTCCGGGCAGGATGATACATCAACAATGGAACACGTCAATCGCTTCATTATTCAATGTGGAGAGGCAGCTAGCAGAGATGAATTAAGAGTTCGATTATTTTCATCATCTTTGTCTGGATCGGCATTTACGTGGTTCATTTCATTACCACCAAATTCTATTATTACCTAGGCTGATCTAGAAAAACAATTTCATAAGTATTTCTTTGCTGGAATTCATGAAAAGAAGCTTACCGATTTAGTAAAATTGAGACAGCGCAATGATGAATCGGTAAAGAGCTTTGTGCAAAGACTACGAGATGTAAAAAATAAGTGCTACAGTCTGGTGCTGGATGATCGGCAGCTTGCCGATCTGGCTTTCCAAGGGTTATTGCCACATCTTAAAGACAGATATGCTTCTCAGAAATTTGAAAGCCTCAGTCATCTTGTGCAAAGGATCTCTAATCAGGATACTAGGGTTTTTGAACCTAAAAAGAATTGGAGTAAAAAGGTATCATTTGTTGAAGAAGTAGGAGATTCTGATTCTGATGAAGAACCAGTTATCGGCTTAGCTGAGTGGGTTAAGAATAAAAAGCCGATATCTTGTCCCTTTGGTAAAAAAGCGCTAGAAAAGTTTACCTTTGATATCACCAAGGCTAACAAAATATTTGATCTTCTGCTTCAAGAGGGCCAAATTAAGCTGTCACCTAATCATGTGATCCCATCAGCAGAAGAGTTGAAGAAGATCTTGTACTGCAAATGGCACAATACAACTTCACACAGTACAAATGAGTGCAAGGTGTTCAGGCAACAGTTACAATCGGCTATTGAATCTGGGAGAATTAAGTTTGGTACTTCTAATGCCCAAAGGCCGATGAAAATTGATCAACACCCCTTTCCAGCAAATACGTTGGAGGCCAAAGGGAAGACCAAGGTATTGACGTCCGAGGCTGCTGAGAAAAATGCATCAGTGGATCCCCAACATCGGATAACTACCGATGATGCAAGAAGTAAGGGGTTGCTAGGAGAAAGCAGTAGTTCCAAAAACCCTCCTTGACATGGCATTGTGATTACTCATCGAAGGCAGCAGGAGGGTTGGCGTCAGCGTAATGATCGATATCGACAATAGCAAGAAGAAAGACGTCGGGAAGAGTGGCATCGGCATAAAGATCATTGGAGGTGCCCGTTTTTTATCTATTGCTAGGAGGAAGGTATTAAATTGCCAACTGTTGAAAATTGCCCTTGCCCTGAGTGCAATGGTTATTATGGGGTCAATCGGTCAGAAAGAAGATTTCAACCTGGCAATCGGGGTTTATTTATCAATGAGCCGATTAGAAGCAGAGCATCAGTACATGATCGGTTGGGGGGCAGACTTAGTGTACATGAAAGGCTTGGTAAACGCGCTGGATGTTTTCCGAGGAATCAAGAGGAGCTTGAGGAAATGGCAAATGCAAGAGTTCCCGATGAGGAAATATTCTACAGGGACCCTAATATACGCCGTGTGGAATTGACTAGGACCTGTTATCAGTCGGTTTGGAAAACCAAGTTTCCTCGATGGTGCCCGGAGGGTCTAACAAAGACATAGAGAAGGAGGATGCAACGTGAGCGTCGGGAGGATTTATACCAAGAGGAAAATTTCTCCAATGAGAAGTCCGGTCATCAGCAGTGGCAGGTAAAACACAAAAATAAAGGTCCATCGGCAGATGTTAATATGGTATTCATGTTGCCGATGGATTTTTTGGCACTATCTAATAATGAGGAAAAAGTTGTTCTCTCTGATCAAGTAGCTCAGTTGACACTAGATCCAATGATGGCTGTTTTTGAGAAACCTACTGATGACGAGAGACAACATCTTAAGGCTTTGTTTGTGAAGGGCAGAGTTGATGGGCAACCTGTGTCTAAGGTACTTATTGATGGAGGGGCTGCGATTAATATTATGCCTTATGTGATGTATCGGAAACTTGGTAGGGGAGATCAAGACTTGACCAAAACCGATATGATGCTGAAAGATTTTGAAGGCAATGTGTCGCCGGCTAAAGGGGCAGTATGCGTTGAATTGACCATCGGCAGCAAAACCTTACCGACGACGTTCTTTGTTATTAGCGGCAAGGGTGCATATAATCTGCTTCTAGGGAGGGATTGGATTCATGCTAATTGTTGTGTTCCTTCTACAATGCATCAATGCCTTATACAGTGGATTGGGGATAAGATTGAGGTTGTCCCTGGTGATTCTTCTTATATCATCGCATCGGCAGAATCAGATACTTATGAGCGAACTAAATGCATATCAGGAGAAGTTTGGGAAAAAGAGTTCCTTAGAGTTGCTGATTATGAAATTCCACCGATCCAAGCAGTCGGTTCTGAAGAAGAATTTTAATGGATAGGTTTGCCGATGATGGAAAATTAGGTCAAGGGTTCACATCGGCAGATGATTTAGTAGAAGTAGATATCGGTAATGGCGATAGGCCAAGACCTACTTTTATTAGTGCTAAGTTAGATTCTAAGTGTAAGCAGCAAATAATTGATGTGTTAAAGGAGTATAAAGATTGTTTTGCTTGGGATTATACTAAGATGCCTGGATTAGACCGATCGGTAGTTGAACATCGGTTACCTATCAAATCTGGATTTCGGCCACATCAGCAGCCAGCGCGCCGATGCAACCCTAATATACTTCCTGATATTAAGGCCGAAATAACTAAATTAATTGAGGCAAAGTTTATTCGGCAGTGTCGATATGCAGAGTGGATCTCTAATGTGGTTCCTGTTTATAAGAAAAATGGAAAACTTCGTGTTTGTATTAATTTCAGGAATCTCAACAAAGCCACACCGATGGATGGCTATCCAATACCGATTGCTGATTTATTGATTGATGCTGCAGCCGGACATCAGATTATTAGCTTTATGGATGGTAATGCAGGCTACAATCAAATATTCATGGCTGAAGAAGATATTCCCAAGACTGCTTTCAGATGTCTAGGTCATGTAGGGTTGTTTGAGTGGGTAGTCATGACGTTTGGCTTGAAAAATGCCGGTGCTACTTATCAGAGAGCTATGAACTTTATTTTTCATGAATACATCGGCACATTAGTGGAGATCTACATTGATGATGTGGTGATTAAGTCTGGAGATATCACAAAACATCTAGCCGATCTGCGAAAGATACTGGAGTATACAAGGAAGCATGGATTGAAGATGAATCCTAATAAATGTGCATTTGGCGTATCGGCAGGTCAATTCTTGGGTTTTATGGTGCATCAGCGGGGCATCGAAATCAGTAGGAAGTCTATTGATGCAATTAACAAGGTGGTTTCTCCTGCCAATAAGACTGAATTGCAATCTTTGATCGGAATTTGTATGGGGAGCTGAGCAGCAGTTAGCCCTCGGTGAAATTAAGAAATATTTAACAAATCCTCCAGTGCTAGTTCCACCTCAACATGGGAAGCCTTTTAGGTTGTATTTGTCAGCTAATGATACTGTTATTGGTTCAGCTCTTATTCAAGAATTTGAAGGGAAAGAACGTGTTATTTATTATCTGAGCAGAAGGTTAGTGGATGCTGAGATAAGGTATTCGGCCGTCGAAAAATTATGTCTATGTTTATACTTTTCTTGTGTCAAATTGAGACATTATTTATTATCTGCCGAATGTACGGTTATATGCAAAGACGACGTAGTCAAGTACATGCTGTCAATGCCAATATTAAGTGGTAGAATCGGCAAGTGGATTTTAGCATTATCAGAATTTGAACTACGTTATGAATCGACCAAGGCAGTTAAGGGGCAAGTTATGGCTGATTTCGTTACTCAGCATTGTAATACAGTGGACTCTCTAGAGATTGCCCCTTGGACACTTTTCTTCGATGGTTCCACATGCGGTGAAGGAGCAGGTATCGGCATTGTGTTGATTTCACCTCAAGGAAGGAAATATGAGTTTTCATTGCCGATTGTTGCTACATCGACAAACAATCAGGCTGAATACCAAGCCTTGATCAAAGGGTTAGAATTACTAAGGGAGATACATGCCGATGCTATTGAAATCTTTGGTGATTCTATGCTAGTTATAAATCAATTAGCTGGAATTTATGAATGCCGAAGTGAAGCTTTGATTTCGTATTATGAAAGATGTTTGCAGTTGTTGAAAGGATTTAGAGATTTTCGTCTTGAACATATCTCTCGGTTGCATAATGAGGAAGCTAATCGACTAGCTCAGCATGCTTCAGGATATCAGCCTATTCAGGAAGTGCTAACGTCGGCAGTTGATATCGATGACTGGAGAAAGGAGGTTGTCGATTATTTAAAGGATCCACATAGAAAGGTTGAGAGACGTATAAGGTTCCAAGCTACTAAGTATGTGCTCCTTGATGATGAATTATATTATCGAACTATAGATGGAGTTTTACTCAGATGTGTTGGCAGTGATGAATCGAAAACTTCGATGGGTGAAATTCATGAAGGAGTGTGTGGTGCACATCAATCGGCTTTCAAGATGAAGTGGATGATCAGAAGGAATGAATACTATTGGCCAACTATTCTTAAAGATTGTTTTAAATATTTTAAAGGATGTCAAAAGTTTGGTAATATTCAAAGAGTGCCTGCATCGGCTATGAACCCTATAATCAAACCGTGGCCGTTCCGGGGATGGGCTATTGATCTCATTGGTCAGATTTATCCGCTATCGAATAAGGGACATAAATTTATTCTGGTTGCTACTGATTATTTCACAAAATGGGTTGAGGCAATTCCTTTGAAAAAGGTGACATCGGTTAATATGATTGATTTTGTGAAAGAGCATATTGTTTACCGATTTGGTATTCCTCAGACTATCACTACCGATCAGGGCACTATGTTTACATCAGGAGAATTTGATGAGTTTGCTATAGGTATGGGAATTAAAGTTTTAAATTCTTCTCCATATTATGCTCAAGCTAATGGTCAAGCTGAGACTTCTAACAAAGGGATCATCAAACTCATTAAGCGCAAAATTGAAGAAAATCCTAGGAGGTGGCATACAGTATTAAATGAAGCCTTGTGGTCATATCGGATGTCATATCATGGTGCAACCAAAGTAACGCCTTATCAGTTAGTATATGGACATGATGCAGTATTGCCTTGGGAAATTAAAGTTGGCTCTAGGCGAATACATTCTCAAGATCAGCTGACAGCCGATGATTATAATACTCTTATGAAGGATGAGTTGGAAGATATGGCGGGTCATCGGTTAAGGGCTTTAGTTAGCATCGAAGAAAATAAGAAAAGAGTAGCCAGATGGTATGACAAGAAGGTGAAGATAAAGGAGTTTGCCGATGGAGATCTGGTCTGGAAACTGGTTTTACCGATTGGGACTAAAAGTTCAAAGTTTAGAAAGTGGTCTCCTAATTGGGAAGGTCCATATCGGATAAATCAGTTTGTTCCTGGTAACGCATATATTCTAGAAACCCTCGAAGGGGTTGTGTTTCCTAGAGCATTAAATGGAAAATATTTAAAGAAATATTACCCTAGTATCTGGATGGATGCATAAAAGTATAAGTGCCGATAACAGTCCTATCGGCTAGAATTATGCAAGGATGTCAATATCTCATAAAGTGCCGATACAATAAACAAGATTACAAGTTCAACAAGGATTGGATAGCTAATATCGCACGCAGGCGAATCTGCTCGGCTTCCTCTATTTCTTTGATATCGTCATCGGCAGTACCCTCCATGGGCTTGAGTTTTTTCTTCATGGCCAAAGCTTTGCGAGCCTGGATATCTCTTTCTTGCTGAAGGGTTTTGATGGCATTGGGTAGCTGGCTTTCTTCTTGTTGAGCATGAGTTAAAGCTACCTCGATTTCCTTCAATTCAGCCAATAGAGCCATTTTCCTTGCTGATAAATCCAAGATTTTCTGCTTAAGTTCAGCACCCAAAGTCTGCAAGTTGCCGATGCCCTTGTGCTTCTCATCGGCAATTTGTTTCAGTTGTAGCATCTCTTCCTTGAGTTGAGCCCGAGCTGCTCTATCGGCAATACGTTGGGCAGCCCATTGATATTGTAGTTGGCGACTCTCTAAATGGGCAGCTGGGAAGAGTACTTCTTCAACATCGGCAGGGACCTGGCCACGGATTGTTTTGAAAATTGCCTTTGCGGGGTTCGAGTCATCTACAAGTTGGGCGGTATCCTGCTGTAGCAAGTTCAGGAGAGCTTCCAACCTGGACTTAGTTTCTGC
The DNA here is from genome assembly GCF_019320115.1 of Miscanthus floridulus. Classification (NCBI taxonomy): domain Eukaryota; kingdom Viridiplantae; phylum Streptophyta; class Magnoliopsida; order Poales; family Poaceae; genus Miscanthus; species Miscanthus floridulus. Next base: position 77,382,203 of record NC_089591.1, read on the forward strand.
CGATATTGTTCCCAGTACAAGGGAAGAACTTGTTTCCTCTCCATCATCATCAGAGATGTCAATAGCGAAGGAGAATAGGCTGTTTGGGGAGTCTTGTTCCTGAGAAAAAGAAAAGGAGGTCGGTTAAGGATAAGTATGAATATTGTAAATCAGCTAGGTTAATCGGTTTACCTGTTTCAAGGCAATTTCCTATGCTTGACTGGAAGAAACAACCTGGAGTGTGTCGTGTGAGGGATCGGCTGAGCTTGCCGATGGGATGTCCTCTGTGACTTCATCAGTGGTTGGCTCTTGAGGTATGATGACCGATGACATTGGGGCAGATGTAGGGATCGGCATGGACCTTTGTCGTTTTGGCTGTGCTTCGGTATCTGTTAAAGCTTTGCGCTTTGCTTGGGCATCGACAACGATTGGATGGAGGGCATCGGCACTTGTTGGTTGTGAAGCTTGGACGTCTAGTACGCTTGCCGATGTACCCAATTGTTGCTGCAAAACAAGTGTAAGGTATGATATTTAACGGATAAAATGAGAAGTCAAGAGAATACCTCTGAAGGTTTGTCAAAAGAAGTGGTGCTTGATATCGGAGGAATTGCCGATGACAATCCAGTGGCAGCTCTTACCCCCTGGTGATTAATGTTAATACAGTTTGTAATCGGTATAAGTAGAAATAAACAAGGTTGTTACCTTGAATGCCTTGACCGAGGTTGTAGCAGCAGCCGATGGAGTGGCCCTAGCTGTAGCCAATCTGGACTTAGAGGTGATGGTCTTGGTACGGATCTTCTGGTGGGTCAAAGCAGTTAAGGTGGGGGCGTTGTAGCCGATCGGTGATATCGGGGAAATAGGCTGAAGATCGAAGGGTTTCCCACTTTTGCTCACCGATAGTGCTGGGTTGTTAACCTGTCATGAGAGAGTCAGTTACTGATATATGTAGGGAAAAAGCAAAAAGGAGTTAAAAGAAACTTACTGCGTCGTCAGGGATGGCATATTCAGGGTCGATCATGTGCCGATATGTGTGAGCAGAAGTTGCAAATAGTTGTTCCTTCCACTCTCGCCACCATTGCTTGTATGACTCGGTGATGAAGGATACTGGCGTCCAGGTGGATATATCAACATCTGTGATATCGGCATTCGGGGGAGAGTTGTACCACCTTGTTCCAATCTATTCCACAGGTGATTGTTTCCCTGGGTTTGATCACATCGGCAAAGCAAAGTTTGATTGGCAGTTGCCCAAAAGCCAATTGACGGGATACTGCCGATGGGTTGTAAAATTCATATGAAATGTTGGTGTTTTTCCCGCTACCAAATGTATTTACTGGAATTGCCCTGGGAGTAATGATGGCCATCATGAGTTCCTTATCCTGATTCAGGGTGTCATCGGCAAAGTTGAAAAGAAGGGGAATGTAACACCCCTGGTGTATTCTTGCCTAATTGCGCTTGCATTTCATATTCATGAGCATCATTCATCAATTCATGAGCATATGTCACTTGAAACATGGGAAACATGGCCTTGAAACAAATATAACATTTGTATTGTTTTTCATCGTTCCAGTGCATTCTGTGTTTGATTCTTGCGTGACCAATGTGTGATATGGCTAAATATAATTCTAAACACCTTAGCTATGCTTAGAAAGTCATTAGGAACAATGTTCATGTTAACCATTTTGACAAATTAAGTTTTCAAATAGTGGTTGACTTGTTTTGACTCCTAGACTCTTTGGTTTGACTGTTTAAAAAAAAAAATATATAACTTAGAGTCTATGCATGTCTGAGCAACCTAAAGCAAAGTTGTAGGGAATTTAATTCTAAGCAACTTTCATTTTTGGTACATTTTCAAAAGAGGTCATTTTCTTGCTCAAAATAATGTATGAAAGATGGCATTTTAAAATTTTCTTAAAAATCAATTGAAAAATTCCATTTCTATTTTTCTGGGCCGCCGCCTCGTTTTTGGCCTGCCAGCCGAAGCCGGCCCAGCGAGCTCCCGCGCGCCCCGCGCCTCGCCTCGCTCGGCCCAGCCCAGCACCGCGCCAGCCCGGCCTGCCTCCGCGCGCCGCGCCTTCTTCTCCCGCGCGCCGTGCCCGTCGCCGCGCCACGTCCCGAACGCGTCAGGCGACGCCCGCCGCGTGTCCGCCACGCGCCCGGCTAGCCCTGACCGCACGGCGCACTGGCGGACTTGAAGAGGAGCGCGCCCTGCTGCCAGCCGCACGCGCTCTGCCCTCACTCCTCCCGCGCTGCCTTTCCCTCCGCCCTCGCCGCGAGCCCGAGCTCCGCCCTCGCCGCGAGCCCGAGCTCCGCCGGCGTCAAACTCCCTCACCACCGAGCCATTCTTCAATTCGTCGCGCCCGCAGCTCCGCCCCGCCTCCCTTTTGCTCACGCTCGCGCTTGCGCCGCCTTCCGAGCCCTGGGTAAGCCTCCCCGCGCCTCGCCACCGGCGTCCATGGCGCCGCCGTGCTCGGCCGCCGTGGAGCGCCCTCTTCCTCCCCTTCTCAGCCGAGCGTAGTTGCCTGCTTGCTTTCGCCTTGGCCTCGCACACCTATTGCGCTTGCTGGCTTGCGCTGCCATGGCCGGAGACGGCCGCCGGCCGCTGGCCGAGACGCGCCGTCGCGCCAGCGCGCGCCCCGGCGTGTCACCGTGCCCCGGCTGGCCAGGCCGAGCCGGGCCGTGGGCTGACGCCCTGATTGGGCCGTCTTTCCCCCCCTCGCGCTCGGGCCGCGCAGGCCGGTGATGGTCATGGGCCAACTGTTCCCTTCGGGCCGGCCCAGCATTCTGAAATGAATTGATTTCTATTTATTATTTGTTATTTGAAATCAAAAAATGGTTTGAAAAATGTTTGGATGGTCAAATTTGCTCCAAATTTGTTGAAACAAATTTTGCTAGGTTCCTTATCAACAGATCTACTTGGGAAAAATTATTGCATGTCATTTTTGAGATATTTTTCTGTAGGATTTTATTTAATCATGTAGATTGCTGATAACTTGAAAAATGTGTATAAAAATATATAGGCTTCAGAAAAATATGATTTCAAGTTTGTTCATCTTCTTATGTCATGTACTTCCTAAGGAAAATATGTTTCATGCATGTGCTGTGGAAAACTTTGGAGGTGTAGTTCAAGTGCCTTTAATGGCTGAATTTTGTTATTTTTGCTAGAGAGCAAAAATTTTATAAAACATACATGTGGTAATTTTTGTACAGTCATTATATGCTATGAATAACCTAGGAAAAATATTAATTCTGTTGTTTGACACTTTTCATAGTACAAAGTAATTTCATGCTCATTTTCATGCTATAGCTTGTCATTTTTGTGTAGGATAGTTTACTTATCCAAATGCCATGAAATTTCTATGGTAGTCTGTTTAGGGTAGTAGTATGCTACTGCAATTTTCTCAGATTTTTAGGAGCATCAGAAATATAGGTTGCTATTCAAACCTGTTATTAACTAGGGTTTAAGCAAGTGTTGCTTTAAGGGTGATTAAGAAATTAGTAAAGCTTTGGTGTATCTTTGAAGCATTTCATAAGATATGTTAACTTAACATATTAGTAGTAGAAGAGAATGCAGTAGATGACATGTGCTTATAGTATAGTTTCTTGGATGATGTTGACTACCTTGTATTTCAACATATCCATTGCATTCATCTCCTTCGATGCACCGTTTGCATAATCACTTATACGCATTGCATCATACAGGATCGCAAACCGAGAACCCGGTCGTCATACCCGAGGAGCCAGAGGAGCAGCTCGAGGTGCAGCAGCAGGAAGTGCCAGAAGTCAACGAGGAGGACGTTGAGGAACTTCCGGAGTGTCCCGATCACCGTCCGAGCTCCTTCGAGAGAGGCAAGCCCCGGAGCATTTTTCTCCCGGTTTGCAATTAATTAATTAAATGCTTTACTTTAATTGATGCATTACGTTCAGGAGTTGTTTGCAACCGTTGCTGCATTATACCTTGTTTACCTTTGTTTTACTATATCCTTGTTACCCTGGTATCCGCAGTCGAGTCAATGCTTAGCTGGCTTAGACCGGTAGAAGTCGGGTGATTTCCTGTCACCTGCGAGCTATAGGTGGTTACCTGGATCTGCTTGGATGACTATGAAGTCATGGTATAACTAAGTATTAAATGAAGTTGAGACCGGACGGAGACTTGCAGAGTTTTGGACTGTAGTGTTTCCGTCTGTGTCGATTAAGGACCGACCGTTGTTGGGCCTCGAGTCATGTTGAACGCATGCCTTACATTTAGCTGGCCGGATAAAGTACCTTCCGACCGCGAAGCTGGGAGATTTTTCGGGCCGAGTAGATTGCCCGCAACGCACTGTACCGGAGCAGGTGTGGTAGGACACGGGGGCGGGATGATAAGACCAAAGTGCAGTCGGTCGGCCCCCGGGTACATGTGGTTCCTGGCAAACTCGAGATTCCTGGAAGGTTGACTCGGTGATCAATATCTCACTTTAGCGGGTGAGTGAGGTTTGTGTAAGGAATAAATCACCAGCTGGTTAGGAATCGATTCGAATCGCCATCGCTCCTGGATAGTGAGCACTTGACTTGAGTTACTTCATCGTAGTAAATGCTATGGAACACTTGGACGGTTATAGTGAATATGACAGTATGGAAGTTGTTTAATGATCATTGGTTATCATTCTCTGCTTAATCACATGTTTACTCTAGCATAGGTGCAAACCTAGTTGACAGGTTAATAATAATTAACTTGGCAATAATGCTTTTAGACAGGTTCTTGAATTGCTAAAAATGCTTCTTTTTGCAAATGAGTCAGCTACCCCACTATAAAGCCCTTCATAATCCTTGGTGTCATTAATTTCGGTTATGTCGGGTAAGTCTGGTTGAGTACCTTCTCGTACTCAGGGTTTTATTCCCACTTGTTGCAGATGGGCAGATGTACTATGGCTACTGTATCAACTGCCTGTATCCTGCGATGGGTGATGCTTAGGACCATGGGCATGGTCATTCCTTACGTCTCATCTAATGCTTTTGTTGGAGACGATCATCCGCTGGCACTATATTTCAACTCTGTGTGTGTGTGTGTGAATTGAACAAAAGACTTCCGCTACTTTTTATTCGAACATGTTTTGTAATAACTATGTTTAAACTCTGATGTATCTGTTATGCAAACTTTTATGTAATATGTGATTGGTGACCGCTAAACTTATTACGATCATGGCTGGGACATGAGTTGGTTTGAAATCCTTCGTGGTTTCACGGACTACCGGGTTATACGGGCTTAAGTTTGCTAAAGCGTCTGCTCTGGCGGATGATTTTCTTACTTAATTTCGTATAATTGGTCGGTTCTGCCACAGGGAAATCTGTTGTCCTCGTCAATATAAGGTACCCAGGCCCTATGATCACGAGAAAGACCATTGTAGAAGTTTTGGAAGAATCTGCCGATCTGGTCTTCATTGGCCTCTGTTCCGGGAAGGACAATTATGGCTTCACCAAAATTAAGGGGTGAGCGTGTTGCCGATTCATCATCCCCAAGCACATGGTCTTCAGCAATTTCTCATGGGAATTGTTGGGCAAAAAAGTCCCATTGCAAGCGTTTGTGCATATGGGCATTCAGCCACATGTTGATAAACCACCACGGGCCTCCTAGGTTGCCGATGGGTTCGCCAAGCAGAAGTTTCTAAGACACTTGATGAAGAAGATGATAAGTGGAGCTCAGAAGGTATCGGCCAAGAGGAAACCTTACGCCATTAGCCAAAAGTTCAGCTGCGGGGAGGAAGGCGTTGGTTGGTCCTACTGATCGACCACAGAAAATAAATTTTTCTAACCACATATTCAAGAATGTGGCATGTTCCCTCTGGTTAAGTGTCCCAGTCTTCTGGTATTCTTGAATGTATCCCGTCCAACCGCCGATGTTGCGGGTATTCACCCTATATTCAGATTTTCTACCATAAATGGAGCCTTCATCGGCAGTTGAAATATCCAAGCTAGTGAGCATGTGGACATCGGTAAGTGTAGGAGTAGCTGGGCCATGTCCAAACATAAAAGTGTTTGTTGTGTTTGACCAGAAGTAAGCAGCTGCAATCATCATCGATTCATTCTTCTGCATATCGGCAATAGATAGCCTAATGCATTGGTCTAATTTCCGTTCTGCCCAGTATACTTGCATCGATCTATTAACCCTGAAGTACCAATCTTTCCACCCTTTGGTGGTTTTGGGCCAAGATCGGAATGTGTCTTTCCATAAATTCAGAGAGAAATTTTGGGCTCTAAAGGGGATTCTGTTAACCTCTGCATTAATCAGATCGGTTGGATCTGGGTTGCCCATTGGTCCTAGGCATTGGACATGCGGCTGGTCGGTTGAAATAACTAATTTATTGCGTAGTTCCTAAGTTTGAAGGATCCGGAGAACAAAAGAAAGGAAAAATCACCAACTGTATGGATTTGAAAAAACTAGGGGAATCAAAGTAAAGGTAATGGAAGAGGAGCGAACCGCGGGGACGTCGAAGTTGACTGCCATTATCTTGAAGAAGATGAAGGCACGAGCTGGAGACTTGAGGTAATGCTGGAGAAGGGTTCTTGTTGGTTGAGGTCGTGCAGTGGTTCGTCGGAGTCGCCGCCGAAAAGAGAAAATGTCAAAGATTGGAGTCTGAGGGTAGAAGACAAGTGTTCCGGAGGAATCTATTTATAAGCCGCTTGGAGTAGGGGTATTTTGGACTTATCTCTATGCCGCGCGCATGTAGGTCGAAGTGGTTCAGATGGATATGGTAACTATTTGCACGATGATCAGGGGATTGTACAGATGGGTTGATGGCAAGTAATCATGACTTGGAAGAGATATCGGTACAGGATATTTTAATTCTGAAAATAACAGCATTATCATGTTAAGATCTTGTCGATGGGTTATTGTTTTAGTATCTTAACCATAATCAAGGCAAGAGTGGTTGGTGATTGTGCGATATTTACTGAAGTGCGTGAATCAGGATTATATTTGATTGGATTTGATAACAGATCAGGTTTTGGCTTGGAGAATAAGTTACGGTAATCTGGAGTAAATTTCGGAGCATTAATGGTTTTATACTCTGAAATTGGGGGGCATGTGTTGACACCGTTTTTTGCACGTGTTAAAATGTTCGGAGTGGACTAATCGGCAAGGGGAAAGTTACTGTATACTTTGATAGCCGATGAAAGCCAGCTTGTAAAGATGGTTGCCGATAGCTGGTGATGCCGATGAAGGGAGGCTTGAAGACTACTGCCGATGAAACAGGGAGTATGCCGATGAAGGGAGATTTGAGGACTACTGCCGATGAAACAAGGAGTATGCTGATGAGGGAAGACTTGAAGACTATTGCCGATGAAACAGGGGGTATGCCGATGGGAAGAAGGACAGTGAGATTTCCATCGTAATTAAGGCGGACAGGGAAATAGATAGGAGTTGATTTCCTTTTCTATATTTGTTAGAGTATGATTCATGTAAGAGTCACGTGTTTCCTTAGATATGGGCTTGGTGTCCTAGTTGTGTTTGGTTGTGTCTCTTTAGATCAGGGTATAAATATGGAGTGAGGGGCAATGTAAATATAGATATCAATCAATATCAAAACCAATTTTTACTCCTATTTGCATCTACTTACTTTTCGGTGACTTCGTCAATTTGCATTATTTTCTCTTTACGAGTTCTCATTGATTCGGCGAACTGCATCGCTTCAGTGCGACCTTCGGCGATCCTCGAGTTCCGCGTGAGTACCTCTTGGCCGTGACTTCCGGGCGTATCGCTGTTGTCAGGACCAAAGTGCTCGTATCTTCATCCTTGTCGATTAACAGGTCAAATCGACTGGCACGCCTTGGATACCGATTCAGGTATTAGCCCTTTGTATTTGCAGATCCACTTTTGCATCAACACATAACTAAAAATATAACTACATATCTAAGTACCTATCTAACTATATCTCTGTGCCTATGTGTCTATATTTCTATCTATCTACATATATATCTCACTAGATCACTAACTAAATCAATTACCTCAGTCATCAAATTAACTAATAAATAACAGATGGCAACTAAGTACGTACATTGCATATTCATAATTTTTACCTTTCTGGACCGGTGGAGGATGGGCGTGGGTCAGGCCGAAGTTCTGGGCCAGCGGCCAACGACAGCAGTGGAGCGCTGCGGGCGCGGGATACCTGGGGCCCGCCGGCTCGACGAGCGCGGGAGGCACGCCGACGGTGGAGGGCGGCAAGGCAGGCCGCGGCCGAGGCCGACGGTGGAGGGCAAGGCGAGGACCGCGGTGGAGGCGGCGCGGCAGCCAACCACGGGCAACAACGCGGTGCGGGGCGCGGCGCGGCGAGTCCAACAAGCCACGGCGAGGGGCAGGCGTGGCGGCGTGGGCTCGGCGTGGCGCGGGGCGGGCGCGGGCGCGTGCTGGCGCTGGCGGGGGTAAGTGCGTGGGCTCAGGCAAGGGCGGCGGCGGCGGCACTGCTCGGTCGGCTAGGGCGAGAGGGAGAAGAAGAAAGGAAAGTCGCGGGCCCGGCAGATATTTTCGGGCTCGGCGCCATAGTGACTGGCGCCGAGCTCGGCGCCAAGATCTACGGCGCCGAGCTCGGCGCCGAGCCCCCTGGCAGGTCACGAATCGTGCCTAGGAGTTTGGCGCCAGAGTGACTGGCGCCGGGCTCGGCGCCATTAATGCTGGCACCGAGCTTAGGGTCCATTTCTGGAATTCTTTCCGTCAGAGGTCTATTTGTGAGAAACTTTCAAAAAAGGGCCAAATTATAAAAAATTTCGGCAATAATACGCAGAACAGGTAACATAGACCTCGTCACTTCGATTTATTTTTTTGATCTCTCGTCACTTCGATTTAGGCAAGAGACTTCAATTCACGCTAGCTAAGAGCCTAAGATTGTCTCCAACAATGAATCTATATGGGCACCTAAACCCAAAATAGGTAGCAAGAGACCCAAAATTAACCTCCAACATAGTACCTATATGGGAGACCTATTTTTGGTTATCTGAGAGGCACAACCCAAATATGGGTATCCTCTCTCCTGAAAACTCATTTGCAGAAAAGATTCTTTTTTGGGTCTTGTTGTTGTAGAAGATATTGAATATGTATTAAATCTTTTGCCTATAGCGCTACCCAAAGGAGAAATGAATCTTGTATTTTAGGTGTTGTTGTTGGAGATAGCCTAAGAGGTTGCTTACTGCGGTCTGTGGGGGCCTTTGTAAGCAATGTAATCTTGAATGGGCCACGAGCCGTTTGTATGGGCTGATTTGCCTTAGCACTAAGGAATTTAATGGGCTGCGTTTTTGTCCTGGCTTTTGGATTTTTCCTGCTTGCCATCGTTTTCCTACTTTGGCTTGCTATAGCAGGATTTCGTACCCAATTTCTGGAAAATTTTCTGCTTGCCGTCGCTTTTTTACTTGCGCTGATGAATGAATTAACTGTGTAATTAAAACATGTTCGGTCTTAGCACGTAAAGTTCCGGTAAGGGCCTCTGACGATCTCCACGTTCGCTTGCTCGTATACGATCGAATTATAAGCTAAATAATATTTTTTTCTCATATCAAATCAGCCAGCAGTAAATAATCCATGATCGTTTATAGCCTGCCAAATAGGCCTGCTCGTCGTAACGGTCCCTCCTAACCATGTATAAAATCTTATAATATATATGCATTAATTTTACTTGCAAAACGTAAGCAAATTTAATAACATATTTATAATTTAATATGTCTGATAATCATCGAGGAACAATGTAGATTAAGCAATATATCTATAGATGTATGATAATTATCGAGAAACAATGTAGATTAAAAAAACAATATATTCGTTTTCTTTTTTCACCCATGACAAATGTTTCTTAGGTAACATTCTAAAATTCTAACACCTAAATTAGAAGAAAAATATGACTATATGGGTACAAAGTACTATAAGTCTGGAATACTATACAAATAATTAATATGGATTAAAAAAAGAAAAAAAATACTTTGGCCTAAACAACTGATCGGTGATCGTAATTAGTAAGAAGCCAAGAATCAAGATGTCATCATTGTGGAGCCCTGTCTGGTCGCCATCCTAGTGCGTCATGTCCGTGTCTCCGGTAGTCTAGCTCTTCATGGTGGCACGGCTCGCCAGCTCCGCATGTGTAAGGCGCACATCACGAACTCACGATCAGAGTGTACTGTGTGCAACATGACTCCTCGCCTCCTCTCTACCCGAGGGTCGTGGGAAAAGAAAATTAGGAAAGAATACCGATGTTGTCTTTTTGGGCCGTCTGGTCAGTTCTATGTTTCTCATCTCATTAGTTTGCTAATGCCTAATGGACTATAGGATCTGGGGGTTTGTATATCTGGGCTTGGGCCCCTCCTCCGCTTGGGCCCTCGGCCGTCACACCTCGTGCTCTACCCCTAGGGCCGGCACTGTTCTCATCTACCCCCTCCATCGCAAATTATAAGTTACTACTAAACATGTCCGTACGTTGTAACGGGAGCCAATACATATAGTAATAGGACTTCGTATCATTGTTAGGTGCGAGTTTTCTAACTTGAAGTTTGCTATTTATCGACGTATCAAGAATTGGTCTTTCTTTATATGTGGTGACTATTTTGGATATTGCACTGCATAGAGATTAATTTATTTAGGTTAGATTGGACAACAAATATCGTAAGACCTTAACTCGTTGTTTTATAAGTTCCATCGACTGAACAAAGTTTCACTATGAGAAGTTTTATTCCTAATTAGATAAAAATACACCACTAACTTAGTGATAGGAATCTTTGCTTCTTCGGAAAGATATGCGTGCGTGTTAGAGCGTGGGGTCGTAGTCCTGGTTTATCTGAGCTTCGCTGCCCAATCCCTTGCAGGCTGGTGCGTTCAATGTCGTAGGTGGCCGCTACATTCCTCCCCATCGGTACGCTTGTGGCTCGTGACTGCCGAGCCTAGTCGTGTGTTGTGTCAGTGTGCTGTGTGTCAGGGCTTGTGACCCAAGCGAGACTGAGTAATCTCGTCGACGTTGTACCGGTTCTGCCTTTATGAGAGTCTTGATTTGCTCAGCCCCATGCGGGCATCTGATATTAGCTGTGACCTCCCTTGGTACGCCATGTGGCGCAGGGGCTGCCTTTGGTCCTATAAATAGGTGCCTTCTTACCGTTTAGGCCAACTTTAGTTACTTCTATGAACTTGGTTTTTGCTCTGGTTGAACTTGAGAGAGTAAGGGTAGGACCTATGATCCACTGGGGATCGTTGGCGATGGGCGAGGACCGACGCTGCTCCTCTCATCATCTAGTGCTAGAAGGCGACTTGCGAGCTGGGGACCGAGAGGTAGCATGGCCACCAAGTCGCTACCCCGCCGCCACTTCTCGCCCCGAACCTAGGTGGTTCCTATGCTCGAAATGTGCGACGGCCAGAGGCATTTATGGCCCTTCCCTGAGCCTTGTGCGTAGTTCGGTGTCATGTCGGGAGCCTGCTATAGGTTCTCCCGACATCTGCTTGGGACTACTCGTGGAGCAAGGGGAAGGCAAAGTAGCGCGGCCTTGTCATGCTGTCCATGTCGAGTGGATTAGGATGACGTCTCCTCCGCGCTCCGCTTGCCAGTGATAGCCGGGCTCCCTTTGTTGCCGAAGGGATGGCAGCAGTTCCCCCAGCATGTGGTCCCTGAGGTCGCGTCGTTTGCTGAGGAGCAGAGGGCACGCGTTGCATGTGCTTCCTCCGAGTCGCTCGGCATTGGGTTGTTAGTTGGCCTTACCATTGAGGTGGCGCCTACCCTTAGTGTCTGTAAATTTTTGGGCTTCTAGAGCCCCCGAGCCATCAGTTTGGGGTCATGCTTTTGGTTCAGGTTGTCGCAAGGGTCGTTATGTCCTGACAGTGCGAGGGATTTTTCCCCGACATCTCTTCTATGCGGTTGTGAGGGTCATTATGGTCTAGCATCGTAGTAAGAACTGGAAGTAGAAAGTGATAAAATAGTTCTGATTGCTTATCCACATGCATGAAACTAGCATAGGTGCTCACCTAGAATGGTTAGCCAACTAACTAAAAACAATTGCTAGAAACATGGAACATAAGGACGCACTTTTAGTAATGCTTCCCGCAAAGGCAATGAACCAACAATCAAAATAAGCCTTGCATATCCTAGGAGTCTTTTACTTTCTCCTGTCGGGTAAGTCTTGCTGAGTACAATTGAGTACTTAGGGTTTTATCCCCTCTGTTACATGTGACAGGTACGGTTGAGCTACACTTGGGTGTGGGAACCTCCTGGTGGGCTCAGCGAGGATTTCCTTACGTTACTGACGTAGAGTTTATTAAAAAATTTCACAAAATATTTTCGCAAAGGAAAAGACTTACAGTCTGTTACCATTCCGTGTATATAAATGTTTATCATGTTAGCGCTTGAACTTGTCGTTATATACATTTCCGCTGAAAACTCTGATAATATGGTTATATTCCGCTGTTATAATCAATTAAGGTAATATTCTACTACTGTAATAAAGTGATGTAAGAAATGACTAAAGATGTTGAAAGCTTTATACTCTCATTTATGACCCTAACGGAAAATTATGGATTTTCAAGTTCTCCCTTGGGGTGTGCTCGACAGAACCACATAGTGCTGAAAGGATCACGATGCCAAGAGGGGGTGATTGGGTGAATAGGTGTAATATGAAACTTAAAAACTTTGCAGCGGATTAAATCACAGGTACAAGAATATCCAGTCCTGATCAAATTTTCCGAATTTGTCATAAATTCCGGTGAGGATCGAATTTTCTAGTCCTAGAGAGAAAAGAGCTAACTAGGGTTATGAAAATGGAAATGTTCAAACACTAAATTAATTTCACCACACATGTAGAGATGTAATACAAAGTGATTCCACCCTTACTCTTGCTTCAACACCTACACAGAATATAGATTGAGCCACCACAAAGTTGTGTCTACATCCCCGTTGTTGAGGCGACCACAAAGGTCTTTAGAGTCTCTTTCAACTCTCCTCTTTCCTTTGCGACCACAAAGATCAAGCCAGGAATATCACTAGAACAATGTGGGTAATACAAACTTCATGGAGCACTTGATGAGCAAGAATTGAGTGCTACAACTAGCAACACCTAGCCGGCTAGGGTTGGAAGAACCCAAGAGTAATAGAACGAAAAACAAATCACTGACCGGTGCCACAAGTGCTCAAGAGATGGATCTTACTCCCAGAGTTGCAAGCACAAAGATCGCACTCTGAACTCACTCACAAAGATGGGGATCTAAGCTTGAGTGAGAGGGAGTTTGGGAGAGGGAGAAAGTTGAAGTGCTTTGTCTCAGAGTAGGTGAAACTTGCAAATATCTAAGAGAGAGAGCGGAAGGGAGGAGTGATATAAATTCACTCCCCCTAAGTCAACTGACCCTTGGCGCAATTTTCAGGTCCTACGTAAAAATTTCGGGCTGGGGCCTTGAAGATCAGGCCCAACTCAGTACAGCACAGTATTGATCCTCACGCTCCTGATTCAGCCCAAAATTTTCTGGGTGGGGACCTAAAAATTCTGGTAGTTGAAAAACAATTTCACACGAGCAAGCTCGCTCGAAATTTCGCCAATACAGACACGGAAATTTTGAGCCAGGAATTTCCAGGGCGAGAGCCTGGAATTTCCGGTAGATATAAATTAATTTTGCTAGAGAAGTTTTAGCTAGAAAGTGTGGAGGAACCCAGCAAGTATGGTTATAACTTTTTTAGCCACTTGAAAAACTCATTGATTTACTTGTTTTTTGAACTATTGGAGATGCTCTTAGCTAGTTGGATCCAAACAAGTCTTTTTTAAAAAAGACACTCTAAGAGTGTCTTATATCTGGTATATACGAAGAAAAACAACAAAGTATTACAAATGTTAGATAACTTGATACAAAACGGCCTCTAAAAAATAAGATTACATTAAGGCAGCATTATCCAATTGTGTTACATGAGAAAAGACAACTTCAATAATAAACTTATCCGTGGCTATTTGGACCTCTACAGATATGAATCAAAACTTCTTTTTGGCAATCTACCCCATCCAAAAACAACAAAGCGCACCATGAAAATTGCGGGACCTATCTCGGTAATAAGGAGTTGACCTCCAAATAATTAGGCACGTCGTGGACTCTGGACTCGTGGTATGCCTACAGTAACCTTGAATGACGTACCGACGACTTCAAGTATGGTAAATCAAGCAACTCGAATTCGCGTTCAATTCACTGAAGCTCGCAAACACACCTCAGCTGACGAATGTAGGGAAGAAGAACACGTATTGTGTTATTTACACTCGGGAAATGGCATGCTAACAGGCTGAGGAATCACTTTGGATCTACTCAATTCGTCCGGCGAATTGATCTCCTGGAAGTGCGCGTGGAGTCGCAATGCTGCAAGCGGCGTCATCAGTATGAGATGTCGACGAGCGCGACCATGGCCTGCGCGACGACGGCATCCCCGTGCGTCCTCTGCTGCACGGCGCGGAGCGAGGCGTACCGGTGGCTCCGCGGCTGCATGGGCACGGGCACAGGCACGGCGGCCAGGGCGGCGGCGCCCGCGTGGGCGTAGCGCCGCAGCTCGGCGTCGTAGAAGGACGCGACCCCGCGGAGCGCGATGCACGCCCGCGGCAGGTGGCGCGCGAGTGGCAGCGCCAGGTTGAAGGGCCACAGCAGGAACGCGAACTGGAACGCCTTCAGGAACCCGGCCGCGACCGCCGGCACGGCGAGGAGCGCCACGTGAACCGGCATCGTCGATGAGCCACCACCGCTGCTACGAACTGCTCCCTGCTAGACGATGTCTGCAGTCTGCTTGCTTGCACTGGACCTATCTGTCTATCTATCCCTCATCCCCTGTGTGCTTGCCATGGCATGGCTTTATGCCCGACGAGCTCGATCGAGCGACGCGTTGGTGGTCAGCGAAGCCATGGACGGATACGTACCTTGCTTGCGGACAGTGGCAAGGGGGTTCTCTCTCTACATATAATTGGTCCACCACTGCTGATTGTTTTGGACTAGCTAGCTGGATTAACGAGAGTCTTAACAGATTCTTGGACTCCGTTAGCCCTCTGCCCCTCTTGCCGATCGATAGATGGTGCCGGTCACAGATTAATCTAGATGGCCGGCGATATCACGTTGTTCTTAGCTGACGTCTGCTTCTGTCGGGAGATTATTCTCTTGAGGGTCCGATGTCACGTCGTCGTTTTCTCCGTTGGAGACAGGACACAGGGATTCTTTTGTTCTGGACCTACAAGCAACAGTACGATTATTTATTTTAGCGACAGACTAATGTGGAGCGGAAGGCATGGCTTGATGACGACGATGGTCCCTGTTCAGATCATAACTTGTAATTAATGCAGTCAGTCTGGGCCGACCTACTGCCTCTCACATAGTCATATGCATACTCCCTCTTCTTCATCACCACGTTGGTTTCAGTCAGGACTTATCAGTGTTTTTCTCTCACAACAAACCAGTATCAGCCGGGCTTATCAGTCCAGAAACCAACCAGCGAATAGGCTGACTGTAAAAAATGTTATTCTCGCTTTTTAACAACTCAACTAATTTAACTTTAACTAAACGGATTTGCTAAACAACATGAGGATGTTTTGCTGGTTTTGGACAACCGGATTTTACGCCGTTCGATCTGGATATCTGACACACATCCGCGCGCACCTCCAACTGCAAGGCCTCCTCGCTGCTAGTTCCTGACAGAGTCTTGGGAACTTGGTTGCTGTCGTCATAATTGGCCATGCAGCCCGAGCGCGTCGGCCCGGCCCAAGCACAGCCCGACACGGAGGCTAGCGGGCCTGGGCTGGCCTGGCCCAGAGCAGCAGTCCGTGCCTAGGCCTGACCCCAGGCACGTGGGCCGGCACGGCACGGCCTGCTACAGAGCAGCCGGCCTGCTAGCGGCCCGCCAGGCCGCCTCCCCGCGCCTCCCCGCGCCCCCCGCGTATATAAGCGGGGAGGGACTCCCCGGCTCCCCGCTCGGCCACCTCCCCCCGCCTCACCCTGATTCCCTGAACCCTAAATCCCTACCTGGCTACCCCGCTCCCCGCCGCACCGCTCGCGACCGCCACCACCATCCTCTCCCTCCTCCCCCCTGCCGTCGGGCGCACCCAAGTCCTATCCCACCACTGGCGCCGCCTATGGCCCTCCGCATCACTCCACCTTCTCGACTCCCACCTCCCCGTCCCCGCCTCCTCCCTCTCCACTGCCGTGTCCTGGATCCTCGCCTCCCACCGCGACAACGCCGTGAGGTCCCATCTCCTCATCGCCCGTCCCTCCGCCTCAGACTTCGACTCCTAGATCCGCTCCCTCACCGCCAAAAACCTCCTAGAACTTGTCCTCCGGCACCCTTCCGACGAGACTCTTCGCCTCTCTCCTTCATTCCTCTCCTTCTGGTCCCTCCGCACCACGGAGCTCACCAACTGTCGCCTCCCCGAGGACGGCACCAGTGGCGGCGAGGTCTATTTCCCCCCACCTCAGCGAGCTGACCCTCAAACGCGTCGGCGACCGCCTCCTCCTCCCCGCGTGGCCCCACCTCCAGGGCGAGCGCGCTGGCAACCGAATCTGCCTCTGGGGCGAGCGCGTCGGCTGTCTCCCTCCCGCGCACAGCCGTCTTCCTCCCGCGACTGGATCTGCCTCTGGGGGTAGCACGCCGGCGGCGACGACCGCCTCCCGTGGCTACCCTGCCTCCTGCTCTCCCCTTCCCTCTCTCGTGGGCCTCGGGCTAGCCCGACACGCTGGAGTGCCCGTGCTTCTCGGGCCGGCCCGGCACGAAAATTGGCCCAGCAGGCCGTGCCTGGGCCGGAGGCCAGGCCCGTGGCCCTGTGAGGCACGGCCCGGGAGGCACGGCGTGCCGTGCCAGCCCGTTGGCTACCGGGCCGTGCTTTCACGGGCCCATGCCGTGCCGTGTCGGGTCGGCCCGTTGGCCATCTATAGCTGCCGTAGGTGGGCATGGAAGCGGGTACTGTGCGTAGCCCTCCCTCCTAGGATCCTCTGTGGCCGTGCGGCATGGAAGTGGGTGTGCGGGCGGCGCAGAGGATCCGGTCCCCTAGGAAGCGGACAGGTATATGATATTTGACATATATTTCTTCGATATTTGTAATCCATAGAAATGATTTGTAAACTTTTTTTAAAAATTTGGTATATATGTTTATGAAATTTGCATTTCATAGAAATACTTAAATTACATCACTCTGTCCAATAAATTACACTAAAATTATTATAAATATATTAATAAGACGGTGTAAATATAACTATAAAACAGTGTAAGTGCATGGAAGAAATTAAAACAACCGGTTGTTGTCTAGACATAATCCTAACTAAATATATAAGAAAGATATTAATATTTTTAATACATAACTAATATTATTAGATATATTATTGACTATATTTTTATAATAAACTCATTTAGAAATATAATATTGCTAATATTTTTTACAAACCTGATTAATAAAAAAAGTTTGATTGGCATAAATATCATAGCGATTTTTTATGAGAGAGAGAGAGAGTACAACATTATCAGCCTATCGCCTTGGAACCAGCCATAGAGTAAAATTTGGTCCAAGCATAATCTGTTCATAAAACCAAGGGTTTAGGATTTAGGAGTGAACTCTATAGCAGGCTAACGGGAAAAAAAATCAGTGTGAACCAACGACGGATCATTTACCAATTCGGTAAATAATTATAAATTCTGCAACATAATTCAGTATATGGGCACTAAATCACAAGATAGCTGGAGTTGGTCACCTATTTGGCTAACAACTAGTTGGATACTTGGCTAATAAATTAGCCTATCTATTAGCCCAAGTTTAAATGGGTTAGTACTAAAATTACCTCACTAACAATTAGAATACTTATCGAAATAGTTTCCAAGATGAAGTTGAAAAATGAAAACTTCTATAAATTACAATAAAACTAGTTCAAACGACATGATAGATCGAAATATAGATATAAAATAGACTTGCAATACAAATTAATTGAAATTTTAGTCAACGGTTAAATAGATAAGTTTTTTTTTACAATATATAAATATACGCACGTACTGTGGGAGCCAGGGTATACCCCTAGATCTGCCCATGGTGTGAACGGTTTCATGGAGCAGTTGTAGGCATCTGTTTTGGACTCATGAGACAATATATTCATGTGTACACATCTAACGTATGAGATTATTGATTAAATTTAGAAGAAATAGTTAGAAAGAAAAAATACAGTTCTCTTATGCGTTGGAATGTTGGATGCAGGCGCGCATAGGCATTTAGAATCCATAACAAGAGTCCATGGACGCTCCATACGAATCGTCACTACTAAATTATAAAAGAAAAGGAAGAGAGAAAAAAACTAATTAGCCATTTGACCAGGTTGAAGCAAAAGCAAAACACACAAAAAAAATTGTAATGCTAGCAATCAAACATCCGTCTACGCAAGACGCTCCTGTTGGTGGACCCGATGTCCAGGAGCCTATCCATTCATATCCGCTCCCCTTCGATCATCGTAGATTCTTAAAAAACTCACGCAACCGCGACCGGCTCCGCCGTGCCTCCCTCACGCCTTCCTCTCCACCGCGCCACCTGCCGGCCTTCCTCTCCACCGTTGCTGCCTCGCCACGCGAGGCCGCACCCAGCCGGTTATTGCTGTTGCCTCCACCGCGGGCACCGCTCGCTAGGGGGCACCGCGCGCGCCCTATCACCGGGGGCAGTGCAACCGCTCACCGGGGGCCGCATAGCCGCCTGCCCGCTGCCATCCTCCTTCTCCACCGCGACCGCACAGCCGGATCTCGCTGTGTAGTGCTCCGCCCGCCTAGGTGCCAGGTTTTGCTGAAAACGCATGTTGCAAGCGTATGTTTCAAATATTTCAGATGTTTGTGGCGAGTGTTTCAGATGGATGTTGCAAAAATAGATTGCGATGTTGCATACTCCCTTTGTCCCAAATTATCTACCGCTTTTGATTTCCGTGCCGCAAGTTTGGCTCGATTTGTAGAAAATATATGCAACATTTGTATCTCCAAATAAATTTATTAAAAAACTAGATTCAAAGATCTTTCCAATGGTACCAATTATGTACCATAAATATTATTTTTTAATATATATTTTTGTCAAAGTTGTTTCTCAGGAAGCGAAAAGGATAGATATTTTGGGACGGAGGGAGTATGTTGCAATGATTATACACGTATGTTGCAAAAGGTCAGTTAGTAATGTTTCATGTATGTTTTCCAGACGTATGTTGCAAGTGTGTTTATCTGGATGTTGCATATGTTTCGCACATATGTTGCATGTGTTTTATCTGTATGTTGCATATGTTTATAATGGTTTTCAAGCGTTTTCTGGTGTTTTTCTCAAGAGTTTTAGAACCCTGTTTTAAGTGTTTTATCTGTATTTAGATGTATGTTGCAAGTATTGTATTTGGATGTTTCAAAAATAGATCGGGTGTTGTTGCATCTCTCCTCCTCGTCTTCTACTGCATCGCCTCGGTGTCTCCTCCTCCCGGCGCCGGTTGGCCATCCGCTGCCCCCTCTCTTCTCGATACTGGTGATGTTCGGGGCAGTGCGGGGCCGTATGGGCGTGCAAAACGGCGTGGGAAACGGATTGCGGGGTGCGGGTGTCCGGACGACGTCAGGGCGCTGCCAAGCCTTAAAAAAAGGGATTTGAACTTCCTCCCTGAAATTTGGAATTTGTCAGATCGGATGATTGGTAGTACTTGATGATTGCTGTGAGCACGTCTTCCAGTCATGGATTATAACCAAAGTAGTCAGTGTGAAGTATGAACCAACAACCAACGTCGGATGCACATGACATGCATGTAGTATTGCTGAATAGTAGTCGCCTTTGAAATATCCACTGTGAAATGTTGTCAAAGCATAATACGAGTACATATTATGTGCTCTAGGCCCCGTTCGCTGGTCTGAAACTGGCTGAAAAATACTGTTCTGGCTGAAATGTTGTGAGAGAAAAACACTGTTCTAGCTGAAAAAAGAAGCCGAACAAATCAAATTTCAGACCAGCCGAACGAGGCCACAGTGACGGAACCAATTCTATCACATGCAAAAAGAGAGGAAAAAGCTCTTGAGTTGCCCAGTTCACCTGTCGATGGGAAGGCCAAAATAAAGAAACTGTCCCTCGCTCCCTGATTTCCGCAGTCCAACAAACCGGTTGTTTGCATTGCCTTGGGCATCGAACCTGTACGCCAACACTGAACTTGTCCCCATCAACCGGCATGGCTATTTCCGGAAGGAGCAAAAGCCCTGCAACTGCAAGAGAAAAAAGAACCGAGCGTTCCATTTCTGCAGATGGGAACACCGTCTCTTCAGAACCGATGCGTCAGCTGATTTGGACACACCACCGCGGGCCACCACCCCAGCAGTACACAAGCATACATGCACACCACAAGGTTTCGTTTTCTTTAACAAAAACAGACGCGGTGCCTACATACATATCTGAACAAGAACAACACACGAGCGACCAAATCATGCATGGAGTTGGTTCAGGATAAGTGTAATTATTTCACATGGATCGCGTCCGGACAGCTGGGACTAATAGGTTTCGCGTGCCAGGTGCGTGCAGGCTCGCCAGGAGCTGCATTCTGCTTCTGCATGCATCGGATAGATATTTGCAACAGATCGACTTGAGTTGAGCCCCACCACCAACAAGTATCATTATAGGTGGGGGACTCGGGACGATGGATCGGCCGGCAAGCACTGCGTCGCTTTCCGTGGGCAATCAGGCGGGCCGGCAGCATGGGCGGACCTACCGCATACCCAACATTTTAAAGAAAATTTCTAGTAGTTCTTGATGTATATACATGTACAATATAGTTAAGGTCTCAAAATTGCGATTCTTCACTATTTTCTCGCTGTAATTCGCGTCTAACTGAAAGCAGCCCACAGGCCACACCTAGCCGGACGGCCCAATGGCCCATCTGGCCTTCCCACTCCCAAATCCCCAATTCCCCACTCTCGAAACCCATCAGGCTGCCGTAGGGGTAGGGTAGCCAGCAGCTTGGACCGTTCGACGGACGCGGAATCGCGCCGCGGCACCGGCGACCCCTCCCCCCGCCTAGCTACGGAGCCAGAGCTGCTCGCTCGGCGTGACCCGAGCCGCAGGAGCCGGCGAGCCCGACTGCTCCAGTTCTCTGCTCCGAAGTGCGACTGTCCGACCTCGATTTGATTTCTTCGTCCAGAGGTAATCAAAATTCAAATCTCTTTTGCCTTTGCTATGTTCTGTCAAATCCAGAGGTGAACTTTTTATGTTGTTTATCCAAATA
Organism: Miscanthus floridulus; assembly: GCF_019320115.1. NCBI lineage: Eukaryota > Viridiplantae > Streptophyta > Magnoliopsida > Poales > Poaceae > Miscanthus > Miscanthus floridulus. The sequence goes on from NC_089591.1 coordinate 77,403,372, forward strand.
TTTTCTTGCCATGGACATACCCTACTCTAAAATCCTGGGTCCGTCACTGGCCGGCAGTGCATAGTCGTTTCTCCACAGTTTTTTTTTTTTTTTTTGGATCGGGATGGATGGCTCGGCCTTTCTCGGTTCCAGGAGCCGCTTTTCTCAGTTTGGATCGGGATGGATTTCGGCTATCAGCAGTAGGATCTGCTGAGTGTGCAAAGATATCCACATATATTTGGATCAGATTGTATGTTTAGTGTACGTGTTTTTGCTTTTGATTTTGTTTTCGTGATCAACCATAACTGTATTAATTATAAGAAACGGATTCAATTAGTAGTACAAATGATAGAGCTCCCGTGCATGAGAGAGAAGGGTACGGCCGAGAGCTAGTGACAGGAACACGAGACAGTACGTGGTTGTTTGTGTTGTGTGTTTACGCACTCGTGCATGCTCCTGTGCTCTGCACGCACGCATGCGAGATTGCGAGCGCGTGCACGTAGCTGAAAGCCTGAAACCAATCGCACAGCAGACAAAACGCAACCCGGCCCTGTCCTGTCCAGGCCAAGTGAGCACACTCCTACATGGTTTCAGCCTATACTACCATATCCGACCTCAAGCGTCGATCGATCATGCCGCATTGGCTACTTGGCATCACGTACAAGCAATGCAAGCATGCAGTGGGTGGCAAGCCGGCTATTTCGTCTGTCCCACAAAGAAAGTCGTCTAGAGTTTATGGAGGTCAAATAGTTTTAAAACGAGAAAAATCCTCCAAAATCCTTAATATCAAAAGAATTCACGTGCGCAAGGCTAAATTTCAAAAGACCTGCGATTTGGATGTCTCAGTGTTAAATATCAAAATTTCTCACTTAAAATGGACCAAATTACCCACCGGGGCTTGGGCTGTGGAGCCCGATGGACCTACCTGTCGAGCCCAGATAATAAAAGTGGCCGAGCCTGCACGCCTCGCCAACACCCCGTGGCCGTGTTGCTACGAATGTTGCGGACCTGTTGGTTTTGCGTGCTAATCAACCATAACCTCTATCTCTATCTCTACCCCTATAATACACCATTTTAAATTATCATACAGCCACCAAACAAATTCCACCTCTATAGTCACAACCTAAACTACGTTTATCCCACAAAACGCACATAGAAAAAGACAACATAAAAAACATGCACACCAAATTAACTCACACTCAGTCTCTCTCCTTGCTCGACCACATCCAACGGTCCTCCTTCTTTGGACGTGCCTTGCCCCAGCGACTGCCCGCGAGCGTCGCGCGAGACCGCGGCAGCCCCCCGCCCTGCGTTTCCTCCCTCCGCCTCCAGCCCCCACGCCCACGCCTATCGGCCACGGTTCGATTCCGCGGTTGGCATTTTTTCCCCGAAAAAAATTGAAACATCGTCCTCTCCTCTCTCCTCCCGCACGCGCCGTCGCCTCTGCGAGCGCCTGCTAGGGCCGCACGCGCCGCCAGTCCCAACATGTGAGCCCGCAAGGGGCCAGGGGCCGCGCCGCTGAGCTCGTGCGACCTCCTCTCCTCCATGGCCGGCACGAGCTCCCTCCACGTCAAGGCCTTCTCCGTGGGATCTGCTCGAGCCGGCGCAGCCCCAGCCCGCACCGTGCGTAGCCCACCCCGCCCTAGCCCGCACCACGCGTAGCCCACCCCGTCGTGCGCCCCACCCCGCGCCGCGGGCAGCGGGAGCGAGAGGAAAGAGAGGAGAGGCGACGGAGGGAGGGAGGGTCGTCCACCGCGGATCGGGATCTCCCTTGCCCGCCCCGGAACCCGCTGTGTGCATTTCAAGATCGGAGGATGTGGCGCCTGCGGATCGCGGGGGAGGGCGTAGACCCCTGCCTCAGCACGAAGAACGCCCACACCAGCCGCCAGGTCTGGGAGTTCGACACTGCCGCCAACCCCGACCCCTCCGTCGACGCCGTGCGTCGGGCCTTCGTCCACCGACGAAGTGGTCATTGCCCTGCCCACGGATGCCGCCCAAGGGTCTATCCGTGGATGCGAGGAGGAAGCTGTAGCAAAGCAGGGATTGTGTAGACTAGATACTGAAGTTGGCCATAGCGATTAACAGCGATGTGCTTGCCGAGATGAAAATTTCCGAAGTGTACCTCTCCGTGCTCGCTTCACAAATCTGCCCGCGCCCGGTTCAGGTCTACGTCGTGGTGTTGTATGCTTCTTATTGCCTATATAATGTGTAAAATTAAGATGATTTTTCTTGTGTCTGACAAGGATAATTGAGTGCTCCAGCTGCAGTCCTGTAGTTTTGTGCAACCAACGGCTTGTTTCTTAACCCTTTCGCTGCCACTAAAATTGATATGTTTCAGGCAGGAGATTCGCTCTGCCACGAGCTCAATGACTTCAGTCCTAAAGCCACTGAAATTCCTCTTCTCGCACTTTGGAACTCTCAAGTCCTATTTTTAAACAATACCAGAGTACGACCTTAAGAAATGTGTGAACACTTTGGATCACCCAGCTTCGGTACGTTGTAGATTGGTTTGGTGCAGTGCTGATGACACCATTTTATTGTTTTGCAGAAGTACATGGCTGACATATTGTCAGTGTTAGATTTGACAATGTCCATTGAAGGAGAAAGAGAATGTGTTTTCGCAATAGTTCTCTTCCTACTGTCATTTACAAGATTTTTTGTTTGACAAAAAAGGACATCTTCAGCTGTTCCTGTGAATCTGGAACTGAGACATCTTCTTATTTTATGAGAGCCTGAAATACCGTTTGTTGGGCTCTGAAGGTGATATGGGTTCATGGGAACATGAATATGTGAGGTATGACTCAACCGGAATGATATGTTTACTGGCTCCTTCAATCAGCGAAGTCTAAATTTTTCTAAGGAATAAAAATGCGCTGGTAATATTCAAGTAGACTACGAATAAATTTTTCAGTATCTAAGGAATACAAATGCGCTGGTAATGTTCAAGTAGACTAGGAAGTAGGAACGTACTATAATAGAACAATACGCAAAGGTGATTCATCTAAGCTAATGGCATGGCGGATTTTGTGCTTGTGTAAGTGCAGACTTTGTGATATTCTCATTGAATTGCAGAACCCACCATTTTAGTTGTCTATTGACTATTCATGCTCTGATGGAACCGAAGAGGGTGATGACGGCATTTGGAGCATCGTTGGTGGGAAGGTAAACAAGATGCCGTCATGTCATAACTCATACAGTCATACGTGATGGCAAAATTCTGCGTTTCATTTTTTTAGAGGATAATTTCAGTAAAATATGGCATGTAAAAAGCAACCTGAGAAATTGCACTTGAGTTGGAGAAAATAATTAGTAGCAAATAATAACTTGTATCATATCATGGATTAAATCAAAATAACCAAGGGATACCCTAATTATGGAAATTTATTGAGCAGGCATCTTGCCGAAGAAACTTCATTTTGGAAGTAGTACTAACCAATGTTTTTGGTGAACCTGCGAATGATAAAGAGGCTCTCTCTTTTTTTTTTCTTATTTTGAATCTTTGGATTTGGATGTGTTTTTGAAATGGTTTATGATTCTCTGTGTTGTCTTGTCAATTTGGGATTTCTGAAACATAGGATTATTTTTATTTTACACATACAAACTTTGGCATATCCTTTACCTAAACCAAATATTGATCTTTGACTTCTGACATCGTTTAGACATGCAAGATCACATAGCACAAGTAGACTTTGATATATCCTTAGCTAAACCAATGTTCAATATGAAGCTTCAATGCCTGATCCACTCAAAGACTGTTCTGCATGATAAGCGCAAGTTATTGTGGGATGGTGAATTATGTCAGGTACATTGTTTCCCATTGCTTCTTGAGGAATTAGAAGTTCTACAAACAGAAGGGCAAGGTGTACTCAACTTTTAGGCCAACTTACACCTCATTCATTGCTAATCCCTTGCAGATGCAGCGACTAGCTTGTACGTAGAATTGTTGTCAAGGTGGTAGCGATGTGAGGTGGGGCAGCAGGGACCCGGGGATCTGCCCGTCAGGTGGTTGCTGGAGAGGACGAGGACGGTGGCGCGATGTAGCAGGCCTAGGCTAGGCGGGACGCGGCCGTCTAGGCGGTTGTCCGCTAGGTAGGGAGCTTGAGGTTCGGGAGCGCACGCTTGAGGTCCGGGATGGGGCCTAGGAGGGGAGGAGGAGGAAGCAGTAGGATGGCCAGGCGGAGGCGGTCCTTCTTATCTTAAAACAGTTTGGGGATTACCGGAGCTGTAGCGACAGGTGGACACATCTGTAATAACCATGGATCAAGTATAATAGATTGCTTTAGATTTACCAAATTTGATGAATGCCTGTATAATGTGTGTTACCCACTTACCCTAGATGTCGTCGTAGCGTTAGCACGGGCAATATACTAGTAATAATAAGCACGCGTCGCGCAACTACCAGTATTAGGCTACCTCGCAATGTCAACATGGAGTAGAAAGGACTGCATACGCATTAATGTATGATATTCCAATCATAATGATATTTTAGAAATGGAGGCATTTCAAAAGAGGTAAAGAGATGGACATTCCTGCAAATAATTAGAATCGCATTAAATCATGGTAGGATGAATCCTTAAAAATTACTACATGAAGAAAAATAAGTAGGATCAACGTATAAAATATGGTTGTACTTAAATATATTGTATCTTTTCTGAACTCCAAAGTGAGTTTATGGTCTTTGAGAAATATAAAAAGCAGGAAAGGCAGCAGAGAGACTTTACAACCTATGTTGTGGACACTTGACTGTACTCCTCTAGAGATGCTAGTACAAATTGGACAAAAAATTAATTTTAGTAAAGAGATCATATGTCAACCTTTAGAAATCACGATCACCACTTAACACTTGTTACAATCTCTTTGGCATAGGTAGTGAGCTGAAGGTGAGTTGCTTGCCTATGCTCTGCATCATTAGCCGCCCCCTTTGCTTGCTCCACCATTGCCCCTGGATGGAGTCATGGCATGGAGCACAAAACCGATTTATCATAATTAAACCAATCATCAGCAGTTGCATGGTACAAGCAAGTAGAGCATGGAAAATTCATCGAATAGAAGAAATATCAAATGCCTAAATTAGGATATGGGGGTGAAATTCACGTGCAAAAAAACTAAAATAGAATCAGAACTGAAATCCATGAAACATCAATTAATCAAATACATTTTGCTCATGCCCTATTCCAGCTAACCTACGTAGAATGGAAATCAATTAGCCAACGACCATGGTACAAAAGAAAGAAAGAACCTCTCACGCACGCACGCAAGAAAGATTGAAGCAAGGAAGATTCAGAGTTTTTTTTACAGGAGGTTTGTGACCCCCTCCTGGAATTCAGAGAAAAATGGAAATGATTTCTTTCCCCACTCTTGAGGATTGCACACAATCTGAGGTGGCGTTGTTCCGTGAAGGAAGACACCCTGAGCATGATCTGGATATAACTTGTGAGCTAAGGGCAAGCCTCATATTTTATAGTCCAATCAGCATAGGTTCACCATAAAGCCTCCACTAATCCTAGAAATCCATTTCATAGCTTCTTCGTGTTGTAGTCGAAGCAGAGGCCGAGGCCGGTGAACCCTAGGTCCTCATACTCCCACGGCCCGAGCCACTCACCGCATATAGAATAGAACTGACAAAGGACACATAATACAAGTTCTTTGTTCTGATTTATTATGCCTTAAGCCCAAGATCGCATAGGCAAAAATAGGCCATATTCGTTTCTCTTATAATCCGTTTTTTTCAGCTTGTTTTTTCAGCTGGAACAGTATTTTTCTCTCACAACAAATCAGCTGGAACAGTGTTTCGACTTATTTTTTTGGGTGAAGCGAACGGGGCCATAATCATTCACGTAAGATCACACCAAGAAGCAATCAATTTTTAGATGCAGTCTATAGTTCAATAAAATACAAGCTAGTGTCAGCTAACAGGAAAAGCAAGCTTCGAGGACCTAAGCTAGAAGTTAATCCTGTTATCTAGGTTCTACACTTGCAAAACCAAACCACTCTGATAAAGTATGAGTCTATAAAAAAATGTGAGGAACCATGATAGTCATAGGTACAGGACATGTAGTCCTTTGTCAAACTATTCAACAGGACATAATGCAAATATACTATTTAATGTCTACAAAAATTTAATATTTTTCACAACATAAGGCAACTAAAGCATATAAATCATTATAACGCAAAGATGGTTGTGCATATGCATTTCTCCAGGTAAGGCCACATCAACAGATCCAATAAAATTGGTGTTGCAATTTATAGAGCCCTAGGGAATTTTTTGTTTTGCATTTATCAAATTCTGCACATTATAATAAACAAAGAATTTTTTGGCTAGAGTAACATATGCAAACATATTTTCCACGGATAGAGGATAAAGTTATGAATCAAAAAATAATAATTCACATTATTAGGATTTACAATTATTTTCCTAGGATTTTCACAAGTTTCTGCATGGATTTGTACAAATGTGCAAGTTCTCATTAGCTTGTACTGTTCATCTTCTGGAGAGGAGGACGAAGGAGCAAACCTGCCGTAGATCCACATCAAAGAGCATTCAAAGTGGTGCATCCTGCTCGCAGCGTCGCGCTGCTAGCCTACCTCCGGCGTCTGCCCGACCCGCCGCTCGTGCCTTTTGCTGCCTGTAGCGCCGCCTGGGACGCCGCGCCTGGGTCGCCGTGGGAGGGGGCCGCCAGGGCTGGCGTGCCCGAGCCGCACGTCCGCGCCGGGGTGGCCGCAGGAGCCGTGCCTGCCCCCACTGCTCTGAGGTGGCCGGAGCCGCCACTCCCGCACTCCCCCCCCCCCCCCCCCCCCCTCGCGCCGGGGGCCGCCGCACCCGCACCCCTGCCCGAGCCAGGGTCGCCAGGGCCGTTTGGGCCGCCACCCTCGCCGGGAACGCCGCGCCCACACCCCGCCCACGCTGGGAGGAGGAGGGAGGTGTGGGAGCGGGCAAAGTATCAGCGCGCCAAGGTTCGCGTTGGCTTGGTTTGACGATAAAGCAGGTACGAGACACAACCGATCCGTAATCGGACGGACCAGATCGCTTTCTTGATCCAACGGCTCTCGGCTTAGCGGGCGACGTGGCCCTATCGGGCGCCCGCGGTTTAGTAGCAAGATTCCTATTAAGAGATAATAATAACTGTTACTTAGTACGTAATAACGCAACAAATGGGTAAGTACGTTGGCCTCCACTGACACTGTCGTTAATCCAGCGCAATTCGCAACCTTTGGTTGGTCACCATCGCACACACTAATAAAAGTAGTATACATGTTTATTATAATCACACGCAGATCAGTCTGTAACTCTGTACGACCGTACATGCACAGTATTCATGCAGAAGCACACGTTAACGTAACGTCGTCATCATCTCTTCATGCCGACGATCAAGATGCTTGGGAGGAAAACAATTGCATGCATTTACAAATAACTCATTGCTATTACAATATAAAAAAAATGCTCCCCAACGGCCTAATCTTGTAATGCAAGATGTAAACCTAGTAGCAGCAATGCTTGGCGGACCGGACGCGCGCGTGGTCGTCACTCTCGTCGATGCCATCGCCCATCAGCTCATCCCCATTCCCCGCTGCTCCTGCGGCGGTGGTGGTGCATGTTAGGCGGCCCCAGACGGTGCGACGCGCATAGGCGGCGCGCGGCCACGCGGCGTGCAAGCCGCCGAAGACCGCGCGCGCGAGTGCGGCCAGAGGGAGCGAAATGGGTCTCGCCCGTTCGAATGCAACTCTCCCTGTCCCAGAGAACTGTCTGCCCTCGTGGGTTAGCGCTTCGCACGAGACGGCGACGTGCCGACGACGTCGCTGCCCGCTGGTGTGATTTGCCGGCGGTACGGTTGCGTCGCGTTCCATCCAGGATCCAAGGTGGCGGACGGAGATTGTTCTGCGTCCACAGTCCACACAAATCGCCGGAACAGCTGTGCCTACCTGCTCGAAGTCTCAAGGTTTCAGATATATGATTTCGCGGACGCTACGAGGAATCTTCAGCTCGAGGATGGACGATTGATGATTCAAACTCGAGTTTTCGTTCAGAGGACGAGAAATAAATTAAAACAAGATAACTTCCAATGGCGAAATCTACTACTCGGATGGTCGCCAGAATTCCATCCATGATCCAAACCCATAACATGTCGTTAATTTATTCTATAAGTCAAAAATCTATAATTTTTATTAGAATCTCGCCTGATTTTTATTAGATTATGTTTCCGTGAGTATTATGTTTTTTTTAAAAAAAAGTGACCCAAACTAGAATAAATACTTAGGCTCTATTTGATCAAAGAGATAATAGTTAGTTGCCTGCTAATAATTACCTCTTTGGATCCAAACAGGTCCCCTTGTGCTATTGCTAAACTTTAGCCCTTGAGCATCCAAACAGGAGGACTTGGCCACGTTCGCGTGCCCTTAAATCCGGCTTGATCCGCTTATTTTTTTATCTGGAACAGTGTTTTTCTCTCACAAATTCCTCCAGCATTCCTCCAAACCATTCAGATTCCTCCAGAATTCAGACAAGCGAACAGGCTCTAATAGGTGAGCTAAAATTCAGCTAAAGTCCCAACTAATTGTTAGCTCACTAATCTATAGAACCCAGCTATCACGGACTAACAATTAGTTGAGAATTCAAACAGGACTAGACTAAACTTTAGCGAGCTATAACTACTAGTTAGCTAATCACTGGTCCTAACTAATCGCTAGTCCTAGTCCATCCAAACATGGTCTAATAGTCTACCAAATTGTTAGCGGAGTACTCAACTAACAACTATTTTGAACCAAACTAGCTAATAGTAGCTAATATTAGTTGTGACCTATTTGCTTGCTAACTATTAGCGGCTAATGGATCCAAATATGCCCTTAAAAATCAAAGAGAGGATCTCTCTTCATTCTAATGAGCCACGTGTTTCTACAAAATCTAATAAGATCACGTGTTTTTTCTCATTTTTTTTTTCCAAATAGTCGACGTTCATAATTTGAGTAAGCTGGAGTACAGTGCTAAATACTTTTCGCAATATATATTCAGAATTTCTTAGGATCGTTGCTTTGGATCTTGTTTCCCCAGTGCAAAAGAAATTTGTTGAAAAAACTACATTAAATTTGGTTTATTAAATCCATCATGTAAGGAGTATTCATTTAGTATATATTTAGACGAAGTTGGAGAATCTTGATTTTTTTTAAAAAAAATCTCGATCAAATTGGTGTTGCTTGATCCTGGTGAAGATGAGCTGCCGGCCTCCATCCTAGACCGCGCTTGGCGATGAGCCCAACAATATCAAGTCATGAACACCAAACCTTTTTGTGTATAATGTCACTAGAGGGTCCCCGTTGCACGACAGATTATAAATTTTGCACAAAAATGAATAGAAGGTTCAGACAAGAGAGTATGTAGGAATTGAGAGAACCAAAATGGCCACGTAACAAGGTGGACTTGAAAATTCTGACGAAATAAAATATTTGGAGGACGAAACTATTTTAAGGAATCAAGAAGTGGCATGCTAAGCTAACCTAACCGATCCAAGAGCAACACACGACCCTTGTAGATCAGTAGATGTCGTCGAAGGCGAGCATGGCATGCGCGACGGCATCCTCGCGCGTGCTCGCCACGCCGCGTGCCGAGGATGACGAGGAGGAGGCGCCGTCCTGCTGCTGCCCCTGGCCCTGGCTCCGCGCCTGTAGCAGCTGCACGCCGCGCCGGGCGCCGGCGACGTAGCCCCGCAGGCCGGCGGCGTAGAAGGACACGATGCCCCGGAGCGTGATGCAGGCCCGCGGCAGGTCGCGTGCCAGCGGCAGCGCGAGGTTGAACGGCCACAGCAGGAACGCGAGCCGGAACGCCTTAAGGAACCCGGCTGCCACGGCCGGCACGGCGAGGCCTAGGAGCAGCATGTGAACCGCCGCCGTCTGTCTGGAGTGAGTCTATACGGCAGCACCACCGCTACTGCATGTGCTTGCATGTAGGAGAAGGTCGTTGTTGCATCTCTCTTTCCATCTCCACGGTGGGCGTAGTATTAGTATCCCTCTCCACGGTGGGCGTGACTAGGATATCAGTAGAGCTCCATGTTTTTATTTTTTAATGGAGTGATTTGATGGAGATCGAATATGGAGAGTTGAGATGTAAGAAACGATATGTTTTTCACTTCTCCTATATTTCAGGTGTTTGAATTTTAAGATGATTTCAGGTAACACTTTTGTATCACCAACTAGTACAAGTAAATTTATAATATGTTATTTGTCTTTGTGTCATAACATGTTTTTGTCTTTGTCCACCGATAGAAATAATTGTAAATTGTTAATTATTTTTGTGTAGATAGAAATCGGATTTTATTGGGCTTGTGGTTTTGTCTATCGGGTCTTATTCTCGGTACCAAAAATTGCAAATACACAAATTGCAAAACAAAATCTGCAATTTTAATATAAAATATATGTAATAACCGTCGTATGAAAAGAAACTAAAATTCATGCACCTAAATTTTAGCAAATCCCTATGTTTTTTTAGATCTAGTTGGTAGTGTAAATAAAAATTATTTTTTTCTCTGTTCTATTCTTCACCAAAATCTATATAATATTTTGTTGGTTGGTTCACAAGAAATGGTTCTCGTGAAGAAACAACTCCGAGTAGCTAGGCATCGGTGTCTAACAAAGACCATGGACGAGCACGAGGAGGACGAGATATGGACGGAGAGATGACGTGGTGCGTTGGTCTTGTAGTTGCAGTTAGTCTCTGTTAAATGTATATGGAGCAGCTGGTTTAGAAGACTCTTCTACCCCGTTAACCCTCTTGACCGGGGTGCAGCTTGCGCATGATGTTCTTGGTCAAGCAGGCTGCAGGCTCCGAGAGAGAACGAGGTAGAAGAATTCCCAGTTTTATATTTTCACTACTCTAGATGGGAGAGAAACGCATGCACGTCTTTTAATTTTCAACAGGAACGGATAAGTCAGCATCTCACATGCTGTACCAGATTATATATAAACCCCGAGCTTCGCGCGGGCAACAGTAGAGAGAGAAAAAAGGGTTGGTAATCCGTACTGTTCATTGTGATCCGTACTGTTCACATACAGCGATGCGAGCCTGTGTGCGCGTCGGATGAACAGTAATTCGACGTGACCCGCCTCAAATTTATAGTCTTTTATAGATACGCACACCTGGGTCCAGCAGTATAAAAAACTAATGCATGTGTTCTATATTTTGTCGCTTGGGTGTAGATCTAAGCAACACTATATTCGAAGATACAATTGATTTTTCAGTGTACATATATTGCGTGTACAGATCACAAAGCAAGGTGCAGTGCAGGATCGTCGGTCGGGTATTTGCACAAGATTTGACATTTGAGCCCCCACAGGCCACACTGCATCCATCCGTTGTTGGAGCTGAGGAAAAGGTAGGTGAAGAACAATCCACATGCACCAACTTCGCAGTCCAGTCCAACGGAGTTGCATTTTCTCGGTCCATCATATCCATGTGGTATCCTACATGGGCCGGAGTACATGCATACGGGCGGCGCATCGTCGTTTCCCAGCGTCTTTCTGGTCCCTGTCAGAGGCGATTATGTGTTGCCCTTTCTCGACCCGAGGAGCTAGCCATGCTCAAAGAGATGGAGGCCATCATTATATATTTCGAACCGATGAGGAAATTAACTCGCCGAACAATGCAAAATTCTGACAAAATTCACTCCTGTACGTATTTACCAAACATGGTTGCATGTTACAACAATCTCCCAAATCTTTTGGATGCTATCAAAAATCTTGCTACGAACAAGAAGAAACTAACCAAACCAGCGAGCAATGGACAAGATCACAAGGGGGGAGAAGAGATCCTAAGCTAAGCTAGCAAAGGGCGGCATGCACTACTTGCCATCACGAGCACGACGGACACACCACGCGGGTAGCGCCCTCGCGCAGGGACGGGTGCGCCTTGGCCGTCGTCGACTCGTCGTCCGTCATCGGTGCGTCAGTCGGAGATGCTGAGCATAGCGTAGCGGACGTACTCGTCGACGCCGCCGCGGCTCCCGCTGTGCCGCCAGGCGGCGCCGCGCGCCAGAGCATCGTTGAGCCACGCGGCGTGAGACGCGAGCACGCCGTACAGGACGGCGAAGGCCTCCGGCAGGTGGCGCGCGAGCGGCAGCCGCAGGTTGAGCGGCGCCGAGAGGTTGAAAACCTGCATCAGCCCCCTCGCCGCCACGAACGCGAGCAGGTGGAACCCCATCGTCGAGGTCGAAGTCGAATCCAGCACCGGCCGGAGCTCGATCGCCTTGGTACGGTGGCTGTCGTCGTCGTCTCTTGTTGACAGCAGCAGCGGGAAATGTTGCCCGGTCGCGTGCACTTGTTCTGCGGAGTGCGGACGGGCCAATCCCAGCTTGAGCTCGCCTGCGGAGCGCGGCGTGTCCTCGCGGGTTAAGTAGGCAAAGGACAGCCCCAGGACGGCAGGCAATGTCGCTGCCACGCTGGTGGTGCCGTGGTGGTGGTGGGGGCAGCCGCTGCCGGGGGCCGAGGGGGTTGCGGCCTTCCCCAGTTGCGAGCTAGCGGCAACCCAACGAGGGGAGCCACCGGCTGACTAGGACTAGGCGCTGGTTTTGGGCAAAGGGCGGGCCCGGGGTTTTCGCTGCTTCTGGATAAGAAAGCACCCTGCCTACGGTTGGTTCTGACGTGTACTCCTACTTTGGAACACAGTTTTTTTTTGGAATGGAACACTGTATTACACCCATCCGTCATCAGTACTCATTCCGTCCTAAACTACATTTACGATACTAAATAAGTATCATTTTAATGTCATAAATCTCTGTAATTCTCTATGATTTTAGTCAAATTTGAGATCTCTGACTCTCTAAAAAAATTAGAATAACTTATAATTTAGGAATTGAGGAAGTAATAATAAACAATTAAAGCATATCTAGAGCAAGTGGTACCGCCAGGTTCTCTCTTCTTTTACGTCAACAGCGTACCATGATCAGTGATAACTGATATGGATTGTTGAGGTAGCCTATCTGATACTCTTTCCGTCGTAAACATAAAGTCGACCGTGTTTTGTTCAAATCTATAAAAAGATATATTAATATTTATGGTATAAATAAATGTCAATAAAATGGATCATGAAATATATTTCCTAGTAATAATATTGTTAGTTTTTTCGTAAAATGAGGGAGTTGCTAATTCATAAATTTGTTATAGTCAAACAATGATAAAATTGTACGTGGTCTGAACAGCAAAAAAAAAAGGGCACGTGATAAATAGGAGAAGTACAAAAAATTAAGATAATTTGACTTTAGAGCGGAATCAAAATGACACTTTTTGGTACAGGCTACACAGAGAAATATGAGTTACCTTTCTTCTCTTATACTATTCTCTTCGAAAATGGTTGACATCGCATGTGATTAATTTAACATGAAATCGCTTTAAAAGAACATGCATAGAGACCTGTTTTAGCAATTTAGCTACGACGACTGTTGTCTATGCAAGCGAACGCTTGACCAGTTGGTTACCGGCCAGAGTTCGAACTCTGTCGTGGGCGGATTTGTTGGCTAGAGAAGGTGTACTGCGCGTTGAAAAAAAATCCCCCCATTTGCCCCACGCCAAAACATACGTCCTACATGAGAAGATCTTCTTCTTAAGCATAATGCCCGGAGACAATCTTATCCCCACAGGTCGAGTTTTTTTTTTACGATTGTTGTCTATAACCATCAGCTAGCTACACATAGCCCTTGTTTAGTTACACCCTAATTTCCAAAAAGTTGCTACAGTACCTGTCACATCGAATGTTTGCGGCCCATGTATGGAGCATTAAATGTAGATGAAAAGAAAAACTAATTGCACAGTTTGGTGGGAAATTGCGAGACGAACGTTTTGGACCTAATTAGTCCATGTTTGAACAATATTTGCCAAATAAAAACGAACGTGCTACAGTAGACCCAAAATCCAAATTTCTTGAACTAAACAAGGGGCGTAGAGTTGTTTTCTTTTGTGTGTGTGGTGTCTTTGGGAGTGACAAAGTGACCCGGTCGATCGGTTGTGCCGACTTACCACTGACGTACGGCTAACGGCTTACCCTATTCATCCACTTGCGCGCTGCCACAGGACAGTTCCATTCACTACGTCAGATTGCATTGGTAGGGGGCGGCTGCAGATAGTCTATAGCATCGGTTTTGGCAGATGTCTCTGTTAAACCATGACTATAAATCATCGATTTGTAGAGGTGATTGGCCAGATATTGAGCCATTCCAATAAACCAATTTCCAGAAATCACAAAAAGGGGCAAATAATAGCAATTTTTTTTAATCCGAGGAGGTCCCCATCAGCAGCCACACACCCACTTTATGGTTGCAATGTTTTTTCATGATTTTTGCACACTTTACGTCGGCCGGGATTTGAACCCGCAACTTCTCCCTCACGCGCAAACTCCTCTACCACTGCACCTCACGATCGCTTGTATCTACAGTCTATTTTGGTTCCCCACATATTATACAAAATTGAGCATAAATTGATTGTTTAAGGCCCTAAACTAATTCAAATGAAAAAGTTGTCAAATATAAAGTTTTATAACTTTTCGAGATCTACAACTTTTATTTTGGTAGTTCTCTATCCGAGGTCACTTATAAAATTTGAATTTCAAATTTGAGAAATTTGAACGTAGTTTTCCATGACAAGATGATTTCAAATGAGAAAGATATCAACTATAAAGTTTCATAACTTTTCAAGATCTACAACTTTTATTTTTATTGTTTGTTCATCCGAGGTCGTTTAAAAAATTAAAATTTCATTTTTTTAGAAATTCAAACGTAGTTTTCTTTGACAAGATAATTTCAAATAAAGAAGGTGTCAACTACAAAGTTTCATAATTTTTCGAGATCTACAACTTTCATTTTGGTTGTTTCTCCATCCAAGGTCGTTTACAAAATTTTAATTTTAATGCTTAATTTTTAATACTCGGCGTCTATTTGTAGGGGCAGTTCAATATTGTTGTAGGGGCGGCTGGATATAGAGCCGCTCCTATAAATCGAGTCATTTGTAGGGGCGGCTGATAACACCGGCCGTCCCTACAAATCCATTTGTAAGGATGGCTCAGCCGCCTCTATAAAGAAAGGAAGACGTTGTCGCAAATCGTTTTCTTAGTAGCGATTTCTGTGGATTGAGGCTACATCATTTTCAGCGATGGATAAGGTTGAGGCTCATCAGATGTCGGGCTAGATCACCGGGGGCCAGTAGCACTCATAAACAAATCGCAGAAACCATAAAGCTTTGTTCTCTTCTTCACATGATGATACAGCTGGAAAGCTTCCGGCTAAGCACTTCACACAAATTATAAATCGCCTGCAGACGGCTGGGGTGAATATTAGGTGCCGTTTGGTTGGGGGTCTGTGGCCCGTTACCCGTTCACGCCGTAATATGTTTGCGCTCCTTGCTGTTTGGTTCGCATACTCAGTAACTGATAACACCGTGACCCATTACGAGCCTATGAAATATAATTACCACCCACCACCTGGCGCTAACCGATCCCGTCGCCTGGCTCCCTTGCGTGGTTGCGAAACAAACAAATCAAGGTTTCCATTGTCTGGAACCACTAGCGCCGTATACAGATCCCATTTGCATTACGTTTATATTACGGCCTTGAAACCTAGTAGTCAGGTAGCATTAGACTTTGTTCAGATGCATGTGTATCCACCGTAATCCACGTGTGTTGGCGTGTAATGAAATAGAATTTAGTTCAATTTTACTTGGACACACGTAGATTGACATGGATACATAAGCGTCCAGACACAACCTTAATGGGTAGTAGATAGGAAGGAGACAGACAGTTGCAGATTTGCAGTGCAGGGGCTATATATGGAGGAATTCATCAGATCAGATATTTGCACTGTGTCTTCCGTCCCCACAACGGCAAGGCCACCACACAAGTGACAAGTTGGTGGTGGAGACATCGGGCATCATATCAAATTCAAGCCAACCTGCTCGACAGGCAAAACCGCAAAAGCATCGACCTCGCGTGCATTCCCTGAGCAGTGAGCGCCCACCCAATCATACATTCATATACGGCACGCATGGTCGTTTCGCAGCGTTGTTCGATCTGCTTCTAGTGCCTCCATGGAGTGGATGTGCCGAGTGCCAACTGCCGACCCCTCCCGCCGCGAGGAGCCGCTCTTTCATTTTGCCTCCCTTTGGCTTTCCGGATAGATGGTGATTAATTATCCTTGAAGCCTTAACTGGGTGATCTCTTTAGACTAACAAGCTGTTCGACTGATAGTTTTTACGGCTGATAATAAGCTGGCTGATGCTATTTTGTCGTGAGAGTAAAACATTACCATGATAAGCCGGGCTGATAATAAGTTGCGTGTCTACGAGGGTCCGACTCATCATTCTGAACTACTGAAGCGTCAAACTGGTTTCTACTTTTATATGTTTTAGAGTTTTAATTTGCCTGCATTAGGTAGACAGAGCTATACCTGATCTGTGAGTTTTGCATAGAGT
The DNA here is from genome assembly GCF_019320115.1 of Miscanthus floridulus. NCBI lineage: Eukaryota > Viridiplantae > Streptophyta > Magnoliopsida > Poales > Poaceae > Miscanthus > Miscanthus floridulus. Next base: position 77,419,788 of record NC_089591.1, read on the forward strand.
ATATGTTTCCACTAGTATGTGCTGGTGCTTTGTCAAAGAGAAACAGTACAGTTTGTACGTGTGCGAAGCATCAAGAGATCGTAGGGGCGGTCGATAATGACGAGGAATGTTGGCCCTTTGGCTGTCGGTGAGTCTGCATCGTGCTGCATCGGCAGCATTGCTCGTCCAGTTGTGCTGCACGCGAGCCTCTTTATGACGTACTTGTTGTGTTTTAGCTAGGGCCCAGAAATTTAAGGATCTAATTTATTTATTTAGGAAGGAATTAAACAGCATCGCCCTATAAACTACGTAAAAAAAAATTAGTTTTATTATGGTGCTCGCGATTCTAAATTCTAGTTCAACTCATTTTTACCTTAACTGAAACTAAACTTCCATCAATATCAGCAATTTAGTTTGTTGGAAATAAATTAAACTGACGTCATCAAAGTTCAAATAAATATGCTATCAAGACCTATTTCATATATAGAGAATTTATTAAAGCAAATATATCGTGATGTGTTTATTATAAACAAATTTAGAGAAATATGACTTGTGGAAGTGGAATACATCTAGAAAAACACGAGTACTAATGTTAGGTCGAGACTTGAACACAACTGAGCAGCTTCCTCCAGCTAATCCAAAAGCCGAAACGCATAAATAACTGTGGCGTGCAAGTACTTAGCTGATACGTACTCCTATACCACAACATACAACTGAACTGTACTTTCTTCCCTTTTTGTTTATTAAGAAAAAAAATGAAGCGTATTAGTACAGCAAAGTACAGTACGACGAAGGAAAAAATAATGGGAATGCCGATTTTTCCTTTGTTGCCACTTGCCGATAGTACGTTGATGGTGATGGCGGTGTTGCCTCCTGCGGGGCTGCGACCTGCGAGCCGGCAATCCTTGCTGGCACGCCCTGCCCCGTTGTCAACACGCCATTCGGGGAGCCGTCGCCTTCAGTGCCGCCACAGACCTACAGGACACGCTCACCGCGCTGAAAATGGTTTCCAGCGGGTATCGTCGCGGGTTCCGAAGAAATACTGTTTGGGTGATTTATGTGAGAAAAAAATACTATTTTAATTAAAAATTTATAATCATTTACGATGAGTCACAGCCAAACGAACAGGCTGAACAATCGTCCGATGAAAGGGACGGTGACGTGCTTGGCCTGTAGAGCGTTGCGTTGCGTTGCGGTCCGCAACGCTGCCGAGTCGACGTCGAACCTGCCCGGCCGTATCCGATCATCACGGCACAGAGTTTCAGTGATTTGAAAAAGGAAACCTTCCCACGCCTAATGATGCTTCGTTGAGTGACCCGCACGTAATTACTGTCAGGACTCTGGACCCCACATTTACCAGATGGGCCTAGCGGGCCAAGGGCCAGGGGCCAGTGGGCCAGTCTGTCGGCCCTTGAACAAAGGAGACCAGCTAGCATGCGCTGATCCTAGAAAAAGGGTAACATTCTTTATTCTATCAACAACCCAGCTAGCGCCGCTTTTCCGTGAACTAACCATCTTTTTTTCCTTTTCTTGTGTTTGGTTTGCATCCTGACCAAAACCAGGCGCAATTAGTTTTTATTTGCGATGATTATTTGCCTGCCGGTGATTCCATGAGTTTTATTTTATTTTATTTACTTGCCTTCTAGTGTCTCCATACGGTGATTATTTGCCTACCGGATATGAATCGCGTGAGTGTTTTGGTCCTGTCGGGTAGATGTTGACAATCCATATGTTTTAGTTGTAATGTCTAGAAACACATTCATTATGGTAATGAATCTGAAATAAAAGCTAGGCTTGGAGCTTGTTGTCTGAGAGTTACGATAAACTTCAGTTGCCTCAAAGGCTAAAAATTTATTGCTATGCATCGAATTGAATTTATCCATGCTCTACCTTGCCTAAAACATGTATACTCGGACTTATAATATCCTAGCCCGCATGAGGCATGGCAACAATTTATTTTTTGGAAAAAAAATATTTGTTGTCAACACGCAACGCGAAGGACGACGAATGAGATTTGGATCACGATCATGATCATTGCAGGTGATATTCCAATAAATTACTTTCTCTTCCCATAATTCTCTTCCCATTTTATTCCATTTTATTTACTTGTCTTCCAGTGTCTCCATGTGGTGATTATTTACCTGCCGGTGATTCCGTGAGTGTCGGTACAGAAAGTGACCAACTAGTAAATATTTGTAGTTTTGTTGTACGTTGTAATCGGAGGTGGCCTAGCACTCAATGACAGTGGGGTTACAAAAGAGAGAGAGAGAGAGAGAGAGAGAGAGAGAGAGAGAGATGGGGTGTCCGATCGGTCTGGTCGGAAGGGCCGAGATCGACAGGAGCTATGCTATGAACGAAGTGTCCAAGTGTGTGCTTGAGGGGTTGCGAGTTATCGATCTAATGAATCTGGACTTAAAGAAGTCGACTTGGGTTAACTGCTTGTGTTTTGGAGGGAGCACATCCCCTTTTATATAAGAAGGGGATGGCTTTAAAAGTGAAAGAGAGAGAGAGTACGGACGTTTCTAAGCCTTGTTGCCCACGTCGACGGGGACAGGATAATGGTGGGCACCCGCAATACTGTTGATGTTACTGCAAAATGTCAGGTACATGTGGCAGGTTGAGCTGCTTTCTTCAAGACTGGAGGACGTTGGTACCGGCAAAAATGCTGTCTCGCCGACTGGAGGCATGGCTTTACCACATTCACCTGGTACGGTGAATTCCGGCGCCCACAATACTGTTGATGCCCAGAGGCACATGGGGGGTCTTACTGTATGGGTGTTTTGACCGGCGCCTACAATACTGTAGAGGTAAACGTTGGCGCCTACAATACTGTTTATAGCAGGGCGGTTGTAAAGTACTGTTCCACAGGGTATGGTCCCTGGTGCCGTGGTTTGACTTGCGAGCCCCGTCTTGCCTTCCTTCGTACGCCTTCTGGTTCTTTCCGAGCGGGCGTCCCCGGTTGGATGGCCCCAATCAGTTCTGGCGCGCCAGTCGGAGAATAGCGATGGGCAGGGTTTTCTATGAACCCCGGTCGGAGACACGGGGTCAGAGGCGGTCCTCGGGTTAGGCTTTCCGAGTGGAGGCCGTGCGAAGGTGGCCGGGGCCTGACGCTAGCGCTCCGATCGGAGAGGCCATTCGGAGTTGGCCTGAGCCTGAGCTAGTGCTCCAGTAGGAAAGATGGACCGAAGGCGGCCAGGGCCTGAAGCGAGTGCTCCGGTCTGTTGAATTTAGACTCTCGGGCCGGTCTAGAAGAAAAAAAAAGACCATCCTCCTAGGCCGAGCCCTGGCGTGGAAGCCGGTCTCCGAGGGACTCCGGGTTTATGAACCCACAGTGAGTTTTATTCTATTTTATTTACTTATCTTTCAGTGTCTCCATGCGGTGATTATTTGCCTGCCGAATATGGTTCGCATGAGTATTTTGGTCCTACGTAGACATTGATGATCACTATGTTTTGGTATAATATAAGAGGGAAAAGTCTACTTAACCCCACCACCTATCATACTTGGTCTACTTCATCCCCCAACTATGAAACCGTCTGTTTTACCCCCTGAACTATCTAAAACCGTCTGTTTTACCCCCTGGGCGGTTTTCAGCGGCGGTTTTGCTACAGTAACATCGAGTTTGCTACAGTAACGGTGGCTTTGCTGCAGTGCCCGTGGTTTTGAATTTCCTTCTTTTTATTTATTTTCGGCGAATTTTTGAAAAATCATAGAAAAATCATAAAATAAAAAATCTAATTTTATTGGACTCCACATGAGTAGATCTACACAGTGAATATATAATACGGTATGCTTTAGTACAATTTTTTTTGTAGCTTTAGATTAATTGAAAAATCCAATTTTGTCTGTAATTAATTAGAATTTATCTATAACTAAGTTATACATAGTCCAATGAGTACGAAATTTTTACTATAGTTCAAGCATACAATAATTAGCGTACCATAAAAATTTCACCACAATTGGACCATAGAAGCTGCAGCTATGAATTATTCCAATTAATTACAGACAAAATTAGATTTTCCAATTAATCTAAGGCTACAATAAAAATTTTGTACTAAAGTACACCGTATTATATATTCACTATGTAGATCTACTCATGTGGAGTCCAATAAAATTAGATTTTTCATTTTATGATTTTTCTATGATTTACTATGATTTTTAAAAAATTCACCGAAAATAAAAAAATTCAAAACGCAGGTACTGTAGCAAACCCGCTGTTACTGTAGCAAAACCGCCGCTAAAAAAACCCCAGGGGGTAAAACAGATGGTTTTAGATAGTTCAGGGGGTAAAACAGACGGTTTCATAGTTGGAGGGTGAAGTAGATCAAGTATGATAGGTAGAGGGTTAAGTAGACTTTTTCCAATATAAGAGACAACCCAGCTGGCGCCACTTTTCCGTGAACTAACCATCTTTTTTTTTTTTGCTTGTGTTTGGTTTGCATCCTGATCAAAACCAGGCGCAATTAGTTTTTTTTTAAAAAAAAAACAGGCGCAATTGATATAGCAAAACTAGGAATAGATGCGGCCAACAAATCGTGAAATCTGCATTGGTCGTTGGAAAGAAAATCGCGAGTGACATCCAGAGGCTACCTACGTCGTCCCCCCCCCTCCCCCCCCCCCCCCCCCCCCCACCCCCACCCCCACACACACACACACACAAAAACACTCTCTCTAAATCTTGTCCAAATCAAATTATCTTATCCTCAATTCGATTTATTACAAATAATATGCGTATTTATAATTGTATATAGAGTGAAAATATAATTCCACTCAGTATATTAATATTTGGTCAAACTTGAAAAAATGGATTAAAATTATATAGTATTTTTAGGTGAAGGTAGTACTGGTACACGTACTCGTACAAGACAATGGACAGTGGGCAATGGTGGCCACTGTCTGACTGTCATTCGACGCATGCGATTTGTACGCTTAGTTGGCGACGAATAAAACGTCCCAACGCCTGCGCAGGTAATCCTTGATCTTGTTGTTTTCTCCTTAATTGAGCGGGTACGGCATTCATAGCGTTTATGTGAACTTTGTTCATTTCTCCACAAAATATCGGCATTCTGTGGTTGCAAGAAAGAGAACAAACTAACATAACGGTAAGCTCGATGCCGATTAAAATGGGTTTGTTCTTCAGTTACAGATGAGCATTACAAAATTTACCACACGGAGCTCCTCAATGCTCAATCTTGAGATGCTAGCAAGTACAAGCTACTAAGCACCGAAAAGCAGCAAAAAGAACAGCGAAGGAAAAAAAAAAAGAAACAAACGGAGATAACAGATCCTAGCTATAGCTACACACAGGTGGAAAACGAGCCCCACACGCGCGCCGCCCTTGCAGCGGCGGCGCCGGCGGCAGGCTGTGCACGCCCGCCGCCGATACTGGCCGCTCTCGGCTCAGCAGTCTCTCAGTCCGAGAGGGTTAGCATCGTGGCGTTGCGGAGGTACTCGTCGAGGGCCCTCCGGCTGCCGCTGTCGCGTCGGTGTCGCCGGACGGTGGCGCGCAGGCGGCCCGCGTGCGAGACGAGGGCGTCGTAGAAGGCGGCGCAGGCCTCGGGCAGGTGGCGAGCCAGCGGCAGCCAGAGGTTGAGCGGCCACAGCAGCGGCGCCGACACCTGGAACACCTGCAGGAAGCCCCTCGCCGCCACGAACGCCAGCAGGTGGATCCCCATCGACGACGACTGGACCGACGGGCGACGTACGGTTCCAATCCAATCGAATCCTCGCCGCCGCACGCACGCGCACCTGTACGTCTTGCTCGCGGCAGCTAGCGACGAGACGCCGACCTGATGAGCTCAGCTGGTGGTGGACGAGAGAGAAATCCTGTGGGGGTGGGGCGCCGTCCTGCTCCTCCTCAGCTGGTCAGCTCGCTGGTTAAGTAAAGTAAAGGACGGCGACGCTCGGACGGTGCTGTCACTTACTAGCCGGTGGCGCCCGGGACGGGAAGGACGAGGAGGTTGGATTGTGCGGCCGGCGGGTGCGGCCTTCCCCAGTTGCGAGCGCCGACGAGCGACTAGTTGTTGGGTTAATAATGGGCATTTCTGTAGGCACGGGATCTTTCTTCGCGAGATCTGCAGATAAGGGTCTATGTCATGAGGGACGGACGACGGGGCGACGGATGCACTGTCACTGCAGTGCGATCACTGCTTGCGTTGCGTCCGTGGACCCCGGGTGGGGGCTACTGTGCCTGGTGGTGGGACCTACATGCTTCTTTTGCTTGCGAAAACGTCCTTTTTATTTTATTAGTAGGAAGTTTGTGTAGTGACCGGGCCAGTTGCGCCTGCATGGCCAGTCAGGGCGTTCCATAATTGAAAGCTTTCGTACGTATAGCTTGGACTTTTTGTATATTGGATGGAGGTCAGTCCCAAAAATGTGGCAGCAGTGCTCAATTGGAGGGTGTCCAAGTGCAGCTAGATAAAGGATTTCACTTTGAAGTTTCAAAGGCACAGTTCATGAGATTCCGGGACGGGACAACTTTTCTGGGCCCTGTTGGGATCGAAGGGGGGAAAGTGTATGGAAAGTTTTAAGATGTGGCAGCAGTGTTCAATTGGAGGGTGTCCAGGTAGCTGTTTGGATGAAAGGGTCTGGCGTTTCTACTCCTCTGAGTGAAAAGGTTCTGTCTCCATCATTTTTTTTTCACACGAAAAAAATGCAGACAGTGAAAGCGAAGGGAAGAATCTTCGGCCCCGTCAATATTTCCGAAAAAGATCCTGCGGCTCCGTCTCTGCTCTTAATCGAAGAGCTTTCTCACTGTTGCTCTCATCGGTCCAGTCCAAGAGAATATCGAAATCCAATGCTGCTTTCAGTAACTAATGAATGATGATCGCTCTCTGGTGAACCTGTTCGTTTCGCTAAAATTTGACTTATGCTAATGCTTGTACTAAAATGTTACGAGTGGAAAATAATGTTCGTTCGCTGAAAAGTACTGCAGACTGACAATTGCTCTAATTACGGCTTCGAGCGCTGATTTTCCTTTGACCCAAACAGCATACTTCTTTCAATCCTATTGTTTTAAAGTCCTGTAGGGTTTTACTTACTCCCTCACGTTCCTTTGTTTTAGATATTTATGTTGTATAACAAGCACTTACTTCGCAATCTTTACTCTACTGAGCAGCAGAAATCACGAGCCCTGCATCTGAGCTCCAGTTAAGTTAAGCTTCCGGCGAGCTCCGGCCTTCGCAGTTCGCAGGATCACGGCAGAATTACTGAATTAGGAAGGAAACCCTTGGTTACGGGCCCTGTTTTATGGGCTCGTTGACACTGCAACAGCTTCACAAACGCAGCTTGCTGCTTGGGCCAGTAAAAGTCTGTGTGTGGGCACAGTTTCCTAACTAGAGCCCAAAGGTCCAACATACTCGGGGGCCCATCAGCGGTCCAGAATCGGTGGTCGGTACTGTATACACAATGTGCGAGGAGCAAACGCACACTGGATGACAATTGACAAAGGAAGGCAATGGCAACGACGACGACGCTGCAACAGAAAACTAGCGACCACATGGAGTACCGACCTAGCCACTAAAATATCCTTGCGGCAAGTTTCAGAGAAACGCTGTGCAATTGCTGTCCATTTAGGAATCAGGAGGCGCCGATGTCCCATAAAAAGAGCAAAAGAAGACAGTCTTACAAGCAAGATTCAAGAAACAGAAAAGGAAAGAAAGAAGATGAGCAAAACAAGAAAAATCACAAAAGGTTATGAATCCATATTTCAAATGGTGGAAGAGATTTGTTCTTAGCCCTATGAATCCAAAGGGAAAGCTCCTTAGTGAAGGTCGCTTCGCATTCTTCCAGATTGTAACATGTGGTAATTTCTAGCAATCACTACTACAGAATGGACTTGTTGTCCCGGACGGTAACAGCATTTAGTCCCGGTTACCGCGCCGGGACAACGATTCCGGGACTAAAGGTGGAACCTTCAGTCCCGGGTCATTGAGCCGGAACTAAAGACGGACCTTTAGTCCCGGTTGGTGTTACCAACCGGGACTAAAGACCCTCCAGCCGAGCAAACCTGGTGCACCCTTTAGTCCCAGTTGGTAATCCCAACCAGGACTAAAGGTTCACCCTTTAGTCCCGGTTGGTAGGTTCCTTTTCTTTTTCTTTTTTTTTGTTTAATTTGTTTTCAGTTCAGTTACACATATTTGTTTAATATATAATATGTTTTTATGTACTTATTCTACGCTGCTAATATAAATACACACACGCATATAATTATATCTAATTACGTGATCATCTCGGCGAGCATTTCTCCACCGGACGACACCGTACTTGGCCAAGGAAGAGCTCCGATTCTACGAGGAAGGCAACACGGTCTTCCACGACCGTTGCCGCTCTCCCTCGTAGAATCAAAGATCCTCCTTGACGTCCATTACCGCTCGGCAGAGAACATGCTCGCCGAGCTGAACACGGTCCGCAAATTCAACTAGTACGGATTTTCTACAATTTTCTAACTATTTTCTAAGTTTTTTATTTCATGGAAAAATTAATTCTAAAAAATAAAAGGCATGATTTCTAAGTATTTCATTTCATGAAAAAAATAATTCTAAGTGACCTGCTCGATATCGGCGAGCTCGCGGGCGTTTAGGTTGCCGAGGATAGTAACATTTGTAGATGACATTTGTAGGTCTGAAGTTATTAAATATCCATCAAATTATAGCTCAAAAACATGTTTCAATAAATAACCATCTGTACTATTTGACCTTGCTTACGTGATCATCTCGGCCAGCATTTCTCCACCGGACGGCACCGTACTTGACCAAGGAAGAGCTCCGATTCTACGAGAAAGGGAACACGGTCTTCCACGACCGTTGCCGCTCTTCCTCGTAGAATCAAAGCTTCTCCTTGACGTCCGTTACCGCTCGGCAGAGAACATGTTGGCCGAGCTGAACACGGTCCGCAAGTTCAACTAGTACGGATTTTCTATAATTTTCTAACTATTTTCTAAGTTTTTCATTTCATGAAAAAATTAATTCTAAGATCACGTAAGCCGCCGGGGACGATGATGGCGCGTGCTCTAGCGAAGACGAGCGAGGCGTGATTTTGATGAACTAATTTAACTTTTGTTTATCCAAACATATATGCAAATCATCATGTGATTTTGAGCTAAAAATGACATATAAAATCGTAATAAAGTCCAACATATAAAGTTACACATGCATCTACATCGCAAAATGAGACAAGCTACTGATAAAACATAAGAGGATTAAGTTTGTTACCTCCAAAATCGAAGAGCAACACCAATGGAGGGGGAGAGAGCAAGAACAACAGCAAGCTGAAGAACAGAGGCAGTGAGTTTGAATGGAATGGCTCGGGCTCGGGGAGGAAGAAATGAGCTGGATTATAGGCAGGGATAATTAGTCCCGGTTAGGGGGCCAAACCGGGACTAAAGATTAATCTTTATTCCCGGGGCATAATCCAAACCGGGACTAAAAGCTTTAGTCACGGCTGGTATTACCAGCCGGGACTAAAGGTTAGTCCCGGTTGGTAATACCAGCCGGGACCAAAGATCCCTGACCCGCGGACGACCGTTGGGCAGGAACCTTTAGTCCCAGTTGGTATTACCAACCGGGACTAAAGGGTCCTTTAGTCTTGAGATTAAAAAATGTCGAGGCTAATGCCAAATTGGGACATCGTTCTAAAGTCTGTTCTCTGGTAGTGAATCCACAATCATCTTGGAATTTCAGATGATTGTATGAACTCTTTCTCCAAGCTGTATAGTCTAGTGCCTTCGTTGCCATTGCTTCCGTTATATGACAAATCTTGTATAGCATTTTGACTTGTCATCCGAGAATTGGGGAGGACCTTTGATCCTTGTAGATCTTCAAGCGTTCTCTCGACTTGCCTCATGGTAGGCCTTTCTTCACCTTTTATGCTTAAGCATGCTCTTTGTGAGCGCTGCAACCACCTTGATGTCTTCAGTATTTCCCTCTTCAACAATATGAGGATCTAGAATATCACATAAGCGATTGTCTCTCATTATTGACACAATGTGCGAAGCTAGGCTTGTAACTTCTGATGACGGAGTTGAGAAAACCGGTTTAACCCTTGTTAGAAGTTCCGCTAAGATGACACCAAAGCTATAAACATCGCTCTTTTCTGTAAGTCGACTAATATGGAAGCAGCACTATGTAAATATGCAATGGCCCTAGAAGTTTCCAGTGCAATCCTCAGTCTGTCTTTCCATGACAAAAGATTTTCACTTTGCTCATGGATATGATATGACAGAGTTCCATTTGATATAAACTCATAAACTAGTAAAGGAACTTCGCTCTCAAGGCAACAATCGAAGAGCTTCACCCTATTTCTCTGATTAGTTTGTGAAAGTATGACAACTTCATTTATGAATTGATCAATTTCCCTCTGAACTGCAATTTTAGACTTCTTGATGGCCACAATACAGAAGGGTAGGCCTGGTGCAGTGGTGAGAGCTGTCTAACTGAATCACCAGGTTGCGGGTTCGAAGCAGCCTCTTCGCAGATTTTGCGGGAGAAGGCTTGCCTTGGTTTTTTTTTCCTTTCTCAACCCCTACTCATGTGGGAGCCTCCGGCACTGGGTCTGCTCTTTTTTTTATGGCCACAATACGTTGATCAGCTAAGATGCCCTTAAAGATTATGCCATGTCCTCCGCCGCCGAGGATGCGATTATGGTCGAATTTATTGGTTGCTTGCTCTAGTTCTTGTAATCCGAAAATCTTCATATTCTCAGTTATGTCTCTGTTTGATGAGATTAAGAAGCAATCCATGGTTCCTCTTGAAAATCGTTCGTCTCAGCTTCTTGATTCTTTGTTGCTTGAGTGTATTGGTGATTTTTGCAACACCGAGAAGCGAAAACAGCAGTGGCGAATCTAGGATTTTGTCTAAGGGTATACCGTTCAAAATTTTTCGTATACAATTCGGTAGATCTATTTCAGTAATTTGGTAATAATTGTAAAATTGACAACATGATTCGGTGTATATGCACTAAATAACACAATAAGACTTAAATTCATGGATTAAGTTCAAACCATCCACTAAGTATAGTATAAATAGTTCAAATGCCATACCGATAATTGAAATAAGGCATAAAAGAGAGCCGAAGACTTACAATGCTATTCTTATGACTATTTTATTCGACGCTTTCGAAGGGACATAAATGTCTTGATTATATCATCTTCATCAACTTCAAAGAAAATATTCCGTTCAATGAAAGTGACTAGACAATCATCCAAAAGACTATCTCTCATCTTATTTCTTAACTTTATTTTCACAAAACCATTGCAGAAAATACCCTTTCAACACTTGTCCTTGACGCAGGTAGAAGCAATACCAATTTGAGGAGCTCATAAACCATATCATACAATTTGTACCTCTTTGTTTCAACAAGCTTAACTGAGAGATCAACAATATTGTCTAGACCTTTGAAGCTATCATCCTGTCTCATGCCATCAATATAATTATGTAGCTACAATTCAAGTTTCAGCAAATTACTATTCGAGAACTCTTTTGGGTAGAACTCAGCTAGTCTACGTAGCTTCTGTGCATCAAAAGAAGCAAATGACTTAGAAGGACTGAATGCCGACATACAAGACAGCAACTCCATATTAATCTCGTCAAACCGCTTTTCAAGTTCTTGACTTATTTGATCAATGATATCAATATATACTTGTTGGGTATCTTAGAATGGGGTACCCCGAGCGAACAATCAAAGGGGTCACTTAAGTCCCATAAAAAACAAAGCTGGAAGGTAAGCCGTGGACCCCTCGCCCGCCACGTCCTAGACCACCAGGCCCTCCGCCTTGCCTCGAGCCTCGCGCAGGAGGTCTCGGCGTCCTGATGCAATCTCCGCCTCGCGTGAGGCTCTCCACGGAAGGCCTCGGTAGGGAACACGATCTTCGCTTTGCGCGAGGCTCTCCACGGAAGGCCTCGGCAGGGGGTGCCTTCTCCGTATCGCGCGAGGCTTCTCACGAAAGGCCTCAGCAAGGAGTCCAATCTCTGTCCCGCGCGAGGCTCCGATCTCCATCCCGCGCGAGGCTCCACTCTCCGTCTCGCGCGAGGCCTCATTCCCCGTATCGCGCGAGACCAGCTTATCCATAGTCCATCGCCCCCGCCTCGGCCGGTCTTCCCGATAGCACGTCATGTCTCATTAATACTTCAACCACTCCCGCAATCTCAGCCGGACGATGGCTCGATGCCACAGAATGGCCGACAGGACCTGAGGTCGCATCAATGCCGTACCGGCTGGGACAGGGCACGGCGGGGATTACCAGCCACTGTGTTCTGGCCCTGTGCCCACAATCAGTGCCCACACTGCACTGTGCCCCGTGATCCCCACCTCGAAAACAATGCGACATGGACAACTTGGCCCGGGTTATCATCGCCTCCAAGCCGGCGCACCAGGTCAGCCGCCCACTTGGGGCCTCAGCACTGTGCACTAAGGTCTCGGCTATCTCGGGGTTTGTGCCCACTGAGACCTCCCACTACGGTGCAGCCTCGACACCAACCAAGCCTCGGCCTCGCGCATAATCCGTCCACACCAGCTTGCACGTCCACCGCTGCACCCACTCCGAGGCAGTCCCAGGGCTCTCACGATGCACAGGATCGGATGGGACTGGCACGCCGCCCTAGTGCTCCAAGGACGGACCACTCCGACGACCACGCCGCCACAGGAACAGGCCACAGGGCTCGGACATGCCACCCCTATTGGCACGATGTCGCACAGTTAACATATGTACTGCCCTTGTCTTCCCTTCAACTATAAAAGGAGAGGACTTGGGCCACTTAGAAAAGACGAAAAAGAGGAACACATTGTAACACACGCACACATCCTAGTCGCCTGAGAGCAACGTCTCAGACGACCCACACGACACCTTGCCGAGACCTGGGACTAGCTCCCTCTCTCCCCTAGCTTGTAACCCCCTACTACGAGCACTCCGGTGTAAGGAATACAAGATCGATCTCTCAGACTGGACGTAGGGCATCGATTGCCTGAACCAGTATAAACCTTGTGTCTCTTTGCATCACCATCCGGGATTAGGGGCACGTAGTTCTAATTCACTGGTTGATTGAGGACCCCCCGGTCCGAAACACCGACAGTTGGCACGCTAGGTAGGGGCCTCTGCGTGTCAATTTCATCATCCCAGCAGGTCCCGGATGGCAGACCCCGTACGACCATTGCGTCTCGGCACGGTGGTTTGGTTTGGGAGCCTAGAGTTCATGTCCCTAGGGCATGAGTACGACATGGTACTCCTCACTCCTCGAGCCCCACCAACCGACGATGAAGTCACGCATCGGCAGCCTAGGCGCAGGCGGCGCCCGGGCGGCCGCTCTCGCCACGCTCGCCAGGCATGACGCGAGCAAGACCACCCCGACGCTACACGAATCCGAGGCAGCACGCCGCTCCCCGCTGATATCCTACGACCAGCTGTTGGCATAGGGTCCCTGGCTGGGGACCTATCTAGCCTGAGCTTGGACAAAGAAAAATCGCTGGTGGCGCGCGGTGATGCCCAATCGTCAAGATCCGCTCCACCACTCCCTGAGGAGCCGATCCCGGTGGAGCAGAGTCGGGCGATGGCACCGTCCCCATTCCCCTTTGGGTTGAGAAATGCCGCCGCCTCTCACACCTATGCTTACACTGCCGCTCACGAGGATCCCTCGGAACGCCGCCAGCGTTTCGCCCTCGACTTTGGCACCACCGAGTCGACCCACGCCTATGCCGATTCCTCGGAGGAGGACGAGGCATGGGCTGGGGCAGATTTCTCCGGACTCTGTGACCCTAAAACCATGCGCCGCTTCTTGACCGCAAGCGATTACTGCTTCGGCTACTCCGACTCCGACGACGAAGGCACCTACGACCCCACTCGCGAGTGTTTTCACGTCGGCCTTGGGATGCCGAGAGTGGGTGAGGAGGATCAAGGGGCAGGTAGCCATTCCCCACTTCGCCCAGGTGCGGGCGCCGCCACGCCTCCACGCATTGTCTCGCCGGGTGTGGTTCACCAGCAAAAAGTTCCTGGCGTTTTACGACGACCACCACATCCGTGTGGCCTGGTCGGCCATAGGACACCCAAGGACCAATGGCCAAGTAGAGCGTGCCAATGGCATGATCCTACAAGGCCTCAAGTCGAGGATTCACAACTGGTTGAAAAAGTTTGGCAAGAAATGGCTCGGCGAACTCTCGCCGGTCATCTGGAGCCTAAGGAACACTCCAAGCCGAGCCACGAGGTTCACGCCTTTTTTCCTGGTCTATGGGGTCGAGGCCATCCTCCCCACCGACTTGGAATATGGTTCCCCGAGGCTACAAGCCTATAACGAACAAAGTAACCGCACCACCCGAGAGGACGCCCTTGATCAACTGGAGGAAGCCCGAGATGTCGCGCTACTACACTCGGCCAAATACCAGCAGAGCCTATGGCGCTATCAGGCCCAACGTGTCCGAGGCTAAAACTTGAAGGTAGGTGACCTAGTGTTGAGGCTAGCACAGAGCAACAAGGGTCGCCACAAGCTGACCCCGCCATGGGAAAGACCGTACATCATCGCCCAAGTACTGAAGCCTGGGACCTACAAGCTGGCCAACGAGAAGGGCGAAGTCTTCACCAACGCTTGGAACATAGAACAGCTACGTCACTTTTATCCCTAAATTTCCAAGCATTGTATATGTCATTTCTCGAAATACAATTAAAAAGCGTTCTTTAGTTGGTCTAATTTTTCAAGAAACCCCCCGAGCCCATCGTAGGTCTCGGCAGTACAATAACACGACAAGGGAGACTTGGCTCTGCCTTGGCAGAACCAAGCCTCCCTCGGGGGCTAGATGGGGGACTCCCCCCTAGGTCCCACGCACCATTCTTCAGTTGTTTTTCGCAAAAATTCCTACGCCAAGACTCTTGCAGGCCCTGACGAATTAGTTGTAAAAACTCTTCAGACCAAGGTCTATTTCCTAAAGCAAGAGGCCGGTAGAGTCACGAGACGGCCTACACCTCTGGGCTACGGCACTCCCTCACTACCTCTCGCTCAAGGGATGGCTTAGGCCCCAAGGGGGGTGTTTTGTAAACGAAATCTGATCAGGAGCAACAGAGGGCAGAGGCTCGGAAACATAAGAAAAATAACTAAGAAACACAAATACTTCAAAAATAAAGGCCTCGATGGCCACAAGCATTACGATACAAAAAAATAACCCCTACTCTATTTTTACATAGCCCCCGGGGCCCAGATCAAGGCTTAGGGCCTTCAGCACCGGCAGATGGTAAGGGAGGAACCACCTCCTCTTCGAAGAGCATCGCCAGCGCCGTGCCAGGGCCTTTCGCCGCCTCCATCAGCTTCGTGACCACCACGTCTGCCTCCTCGTCATCATCAGGCAGGACATACCTATCGCTGATGGACGGGAGGTCGATGCCGACGTAGTGAGAAGAGATGACGGCTAGCGCACGCTTGACACCCGTGTGTAGCGCTCCTCGAAGCTGCTCGCGCATCTGGTTGCTCAGCGCGACGGCTCCCCAGGGAGCTGCTTGACTAAACCCCCTCAACCTCTAAGGCCTCGCAGGTGGAAAGGGCAACACGCTTCAGCGCCTCGTGCTCCCCGATCTCGGTCTCGAGCACCGTCTGCACCGCGCTGGAAGCCTCGGTGGCCCGAGTAACCTCCGCCTCTGACTCTGCACCATGGAAAATGGAATAAGGTCGAGCGAGGGAGAAAACAACCTAAGTTAGGAGCGAAAACCCATGGAACTCACCCTTGGCTTTCTGCTCCCAGCGTCGGGTCTCGACCTGACAGGCCTCAGTTTTCTCCTTCCAGCGTAGGGCCTCGGCCCTGGAAGCCTCGGCCTCCTCCTTCAAGCGCTGGGCCTCGATCCGAGAAGCCTCGGCCGCCCTAGAAGCTTCACTCCCCAGCTCTGCGTCACACAAGGGAGTTAGGGAGCGAACATAAGAAAAAGAAAACAAAATGAGGGGACTAAAACTCACCCTCGACCGCCCCCTCCAAACCACAGCCTCGGTCCGCGAGGACTCAGCTGCAGCAAGGGCCTCATCCAAGGCACCTTTCGTCAGCTGGTGCGCCCTCTGTTCTGCCCCCAGCTGCCCCGCGAGATCCGTGGCCGAGGCCATAGCTTCAACGGCTCGGCCCCTGAAGGCATCCCGATCTCTGACCACGCGGGTGAGCTCCTCCTCCAACTCCTTCGCCCGCGCCGCCAGAGGGGCGAGCTGCGTCTGGGCTGTGGCCGCCTCGGCCTTCGTGTTGGCACAATGAAGGCGGAGGTCCTCTACCTTCGCGCTCCACGCCGACAGGAGCTCATTGGCGCCGGCAAGAAGGCCCTTCTGCTGCTGAAGCTGGTCCCAGACGCCCCTCTCCCGCTGGAGAAAGACCGACTTCCCAAACGACCGGGTCTCGAGCTCCTGGGGAAGCAGAATGAGGGTCATTGGTTGCAACAAAACCAGAAAAGGACAACGTCGCGCGAGAAAGGAAAACACGAACCTGGGCGACTCCGGGTAGTTCATCGGCCACCACGGACAGGGCCATCCATAGCGACCGCTCCGCCAGCTGGTGGTATTGCTCAAAGGTGCCCCAGCACCCGCCTTCGGCTGCGTCCTCAAGGGCAAATAGAGGCTCCCCCTTAGGGTCGTCCCGGCTCCGCCACAGTACCCGCGGGTGATCCCACCCGCGAGGCTCGAGCCGTTCCCGCACGAGGGCCGAGTTTCCCTCATCCAAGACCGGCACCGACTGTTCCATGACACCGGCATCCTCGGCGTCGACCACCTCCTGTGCCCGAGAAGTATCGTCGGAGGAGATCGGATAGACCTCCGCCTCCCGGGCGCTCTCTCGCAACAATGGTGACCCCTAAACCAAGGGCGCGTCTAAGGCCTCCGCCGCCTTCATCTCCGCCTCCTGGACAGATGGCCTTGCCACCATTACGATGGCCTTGGTGGCCTTAGGGGCTCCAACCTCCACCATCGTGGCCTCGGAGGACGCAGAAACAACGACCGCGGCCACTGCGGTCTCAGCGGTCTTACGTGCCCTATCCTTCGTCGCCTCAGCCTTGGAGACCCCGAGGGCCTCGGCAACCAAGGGCACGCCGACCCCATCCGACTTGTGAGCCTCGCCCCCATGGGGTGGAGGCGCTCCCTCCCTCGTCCGTGTAGGGGTTGCCTCGGCATCGGCAACCCCTCCTTGGGCGGCCGGCTCCTTCGGGTCGACCCTCGCCGACGCCGCGCCGTGTTGGATAGCGGCTTGGGCCTCTGCCACCCAGTGGGTGGAGGAGCCAGGGCTCGCCTTGAGTGCCTTAAGGGGCACCAAGGGGAGCTCATCCGCAGGCCGCTTTCGACAAAAGAAAAATAACCTATAGGGTCAGCACGAGACCAAAAAAGCGAACGAAAGGCACTATGACCCTACCAAAAATACACTTACCTTGAATGGGGCGGCAACCGCTTTGCCACGGCAAACCTCGTCCACAACGGTGGAGGCGGCGGCAGAGGCGGCACCTCTGTATCCATCGGTGCCGGTCGGTCCTCGATGGACCCCGGCGCCCCTTCGGTCCTCTGTAGGGGCGGTGGCGTCGCCTCCACCGCCGCTTGTTCCACCACGGCCGTCGAGCCCAGCGGGCTGACGGCACGCTTGCCCAACACCCGCGCCTCGGGTGTGTCGGCCTTGGCCCCAGAATCGGCAACCGCCGACCCCGGGTCCGCTTCTCCTCCCCTTCTTGGGAGTGCCGGGCTGCTTGCCAACGCCCCGAGCACCACCTCCACTACGTCAGGAAGGTGGTCCAGGCGACCTCGCCCCACCTCACCCCCGTCATCCCCGTCCGAGGCCTCCGTCGACAGCGACGTCGACGAGGATTCCTCCAGTGGGTGACCCTCCTTCCTTTGTTGACGGCGGTGCTTATCTAGCTCCTCGCGCGCGAGGAGTTGCTTCATGCGTTTCGCCGCCTTGGCGTCTTTCTGTTTTTTCTATGTGTCGGCATGCACGCGGTTGATCACCCACCACCTCACACCCTCGGGAACGGGCGGAGGAGTGGAGCGCACGTCCCTCATCCCCTGCAGGAACGATGAAACACCGCATAAGGAAACAAGGGGTAAGGGGAGATTGAGGAGGCTTAGAGGCTACAACGACACACGACTTACCAGCGAAAGGAACCCCCACGACGGCCGCATCGCGATAGGGGTCAAGTTGCCACCCCTCAGCTTCGCCTCTACCGTCTCCCCCACCCGACGAAGAATTTCCTCATCGGAAAGGGTAGAGGAGGACATCCGGGTGCCCTCAATGGGCTCACCCGGCTTCATCTCGAACAGCCGCCGATGTCGAGCCATCAGCGGTAGCACCCTCTGGTGGTGGAAGGTGGCCATGACCACAGCCATGGTGAGACTGTGGCCCCGTAGCCTCGCTAGCCCCTCCAGAAGCGGCTACAGCTTGGGCTAGTCGTCCTTCAGGACGCTGTACTTCCACCTCTCCGGGCAACTCCCCACAATCCACCCAGTGTAGGGGGGAAGTCCTCCATCGTTGTTGCGGAGGTATAACTAACTCGTGTACCACCGGCGATTGGAGGACGCGAGTTGGGCCAGGATGTAGAGGTGCAGGCGGTCCTGACGCACTTGGAGGGTGCAGCCGCCGGCTCTCATCGCCTTCCTCTTACTCGACGTGCTCGTTGGCTTGGTAGTATGCCCCGCCCGGAATAGGTGGAGCCACAACTCCCAATGGGGAGCAATCCCCAAATACCCCTCGCAGACGACAACAAAGATAGCCGCCTGGGTGATGGAGTTAGGATTGAAGTTGTGGAGCTCCACGCCGTAGTAGTACGGGAGCGCCCGCATGAACCGGTCCACCGGGACGCCGAGGCCGCGCTTGTGAAAGGAGACGAAACTCACGACATAGCCATCATGAGGCCTTGGCTCCGGCTCACCGTACTAAGCAATCCACTCTGGGGTCTGTCACTGGGCGAAGGAGTCCACCGTCGACAAGTGACTGAAGCATCTCCTCGATGACGTTCGACGGGTCCCAGGGGTCCGCCTCGACAACAATGATGTCGCCGGCCATGGGTGCGATGGAGCAATTAGGTGCGGCGGTGAGTTTTTTCTCTCTCTCTCCCATGCTCTCGCTTTTTTCTCGCTTTCTCCCTAGGCTCGCTCTTCTCTCCTCTTCTTCCTGGCACCCGATGCTCTAGCGGTGGCTCGATGGAGGCAATGCTAATGCAGGCAAGGTAAGACGAGGAGGGGCGGGACCCTTCGGGTATTTATGTAGGGAGGAGGTGAAACAAACGGGGGATGAAATCGGAGAGGTTTTCCCCCCGATCCAGCACAGTTAACCACGAACCGATTTCGTCGGCCCACGCGCCCACGCCTCCCGCATTAAATGCGAGGACAGTTATGTCCCATCCACCATGTCACGCTCGGCCACTATGGTAGCAGGCATCATTTCGCCTCCCCATGAAACCGCCTCAAAAGGTGCGCCACCCGTTGCTAAGCCAATAGGGAAGATATTCCCCGCAACCTATTCCTTTCGTATGAAGGAACCATGCTCTGAGCCTATTACGATCTAGGGGTTCGAAGGCTGGGCCCCAAAGGGTTTTGATAGCCGCCCTAGGATAACAGAGTCAGGGACGACCGTGGGTGAGCCTATATAGGGCCGAGGCCCAAGCAAGCGAAATGCTTGGAACGCCCAAAGTCATGTCCAAGATCGGTAGGAAAGTCTCCGAATGGGATCCCACCGTAGGGAGGCACCGAGCCACCGAGGCCCAGCGAATGGCCTCGGCACCCACTAGAGACATCCTCTGGTACTCTTGGAGTGTGTCTCTAGACCGCTAGCCGTCCCCTAGCGAACGAGGTTCGGGCCTCCACTCGGACTACCCGATAACAGCTCACCGGAAGTGCCACCGCTCATGCCCACCAAGGGTAGCGAGGCACATTCCACCCCTCCTTCCGAGCAAAAAGGAAGCGTGAGGGTCACACAAAAAGTCAGGGGAACCCCCGATGGCCTTCTTGTTCTATGCAGAGGCTAGGGGGCTCTTTCTGCAACCTTGCCAAGACCCAGCGACCCCGGCTCGCACTCAAAGGGGCTCGGCAAAACAAACCCTCCTTCCGAGCAAAAAGGAAGTGTGAGGGTTGTACAAAAAGACAGGGAGCTCCTGACGGCCCTCTCACCCTATGCAGAGGCTAGGGGGCTCTTCCTGCAAATACGCCGAGACCCCACAACCCAGGCTCGCGCCCAAAAGGGGCCTCGACAAACAAACCCTCATGTGCGAGGGGCGTATAAAAAGCCAGGGGAACTCCCGACGGCCCTCTCACTCCACGCAGAGGCTAGGGGCTCTTCCTACAACTTCTGCTGAGATAGACACACGTTTTTGAGCCTTGCCAACTCTCCTAAACCCTCTCTTAGTGAGTGTATGATCCAAATTGCAAAATCAATTTGTGGGTTGAGAAAGAATTTGAAAAAGAGAGCAAGCCACCACTTGAGCACTTGTGCATATTGTCAATCTCGTGATTCGCATTTGTTACTCTTGGACTCTTCGGTCCTAGATGGCTAGGCGTAGCCGGAGAGCAACCGAGAGATTGTGGTTGCTTCAGAAAGTTTGTAACGGTCGATTCCGCCGCCTCGGAATCAAATTAGTGGAAGGAGGAAAAGGAGTTGGAAAAGACTTCGGCTAGAGTGACCTTCGTGGTACCCTCTAGGGCTGACCTTCGCTGGGTCGCCCGCAGCCCCCCTCAATGGAGAGTAGGACTCAAACGAGTCCGAACTTTGGTAAAACAAATATCGTGTCTCAATTCGCATTTCATTTGATATTTGTGTTGCTCTAGCTATTCTGCAGGTTCTCTGTGTATTTTGTCATCTCCATCAGGTGCCTGCAGTTTGGTTTGAAGATAGAAATCGAAAGGAGCAAGTTCGGGGCTGATCTGCAGAAATCATGTATACCGAACACGTCCGGTATTCATACCGGACACGTTCGGTATTTCCTGCCTGCACTGAAAATATTTATTCTCTATTCTAACTTGGTGTTGCAGGGTTGTAGCTTCTAGATATATTGTTTATACCTTGTTTACTTTATGGCTAACTTGTGAGGGGTGGTAGTACTCTTAATTTGGAGTTTCCATTTTGGAACTCCCCTTTCTAATTGTTTCCGCTTTTAAAGGTGTTAATTTTCAGAAATGCCTATTCACCCCCCTCTAGGCGGCATCCTAGGTCCTTTCAATTGGTATCAGAGAAAGGTTCTCACCTGAAGCTTCACCGCCGTGAGAAAAGGATGTCGACGCCTATCGAGTTGGAGCCGGTGCTTCTCCAAAATGATGGTTCAAACTTTCTACCTTGGTCAATTCATGTACTCAATGCTTTTAGACATATTAGTCCTATTGTTGAGTATATTGTGTTTGCAAGCATACCTCTTCCTATAGTTGATTGGAGCAACTATAAGAATTTATCAAAAGAGGAAGAGATATGCGTGCAACTCAATGCTCAAGCTATTAATATCATTTTGAGTACATTGAGTGCAGAGGTTCAAGATGAGGCAATATTCAATGGACAACCACCTCCGAAGAGTGCTCATCTCATTTGGACCAAACTCGTTGAGTTATATGGAGAATCCAAATGCGATGATGCACTTGAGGTCGAGTCAATGGAAAGTATGTCCATTGTGTCTTCATGCAGCAAAGAAGCCTCACAAGACCTCATGAGCACCGAGCCAGAGCAAGAAGTGCAAGCAGCACATGACGTGCTGTCTGCCTGCACATACCGGACGTGTCCGGTATGCCTACCAGACGTGTCTGGTATGGCCGAGGCAGCAGACCAGCAAGCAGCTGTTTGCAGCGATGCTCAAGCCCGATGGCGACCAAGTGATGAGTCAACCTCAGTATCTCATGATACTCATCACTTGTGTCTCATGGCCAAGAAAAGCAAGAAGAAGAATAACAAGAAAGATCAAGAAAAGGAGAAAGCACAAGTAGATGATCAAGATAAGAGTGATGTTAAAATTGAAGACAACTACAACCTTGATCATCTCAACCATAAAGACAAGTTCATCATCATGAAGATAGTTGAAAAGAATGATGAGCTTGAAGAAGAGATTGAGAAGCAAGAGCAATCGCTTCAAAATCAAGAAAAGTTTCTCATCTCCAAATTGCAAGAGCTAAAGGCAATAAATGAGAGGTATGAAAAATTATCAATTGAGCATGCTTTAGTTACTAACTCCTCTTCTAGTGTTTCACAACTAGAGAAGGAAAACTTTGAGCTCAAGGCAAGGCTAGATGAACTATCAAGCAAGTATAATGAGCTACAAGCAAATTATGTTCATCTAAAGTGCTCTCATGAGGAAGTAGTAGAATCAAGCATCATGCTTGAGGTGGCTCATGAGGTTGTGATTACATCGGTAAAATTCTCTCAACCTCTCATACATCCGCTCACTAGTACACCATCTCAATTAAATATTTCTTGTACTAATAAATGTGCTACTCAAGCAAGCCAATCTTCGATTGAGCTAAATCTTATAGAAAACATAGAGCTCAAAGAAGAAGTGCAAAGATTAAAGAAAGATGTGATTCGGTTGAAGGGTAAGGAGAAAGCACAACCTTCTCAAGATAACTGTGATAACATGATGAAGAAGCTTGAGAAGGGTTCAAACCTTGCTTCCTCCAAAGCCCAACAAAAGAATTACATCTCAAGCAAGGCCAACACAACCAAGAGCAAGAAACATGGAAAAAGGATGTGCTATGATTGTGGATTGTATGGACATGAGTGGGCTATGTGTCCACACAAGAGTTGGGCCGACAAGGTTGAAGCCGCCAATCAAAAGGCTTCTACCAAGGAGGCCAAGCAAATGAAGAGTCATGGACAAAGTGCTTGTCTCATGAGCAAGAAAGTGGGGCATCCTACCAAGAAATGCTCAATGTACAAAGAAGCAAGAAAGAAAGCCCAAATTGCAACTAGAAGATGCTATGGGTGCAATGAGATGGGCCACAAGGTTGATGGATGTCCATACAAGCAAAACAAGCATAGAGCAAACAAAGGTCGCATATGCTATGCTTGTGGAAGAAAGGGGCATCTAAGCTATGATTGCCCAAATGGTAACATCCCTAAGCCGAACACATTTGTTTATGATAATATGCTTAGGAAGACCACAAATGGAATTAGCACTAGCAAGGTGATGTGTTCATCACAAACTAGTACTAAGGCCATTTAGGTGCCTAAGCACTTGTTGACTAACCCAAAAGGACCCAACAAGAGTTGGGTACCAAAGTGTGCTTAGGTTAATGATGTAGGTACTTGGTGATGAGATGAAGAATTCGGGGTGGTTGAGCAAGCAAATTGAAAATATTCACTCAATCTATCAATCAATTCTTATCATAATCTCATATATGGTTGACCCGAAGATAAATCAATGACCATATCGTTTACTTCATCTCTACCATTGGTAACAAGTACCTAAAAACCTTATAGGATAGCCACTTTGTGTTTAGTGCTCAATCGCTCACAAATAGGTACATTTGTGAAATAATGAAAGTGGCTAATTAATTTTACTTGAGATTTATCATATTTGCCATATGATGCCTTTATTAGCTCTCTAGTAGAGTAATTTATTTGTTGAGATGCAAGTATACAATAAATAAATATTACAGTTAAAACGAAGAATCACAAGCAGCAAATTAATTGGTTCTGTCTTGCACCTATCGGACGTGTCCGGTATTACTATCGGACATGTCCGGTATTGCATGGACCAGAACACTAATTATGTTGCAACTGAGTATTTGATCCATACATTTTTCATATATCCCTAACATACTCAGAAGCTTGTGTTTTATCAAATCTAAGTGGATTGTGAGCATCTCTTAAACTCACTTTTAAAAATGGCAATCTTATTTGGTTTATGGTCAAAATGAAAATTGGCTCTCAATTTCTTATCAGAATAAAAGCGCTTGTTGAAAGTCATTCAAAATACTTGAAGCACTTATTTAGGGGGAGCTAAATTTCTATTTTGCACCATTGTGGACTAACAAATTTATTTAGCACTCTTTGTAGTCCTTTGGATGAAAAATTGAATTTGTATCAAGCATGATTACTTGGCAATCAAGGTCAACATAAAGATTATCATGCCATGTATCTTCTTAGTGGTATTCTTGTGGGCTCAAGGCAAAGGTATGTTTTTACATACATGTATTGTAAGTGCATCTAAGGCCCTTTACATGTTAGAATGTGCATTTGTGTGACATAGGAGAGATGTTTTTCAAAACCCATAACTAAGCATGTGTAGGTGGTGTGAATTTGAAAAACTATTTGAATCTTGGTCTTTGCGACCTAGCCCTGTCATGTGGTGATTATAGCTCTCCTTGATTGTTTGATCGGCTAATCACACATGACATGGTTTTCTTAAGTCCACAATCTACTTTATCTCACTTTATCTCTCTCAAGCAAGCAAATTATAGATTATGCCATATATTTGGAAAAGAGAAAATAAATTGATGGCATTCGATAAGAAAAGTGATAGTACTCGGTTTGGATCAAGATCATACACCTTTTTGGACTGAGCAACAATAGAGAAAGGGATTGGAAGAGTGAGAACACATTATGGAATTTTTTGGGGCCAGCTCGTGTATACCGGACGTGTCCGGTATGCTACCGGACGTGTTCGGTATGAGCGGGACTATAAAAACAGAGCATACCCCTTCGGCCCAAATAGACTTGCCTCCTCCAAATCAACCAGCCAATGCCCTTCTTCCCACCTAGGGTGACCAAGGATTTCACCAAGGAAAAGAGAGAGAGGGAGATTGCATTGGAGAAGGCATGGATCAAGGATTGAAAGCACGTGGATTTTGATTTCACATCGCTCTCTCTTCTCTTCTCTTAAGGTACCCTAATCACGGACCTCGTCCGATCTACTTGGTCAATACATGATTTGAAAATTCCTTCGGTCAATATGCTGCATTGGT
This sequence comes from Miscanthus floridulus, assembly GCF_019320115.1. Classification (NCBI taxonomy): domain Eukaryota; kingdom Viridiplantae; phylum Streptophyta; class Magnoliopsida; order Poales; family Poaceae; genus Miscanthus; species Miscanthus floridulus. Next base: position 77,444,624 of record NC_089591.1, read on the forward strand.
GATGGAGAAGCAATGTCCAAAGTTTGGTATTAATCCGTGTTGGTTTGAATCAAGGAACCCTGGTTAGGGTTGCTGGTCGCCCATACCGGACGTGTCCGGTATGCTACCGGACGTGTCCGGTATGACCCAGCAGAGCAGGCTCTCTGCTTCCTTTGATTCAATGCTATCCTAGAATTGTTTATTAGGCACAGTTTCTTCTGTATCTATGTTTTACAAACCTTGTGACAATGGTGTGTCGAGGTGATTGTAAAACCTTGGATAAAAGAATCTAGGTCTAATTACAATTCAAGAATAAGTTATGGGCATGTATCTAAAATTATTTGGAAATATTTGGATACAGGACAGCAGTCATGAGTGGACGACAGGAGCCGAGGTCCAAGCACAGGCATGATCCAGCACTTGAGAAGTACAAGAAGGCAAGACAGGATATGCATCCTGGATTTCAGCCGACCAGCAGGAGGTCCACCAGGGCTACCTCTAGTGCAGCAGCTCAGTATGCAGAGGGGTCTAGGAGCTCTTCTTCTAACACAGACACTGATGAGTTTAGAGTGGAGTCTAGAGATGAAAGAAAGAGGAAGAGCACTGATAGAGGATCAGATGGTGACAGCTCAGATGAGGAGCAGGAGATTGAGGAGGAGGAGCTAGTTCCTCCAGTTCAGCATTAGCCTGGTCAGGGGATGCACTATGGTCTTCTTGAGACACGTCTGCCCAATGTACCCTCCTATGTTCCCAGAGTTGATTACAGAGGAAAGGGTATGACCAGGAGAGCTAGAGATGAGCGAAGGGTTGATCCGAGAGGCTTACCTAAGGTTCAGTACGATCACCGCTTCCAGACAGCTTTTCACCTGGACTTCTACTCCAGTGTGATTCTCACCAGGAACCCTGTGATTGCCAGGTCTCAGTGGATTGACTGGCAGTACGTCAGAGAGTTGCAGAAGGCCTCAGTTGATCATGCCATTGCTATTTGCCAGCGCACTGGGGTTTATGAGATCATGGAGTTCCAGCATGACTGGAACACAGAGGTAGTAGCTCAGTTCTATGCTACTCTGTTTGTTGAGGAGGATGAGCGGCGGATGCACTGGATGCTTGAGGGCCAGTGGTATAGTGTTGACTATGATGTTTTTGCCGCCCACCTTGGCTTCTCAGAGGATGATCTCTAGAGGGACAGGATCCACACCGAGCAGGTGTTACCCCCTGAGCAGCTCGCATATATGTATCCTCCTGCTGGTGAGAGAGGAGCTGTGGGGAAGGTTCTAGGTCTTCACCCTACCTACAGGTACCTGGACAGGATGTTCAGGAAGACTATTGACTGCAAGGGTGGAGACAAGGGCAACATTGCTGATTACTCCAGGAACCTACTCCACAGGATGGCACCTGATGCTCGGCCCTTCAGCGTGTTTGATTTTATTTGGTTCGAGATCAGGAGTGTGGGAGAGAGGCCCCTCAAGGGCTGTGGTTTTGCTCCCTACATCATGCATATGATTGAGCAGGTGATAGGGCACACATTCGAGTATGATAAGATTCACAAGGCCCTGAAGATTATTGCAGATCTGCCTGAGATAGGGTTACCACCAGCAGGACTAGGAGGAGGAGCCGCAGCACCAGAGGCAGATGCACCTGGGAGTGGTGCACCAGCAGGAGCTTCACCTTCACCACATGCTCCTTCACATTCTACTTCACGCCGTGGCAGTCCTCCCTCGCCTATCCGCAGGCTTTTCAGCTCCATATTTGGGATGTGCCGTGACATTTAGACTAGGCAGCAAAAGGAGAGGGAGGCTAGGAGGAAGGACACTCGGACTTTGAAGCAAATTGCTTCTAATCTTGAGCTTGATCCTCCTAGGTCTCCTCTATCAGATGAGGCAGCTAGTGAGCCTGAGACTGAGGAGCAGCAGCAGGCTAGATATGATAGAGAGTATGTTGAGTTCATACAGCGACAGCAGGCACCTGAGCACCCTGACACTCTACCACTTCAGGCTCGTGTGCCTACTCACTCTCAGCCATGTCCCAGCACTACAGACGACTATGCTACAGATTGGTGGAGTGACCTGACAGGTGGTGGTGGCTTCTACGGGTCTGGTGGCTATGACCCATCTGGTACGGGTGGTTCTCGTCCAGCCGGTGTTGCACGCTCAGATGATGAGGATGCTGGTCGAGATGATGATGATGAGTGATCTCAGCTTTCCGTGACAGCTTGTAGCCCCTTTGTCCTTAGTATGTCATTGTTGGACCTTTATAGTGATAGATGACAAAGGGGGAGAGAGACTGATTAAAGCTTCAGGATAGTTTCATTTGCTTATCTTTGTACCTAAAGATATGTACTGCAGGCTATAGTTTGTTTTTGAGCTTCATTGATGTATCTTGGATTTGAGATAGATTGTATCATGTGAGAGATGAGACTTACTTATGCTTTATCTATGTATCTCTTGAGACATGATCTTTATCTATATATATCAGTGGTTTCTGGACTTGAGAAAAATTTGTAATGAGTGTTATGTGTGAATTACATGTGTCATATTTATTTTTCATAAGGACAATGCATGCTAGAATGAAAATATTTGATGTGATGCCTTTATATTTATTCTTGTATGATATATCTTGTCATATGCATCACAGTTTCTCTTTGTCACACACACATGCACCCCACGGATGCAATAATTTAGGGGGAGTCTCCTATTTGTTTTAGTATGTGCAATTGACATTTGAGGTCATTTTGTGGATTCTGATCATAAGCACATATTAAGGGGGAGCCTCTCATAAATCATTGAACCCAAAAGTTTAAATGTTTATATCATGTTATAAGCTTTAATCAAGTTGTCATCAATCACCAAAAAGGGGGAGATTGAAAGTGCATCTAGCCCTTTAGTGGGTTTGGATGATTGAATGACAACGTGATTAAAGGACTAACCCGTTTGCTAAGTGTGAACAGGTAATAGGTTATCTCACAGGTACTTAATGAAAGGCAAAATGATGTGTTGTTGTATAAACAATCTAGTTCAAGCACAAGACAATAATGCAAATGGAATTCATGTGAAGGCTTATTTCTTGTGGGATTTCCATGTACTATGTGAAAGCAAGCTTGTGATTCTTAGTTAATGAGACATGAGGGATTGCATATGGAATGGTCTCATATTTGAAGCTTGCTAAATAAAAATGAAAAAGATAACAATACATATGAATGGATAATTCAACAACAAGATGTGACTTGATGGCTTGAGATGGTGAAGATAGCAAGGAAAGGCTTCAAGGTACTAAGCAAGGGTGAAGGGCAAACGATGGCTTGGCGGCCGAAGAACCTAGCTAGGGTGAAGAAGAAAGTACTTACATTTAGTTGAGGTACTAATCAAGCTAAGATGGTCATATTAATGTGAAGAATCAAATCTATAATGAAGTATTTGATGGAAGTGACTTGATACATTTGGGATTATTCAAACTTGATGAATGGAATCAAGTCACATGCTCAAGATGGCTATGCTCAAGTGAAAAGATCAACATCAACGTGTTAGCACCCTTACTTGATGAAGATTGGAAGGGACGGCATCAATTCAAAAGAACAACTCAAGTGGTACAAATTCATATTTCCGTTTATCTTGAGTTTAATAGGTATGCCGTACTATTAAGAGGGATGCATCATGTTGATAGATAATGTTTCATAAGTGCTCAAGCCAACCCATGTGAGTTTTGAGAATTTGAGCGACAAAAGAGCTAACTGATTTGTTGCTGGTCTGGCAATACCGAACGTGTCCGGTATTCATACCGGACGTGTCTGGCATTTGTCCAGCAGCTGTAAAATTGTTGTTCTCGGGTTGGTTAGTCGGGAGTTCTGACGTAGATCGGGAGTTCCGACGGTCGGGAGTCCCGGCATGGGTCGGGAGTTCCGACGTATCGCACTTCAACTGACTTGGAGGGTTCACTGTCCTGGTCATACCGGACATGTCCGGTATGGATGACCAGAGGCCAACGGCTAGTTTTCAAAAGCCATGAGAGTCGGGAGTTCCGACGTAAGTCGGGAGTTCCGACGATCGGGAGTTCCGACATGTGTCAGGAGTTCCGACACCTCACTAACTTTAACTCAGTTACACGTTTTTCAAAATTGCTGAGGGTCGGGGGTTCCGACTTGAGTCGGGAGTTCCGACGGTTAGAAGTCCTGGCGCTCTTCGGGAGTTCCGATGCCTCACAACTTCAATGTAACTTAGTTACCATTGGCGCAGTGTGAGTCATACCGGACGTGTTCGGTATGCATACCGGACGTGTCCGGTATTGCAACGGCTATAAAATGGCTAGTTTTTCAAGGGGGCTATAAATACCCCCAAGCCTCCACCTTTGGAGGCTGCTGATTCTGCTGAGATAGACACACGTTTTTTAGCCTTGCCAACTCTCCTAAACCCTCTCTTAGTGAGTGTATGATCCAAATTGCAAAATCAATTTGTGGGTTGAGAAAGAATTTGAAAAAGAGAGCAAGCCACCACTTGAGCACTTGTGCATATTGTCAATCTCGTGATTCGCATTTGTTAATCTTGGACTCTTCAGTCCTAGACGGCTAGGCGTCGCTGGAGAGCAACCGAGAGATTGTGGTTGCTTCAGAAAGTTTGTAACGGTCGATTCCGCCGCCTCGGAATCAAATTAGTGGAAGGAGGAAAAGGAGTTGGAAAAGACTCCGGCTAGAGTGACCTTCGTGGTACCCTCTAGGGCTGACCTTCGCTGGGTCGCCCGCAGCCCCCCTCAACGGAGAGTAGGACTCGAACGAGTCCGAACTTCGGTAAAACAAATATCATGTCTCAATTCGTATTTCATTTGATATTTGTGTTGCTCTAGCTATTCTGCAGGTTCTCTATGTATTTTGTCATCTCCATCAGGTGCCTGCAGTTTGGTTTGAAGATAGAAATCGAAAGGAGCAAGTTCGGGGCCGATCTACAGAAATCGTGTATACCGGACACGTCCGTCCGGTATTCATACCGGACACGTCCGGTATTTCCTGCCTGCACTGAAAATATTTATTCTCTGTTCTAACTTGGTGTTGCAGGGTTGTAGCTTCTAGATATATTCTTTATACCTTGTTTACTTTGTGGCTAACTTATGAGGGGTGGTAGTACTCTTAATTTGGAGTTTCCATTTTGGAAACTCCCCTTTCTAATTGTTTCCGCTTTTAAAGGTGTTAATTTTCAAAAACGCCTATTCACCCCCCTCTAGGCGGCATCCTAGGTCCTTTCAGATCCCACTGTAGGGAGGCACCGAGCCACCAAGGCCCAGCGAACGGCCTCGGCACCCACTAGAGAAACCCTCTAGTACTTTTAGAGTGTGTCTCTGGACCGCTAGCCATCCCCTAGCGAACGGGGTACGGGCCTCCACTCAGACTCACCCGATAACAGCTCACCGGAAGTGTCCACGCTCGTGCCCATCGAGGGTAGCCTGGCACATTCCAACCCTCCTTCCGAGCGAAAGGAAGCGTGAGGGTCATACCTAAAGTCTAGGGGACCCCTGATGAACCTCTCGCTCTATGTGGAGGCTAGAGGGCTCTTCCTACAGCCTCGCCGAGACCCCCGCAACCCGAACTTGCGCTTATGGGCTCGGCAAATGTGATAAAAAAGCTACTCGCTTAAACACGAAAATGAAAAAAGCCCCTAGAGGAGTAACTCCACTCCTCTAGGGCCTCGGGGGCTACACCCGGTGGGTGTGCTCGCACACACCCACTGGAACCTCAAGAAACAAAACCCAACTCCTATGGGGGCGGGTATAAACCAAGCCTCAGCAAACCCTAAGAGAGAGTGCACGCACTCCCCCGGAGGCTCAGGGGCTACTATCGGGTACCTTAGAATGGGGTACCCCGAGCAAACAATTAAAGGGGTCACTTAAGTCCCATCAAAAAAACAAAGCTGGAAGGTAAGCCGTGGACCCCTCACCCGCCACGTCCTAGCCCACCAGGCCCTCTGCCTCGCCTCGAGCCTCGCGTAGGAGGTCTCGGTATCCTGACGCAATCTCCGCCTCACGCGAGGCTCTCCACGGAAGGCCTCGGCAGGAAACACGATCTCTGCTTCGCGTGAGGCTCTCCACGGAAGGCCTCGGCAGGGGGTGCCTTCTCCGTATCACGCGAGGCTTCTCACGAAAGGCCTCAGCAAGGAGTCCGATCTCTGTCCCACGCGAGGCTCCGATCTTCGTCCCATGCGAGGCTCCGCTCTCCGTCTCGCGCGAGGCCTCATTCCTTGTATCACGCGAGACAAGCTTATCCATAGTCCGTCGCCCCCGCCTCGGCCGATCTTCCTGACAGCACGTCATGTCTCATTAATACTTCAACCACTCCCGCAATCTTAGCCGGACGATGGCTCGACGCCACAGAATGGCTGACAGGACCTGAGGTCGCATCAACGCCATATCGGCTGGGACAGGGCACGGCGGGGATTATCGGCCACTGTGTTCTGGCGCTGTGCCCACGATCAGCGCCCACACTGCACTATGCCCCATGATCCCCACCTCGAAAACAACGCGACATGGATAACTTGGCTCGGGTTATCATCGCCTCCAAGCTGGCGCACCAGGTCAGCCGCCCACTCGGGGCCTCGACACTGTGCACCAAGGTCTCGGCTATCTCGGGGTTTGTGCCCACCGAGACCCCCCACTGTGGTGTAGCCTCGGCACCGACCAAGCCTCGGCCTCGTGCACAGTCCGTCCACACTGGCTTGCACGTCCACCGCCGCACCCACTCCGAGGCAGTTCCAGGGCTCTCACGACGCATAGGATCGAATGGGACTGGCACGCCGCCCCAGTGCTCCAAGGACGAACCACTCCGATGACCACGCCGCCACAGGAACAGGCCATAGGGCTCGGACATGCCACCCCTATTGACACGGTGTCGCACAGTAAACATATGTACTGCCCTTGTCTTCCCTTTAACTATAAAAGAAGAGGACTTGGGCCACTTAGAAAAGACGAAAAAGAGGAACACATTGTAACACACGTACACATCCCAGCCGCCTGAGAGCAACATCTCAGACGACCCACACGACACCTCGCCGAGACTTGGGACTAGCTCCCTCTCTCCCCTAGCTTGTAACCCCCTACTACGAGCACTCCGGTGCAAGGAATACAAGATCGATCTCTCAGACTGGACATAGGGCGTCGATTGCCTGAACTAGTATAAACCTTGTGTCTCTTTACATCGCCATCCGGGATTAGGGGCATGTAGTTCTAATTCACTGGTTGGTTGAGGACCCCCCCGGTCCAAAACACCGACAATACTTCTCTTCTAAAGTGGTCATCATTGGTTTGCTTTCGGGCACGAGCTTTCCTTGCTGATTTTTCATAAGGAACATAATCATCATCCATAGCAGGAACTTCAACACCATGTTTATCGCAAAATGAAGTGACCTTCTCAAGAAAATTATTCCAACCATCAGACCTCAATTATTGCATTCTTTTCTTTGCCACATAAAAAAGTGACATTGCATTAAGAATATCTTGGTCCCTTCTTTGCAAACACTTAGATAACTCATTTGTATATCCAAGAATAATATAAATTAAGTGTGCAAAGAAAACAAATTCAAAGTTCTCAAATGCTCCAGTCACAAAATGTATTTTGGTCCAATCATTCTTATATGCAGGATCATCCCCAAAATTGACCAGTACATCATGGATTGCTTTATACATAGTAATGATGCTACATACAGTTTTGTAATGAGATCCCCATCGAGTATCTCCAGGCCTAGGCAAACTCATCTCTTAATGTAATTCAGTTCCAGATTAAATAAATTGCACTTGCTCGATTGAACTCTCACATGCGATTATGGATCACTCACATGATACGAGTATTAAACAAAAGATCAATCTAGATCGACTCTGATGTTGGGACAAATCTTCGACCTCGCTGTGTGATGGATGATTTTATGATTTTAGCGCTAAGCAATTAGCAATTAAAGTACATATGAATTTTTTACAAAAAGTCGAAGAACAAGGATTGAATCTCACCTGAACGGCTGAACAATTCCGATCACAAATGTTGGTGCAGTCGTAGGGCAGGGTGAAGGCCGAATTGCCGAACGACGAACAGGACGAGGTCATGAGGACGACTGGACAATGACGGGCCGCGGGCGACAGCCAACGGCGGCGGACGACGTGAGTGATCCAGGCGCGCAGCCACACGGACGCGTGAATCGTGATGAAGATGATTAGACAAACCGTCGAGCGTAGAAGACTTGAAGTATACGGCGGCGCTGCCTCGATCCGTATTGGGCTATTGGCGTCTTCGTCGTCGCTGGCCACATGGGTCGTGTGCCCGCGTGGGCCTGACGCTCGCTCGCGTCCTGCCTCTCGCTCACGCTCGGCGCTCGCACGCTCGGCCTCGGCTCTCAGGTACACATCAGATGAGTGTTTTTTCTTTTTTTATATATATAAATACGTATATATACGTGCTTACTTGCTGGAATCGTAGGGTATGCCGGTGCATATCCGGCATACCCTGTAGCTCCGCCACTGAAGAACAGTAGGCTAAAACCAGCACTGCCTATTGTTAAGCCTGCAGAAAACAAATATAATGGCTGAGAAGTAGTACAGTGCTGGATGCACGAAAATTTTCAGGCAGATAACCGGCCTGTTCGCTGGTTGGTTTTTGGACTGATAAGTCCGGTTGGTGCTGGTTTGTTGTGAGAGAAAAATACTGTTGGCCGGTTGATAAGCCCTAGCTGAAATCAACAAACGAACATGCTGAACATCTAATAAGTTTTGTTGTGGTACTCCTAGATAACTATCAGTCCTTTATTTAATTAGATCGGATAGTTAGAATCATCTATTACTTTTTAGGATAAATAAAGAAAAATGAAGATCTTTTTTAGATCTAATTGATGATGTATACATAATTTATTGGATGTGATAAATCTTCTTATTTTTTGCAACTTTAGGTACAACATAATTTAGTTAGCATAAAATATGTTTTTATGCAAGTAACTCACGTTGGGCACACATGAAACTTGTCCATTAGCAAAAAAAAAAATGATCTATTTTGCATGCATGAAATTAGCAAGGAGGATAAGGGAGGATATCACGCGTTGGGCTTCTGTCTCCGTGTCGAGGGGATTCATGAATACTTATTGGTCTTATTTGCTGGTCTGAAACTTGGCTGAAACTGGCTGAAAAACACTGTTTCGGCTGAATTGTTGTGAGAGAAAAACACTGTTCCGATTGAAAAAAGAAGCCGAACAAGCCATTTTTAAGACAAGCGAACAGGGCTGTTTCTTTTTCAGTTTAATTAATTAATGAAGCAGAAAATTCAAAAAAAAGGGTTTAGATTTATTTGAAGTATTATCTTCTAATAGATAAGGGATTACCGAAGCATTACCCACATCTAACACCTTCAGCATTCAAAACATAGGTACTCTCTCCGTCCCAAAAAGAATAATGTTATGGGATGCGTGTTGATAAAACTTTCTCAAATTTAACTAGCTTTATAGAAATATTAGCAACATTCGTATCACTAAAAAATTATCATGGAAATATATTGCATGATTTATCTAACAATACTAATTATATATTATAAATGTTAATATTCTTTTTTAATATAGGTGGCTAGAGTTAAAAATATTTGACTTCTCGGTAAGTGAAAACGACATTCTCTGTGGGACGGAGGGAGTATGCATTTACATCTTTTCCTTGTTCATTACAAATAATAGTGGGCGATGTGTTGATTGGTCTAGGGAGGATATGCATGTAAGAAGAATAAATAAGGGAGTATCACCTAATATATGTCCACAAGTTGTGACAACATTTATTTTTTAAGTAGAGAAAATGGTTGTATCATCATGCTTTGATATGTTTTCGTTATAGTTATATTAAATCAAAGGCAAAAAAAAAACAACGGTTAACCTAAATATGTAACTAGTAGCGCACCTGACGTCACGCGGGCTTTGTATCGTCTTGATGTAACACTTTGAGAATTTAATAAAAATTTTCTTTATAAAAAAAACAAATTTCACACAGGACTACCACGGACTAACACTATGTTTGGATCTCATGCAGTGGCGGGCCAGTGGGTAGTCCAGATAGGTCTAAAAGGAAAAAGTTCACATTACCTCTCTTAATTTTTTTTTAGAAAGTTTGTTTTTCCTGTCTGAACTCTAAAACCGGATAAACCATCTTCCTGAACTTTTAAAACCGTTCGTTTTACCTCACTGACCGGTTACAAGTGGTTTTCAAAGGCGGTTTTGTCTTTTTTTTTTATTTCGGCTGAATCTTTTGAAAAATCATAGTAAATCACAGAAAACTCATAAAATAAAAAATCTAATTTTGTTGGACTCCACATGAGTAGATCTATACAGTGAACATATAATATGGTATGCTTTAGTATATATTTTTTATTGTATTTTTAGATTTATGCTTTTTTATAATTAATTTATAGCTGCAATTATAGAAACTTTTATCTCCCGTATCTCCTGCCACCCACTCTGAACAATCTTCTGTATTTTCGTTTCATCATGAATGGAAATGGGGTTCGACCTCGCATTGGAAAAAAATTCATAGCTACAATATCTATGGTCCAATTGTGGTGAAATTTTTATGGTGGGATAATTATTTTATGTTTGAACTCTAGTAAAAAATTATTTAGGTGTATGCTTGTTAAAAAGTATTTAGGTGTATGCTTGTTAAAAAGTTTTTAGGTGTGTGCTTTTCTATCATTAGATTTATTTAGGTTTGTGCTTGTTAAAATGTATTTATAAATCCATAACTAAGCTATACATGATCCAATGAGTATGAATTTTTTACTACAGTTCAAGCATACAATAATTAGCCCGTCATAAAAATTTCACCACAATTGGACCATAGAAACTGCAGCTATAAATTAATTACAGAAAAGCATAGATCTAAACTACAACAAAAAAATTATACTAAAGCATACCATATTATATGTTCATTATGTAGATCTACTCACGTGGAGTCTAACAAAATTAGATTATCTATTTTATGATTTTTTTAATTTAGTATGATTTTTCAAAGATTTGGTCGAAATAAAAAAAACCCGCCTTTGAAAATAGAGGTAAAACGAACGGTTTTAAAAGTTTAGAGAGGTGGTTTACCGGGTTTTAGAGTTCATGAGAAAAAAATAAACTTATGCAAAAGTTAAGAGAGGTAATATTGACTTTTTTCGGTCTGGAACTATCCTAAAATTTGGCCCAACAAATTGTTAGTACTATGCAGCCCAACAGAATTTTGGCCCAGATGCTGAGACGCCCAAGCATTTTCGGCTCCCGCTACTCCGCGTGCGACCGGAGACCGCCGGGAATCATCGGGTCCGAATACTTCCGCTGATGGCGAGCGGGAACCTGCGCAGGAACCGGGCGCGCGGGAAGTCGGGCGGGAACCGCGGCGCTGACACAGGTACGTGTACAGTACACGTAAGTTTCCTTTCTTTCTCTTTTTTCTTTTCGTGCTTCATTTTTTATTTTTATTTGTTTTTTGTTTTATGTGATTTTTTATTATTCTTTTTTATTTTTTATGTTTCTTTTTATTTCTTTTTTCTTTCCTTTTCTTATTATTTTTTATTTTCTTTCTTCAATTTATTTTTTATTTTTGTTTTTTAGTTTCATGTGATTTTTATTTTTATTTTACAACTTTTATATTTTTATTTATTTTATTTTTCTTTTTTGCTCTTACTATAATTAATTATTTTATTTGTCTTATTTTATTTTATTTTTTATATTTATTCTTTTTGTTTTCCTTTCTTTTTTCTTTTCTTTCTGTCTTTATGTTTTCTATAGATTTTTTTATTTTTATTTTTTCTATTTTACCTTACATCACATCTACCATATTTTTTGTGATGTTCATTTAGTATACATGTGATGTTCTATGATGTATTTAGTTATGTTCATGTAATATATATTTGATGTTCTATAATGTATTTCGTGATGTTCACTTAGTACACATTTAATGTTATATGATGTATTTAGTGATTTTTATGTAATATATATGCGATATTCTATAATGTATTTAGCGATGTTCTATGAGGTATTTAGTGATGTTCACTTAGTAACCATGTGATGTTCTATAGTATATTTTAGAATGTTTAAAAAGTATCCACTGTGATGTTCTTTATTTTTTTCTATTACGTGTTTTTATTTTTTTCTTCGTACTTTGCTCTAGATTTTATTATTATTTTATTTATGTTACGTATTTATTTATTTTTATGTATGTTATAATAACAATTTCATGAACCCAAAATTATACTACTGTTCTTCTAAACTGAGAATATTTTTTCTTACTAAGACGGAACATTGTTCTCTAAACCTAAAACACTATCTCTGCTCAATAAAAGAAAATAATTCGTGTTTATAAGATAAATGGATGTTAATAAAATTTTATCTAAATATCTCCATGTGAGATGTTGTTTTAAAGGATTTATTGGAAAAAAAACTCGATGGTGTAATTGGATTTTAGTTTGGATATTGGGTTATGAGTTATGACTTTTTTTAAATTCGTCGATGAAAGTGAAGAACAATATGGGTGAGGTGGGCCCTGCAGGATGGGCAGCCTGAGCCAGCCATCCGCCCGCGTGCGTGCGCGCTACCTGTACGTGTACGGGATCCTCCTTGCAGCGCGGGAAACGCCCTCGGCGCTGGGTTACGGTTCGACGATCGGACCCAACACCCCCCGGAGACCGCTGCCCCCGGCCGATTCCCCGCGGTGGCGCGGCCCCTCCCCGCCGGTAGCCGCCCGCCCGCCGCACCCCTGCCGGCCGCTACCCCCGCCCCGACGCCCCTCGTGGTGCCGTGATATTGCCATCGCGGCCTCGCCGAGCGCCAGGCCGGCACCCTCACCGCCCCGCGGCCCTGCTTGGGCGTGGCCGCGCTCCTCCAGTCCGCCGGCGCCGGGCGCGCCAAGCAGCTGGACGGGTCAGCCGGCGGCTGCCCAGTCCGCCGTGCGCTGCCCTGCCCTGGCCCCTGCTCCCTGATGAGTGGTTTGCTTCTAACTTCTGAACATGTTAGTCTTTATTTCTTGAAAACTCAATCTATTAACATGTTGGTCTTTATCCATTTCCCTTTTTTTAGTGTCCAAGAAGATCATTAACATTACTGATCTCTCCGTTCTAACATTACTGATCATTAACATTAGAGCGACTTAACAATGGTTATATATCCCTCTTAGGTGTGCACAACCTCTGTTAGGTTGTGGGGCATGTATGATAATACAAAAATAAATATGAGATGGTGACTTTTCTAATCAATTCACCCACAGAAAATAGATACCATTCATCCACTACTTATTAAAATTTTCGGCTTTAACGGAGATTGGACTATAAATTCACTAAATTGGGCTTAGGGATTGTGGATTTTGTAGTCATGTATACCAAACTTTCTTTTAGACTTTACTGTGTTGCATATGAAAATTTTGATTAGGACTACTCGTGTTTCAAATCCTGGGATCCGCCAGTGATCTCATGGTCTCAAATTTAGTTGGCTACTAAAATTTTAGATCACTTAGGACACCTGTATGATCTAATGAACTAAGAGCAACTCCAAGAATCTCTTATTATCCTTTCTAATTTATAGGAATCTTTAATATTTTTAATTAGATCTTTAAATATTGTCATCACCCATTCCATATTTCTCGCTAGTCAAAATGGCAAGCGGGGCTGGCTCTCTAGAGTGCTCACAAGATATAGAGATTAATTTTTATTCAAATAGCTCTCCTAATGATGATTTAGAGAGTATGTTTATAATTGTCTTTTCGTGAGGTTGGCTAAACAACACTTTAAACCACTTGCTTGGAACTTTAAGAGCTAAAGTTTAGTGGCTAAATTTTAGACCATAGGATCAAACAGGGCCTAAATAAAGTGTGGTGTCACGGCCGTAATTTTGGGATTCTTTTTCTAGGAATTGTTTTTATTTTCTGCCTTTTTATTAATTGTTTTATAGATTTTAAAATTCAACCGCTATGATTTATTTGAGCAATTACTTTCTAGATAATCAGAGCACCAAAGCAAAACCTTTATGTTATTTATTGAGTGGCTTCCTTATGTGGATTTTTTATGTGAAGTGATACTCACTTGGGCCATCTTTTGTACTGTTGGCTTGACTATTGAAAATTTGAAAGAATGTTAACAATATTCTGTCAACCGATTTGTATTTCGCTACTACCTAAGTGTAAGTTGTCAAAACTCAAATGAACGTAACTGCATAAAGCTTCTAGCTAGGAGTCTATTCAGGGAATCAGGGCTAACTGATTTCATGTCACTAATGCCTGGATATATCCGCTGCATCAGAGTGACTTATCCATGCCATTCTGATAACTGTACTGAAATTCTTCGAGTATAAGGAATTACCTATAAGTAATTTTGTTAATTTAGCCCTTTCTGATGCTGCATCTGGACTGCAGACTGAAGTCTTTGGATCTTTGCTCCGAGTCCCAGTTGCACAGGAGCAACTGTAACCCCCAACTGTGTTACTGCAAATTCCGTAGCACGGATACTGAAGTCGATGTTGGCATTCGTTGATATCTACAAACACCAAACACGAGTACACAATAACTGAAGATCAGTGAACAGGTAACTTGAGGTGTAATGTAAAGAAGTGAATTCTGCAGAGCTTGCGGACCTTGGCAACCATCCGCCAGGTAGGGGTTCCCTTCAAAGCCATCGCTGCAACTACAGAGGTACCCAGTAGCATTTGGTGAGTTGAAACACTGGCTGTTCCTGCTGATGCAGGCATATGATGATATGTTCTTGACCGCTTCATCACAGGGTTGATTTCCAGCAACCCAGTCAAACACAGAAGGAACTCCATTCTTGTACTTCTCTGTTAACTTTTTATCCTGGAGGTAAGAAGCCTCCAACCTGAACCAATCCTGCTCCGCTACGAAGGCATAACTGCATGGGTTAAAGTCATTTACCACATAATTATTGAAGCTCTTATCGAAGGTTATGTTTAAGGAACCAAGGTTTGGTGCAATGGCTGTCTGGCAACAGCCCATGCCAGAGCACTGGCCACTGAAGTCCACGCTCCGCTTGTCCAGGCACTAGAGATACACAGCCGGTTTGAGCCCTGTGCTTATTGTAGCCTCCCAAGAATGCAACAGTGTTGCATCCAATGGCCGTTAGCTTGTTGGCCTTGCTGGATAATGTGAAAAATGGAGAAGTGATTACCGAGACCCATCCATCTGTGCTCTCGCCGTTGGTGTAGTTACACTTAGAGGCAATCAATGTGCTGACTTGAAGCTGCCCACCTAGCAGGCTGATGTTGTACACCTGTATTCGGCTGCTCGAATTAGGCATGAAAGTGCGGTTATCCTCGCAGGAAACCTCGAACCCTTGTGTGTAATAGCAGCCAGGACCGATGCCGAAGGGGTAGGGAATGGTGAGGTTACCGCATGTTTCTCTGCAGCCAGGCCTTGCCATCTTCAACGCTGTGCTGCTCTTGATGGATGCTAACAGCAGGGTGGCGGCTGCAACGATTAGCCACGGTAACACTCGAGCCATCTCTGTGTGTTTTCTGCCTCTGCCTTTTTGTCCTACAGTATGATGCAGGTCCCCATTGGGGAAGAACTAAGCTAATATGTGCTTATATAATGGTCTCGATCTCATTCTTGCTTTTTTTTCTAATAGGATGGGACCGTGTTGCTCCAATCAGAGCAGAGACGCGGTCAGAAGAAGTGGTTTGGTGACCCAATGTGAAATTGCAATTTGCTTCAAAAGGCTCGTTCTCTGTGTTTTGCATTAGCAAAGGGAAGCCATGTTATGAACCTGCCCTTTGGTCATATGACGAAACTGAACTCTTGTAGGATATAATCTCCAGCCACATGTGAAGACGTTGATACGGTTAGCACCTTCGTTTGATTTTTCAGCAGTCTGCCTTGAAGCATCTTGCCTACCTAACTACAGTGTAGAAGAACAAATCTGTCCTTGTACCCGGGTTACATCAATCCAGCTTAACCAATAAATGTAGACTACGGGAGTCAAGCTCTGCTACGCCGTTTCGCGATGCTGCGCTGGCCAGCCTCCGACGACCATTATCGCGGCCGGAAATGGCTGAGAAATTCCACAGCAACCTTGCGTCTAGTATCGAAACATGTCATTGGTTCCGTGTTGGATTTTAATTAGGCTTGGCTTATTTTAATTTAATTAAAATCAAATAAATTTTAAAGCCCATAATAAATGTTACGCGCATTAAACTTTGGAAGAATATCTATTTTGCTCCTTCAACTATTACTCGAGGCTCAGTTTCGTCCCTAAACTTTCAAAACGATCGTTTTAGTCTTCAAACTCTACTTGTAGTAGACTCAATTTCATCCTAAAATTATGAAGACGATCGTTTTAGTCCTCAAACTCTGTATTTTGGGATCAATTTCATTTATAAATTATCAAAGTGTATTTTGTTCTTTAAACTTTTATTTTCAACTCAATTTTGTCTACGTTCTACGTGGAACGCTGCATTGTTGCACCTGGTTAGCTCCAAAACCACCCACGGTTGGAGATAGAAAAATAATATTTATCCAAAAACTCTTTCGTGGCCATTAATAATTCCAAGCTGTTATTTTTTTTTCGTTACATTATAATGGTACCATTTATATATATCCGACTAAATAATATTTATAGGGAGCAATTATAGTTGCATCGAACACTACTTATTCTTTAAGAATACATGGATATATTGAAAACAATAGAAGATCTATAATTTTGATAGTTTATGAATGAAATTGTGCCTAAAGTATAAAGTTTTCTTTTTGAATAGACAAAATTGAGTTGAAAATAAAAGTTAAATGCATTTTGATAGTTTATGGATGAAATTGAGTCCAAAATATAAAATTTGGGGATTGAAACGAACATCTTCACAGTTGTAGGATGAAATTAAGCCTAAAACTAAAGTTTGAGGACCTAAATGGCTGTTTTAAAAGTTTAGAGATAAAATTGAGCATCGAGTAATAATTGAGGGACTAAAATAGCTATTGTGCCTTAAACTTTGATGAAGGATCGAGCCAGGAGTCTAGCGAGAACGAATCGAACGGAAAACCAGAAGAAACAACTCAGCAGCCAGTCACACCGTACCTGTCTGGATGAACAAAAAGAAGACAATGGCAACGAGCAAGCGACGACGACGCTGCAACAGAAAACCAGCGACCACATGGAGTACCTGCCTTGGCGCCAAAGGCTGTGTTTAGTTCGTGAAATTTGGGAATTTGGCTACTGTAGCACTTTCGATTTTATTTGGTAATTAGTGTTCAATCATGGACTAATTAGGCTCAAAACGTTCGTCTCGCGATTTCCAACCAAACTGTGCAATTAGTTTTTTTTTCGTCTATATTTAATGCTCCACACACGTATCGTAAGATTTGATTTGATGGCTACTGTAGCACTTTTTGGGAACTAAACACAGCCAAAATATCCTTGAGGCAAGTTTCAGAGAAAAGCTGTGCATGCTGTCCATTAACCAATATTAACATATTTTACGTCACGCTAAATTTCAGCTATAGTAGGCATAATAAATTGGTAACCCACAGTTTTATAGGAATGCGTTCTGCATTGTACGAGTCCATAGTTCTTGTACGTTTTCTTACGCATGTCACATGTTTAAACATGAGATTTGTTACGGAGCTTGGAGTAAAACCGGTTCCTTCCTCATAATAACAGCAAAAAAGTAAACAACTCATAAAAATACCAAAATTTGAGCTACGATTCTGAAAGTCTTCAAAATAACTGCAAGACAACACATAATGGCACTGGAGGTCTGTAGGTCACCGTTCCTACCACTTGCAAACATGGTGCGTTTCGGCCACTGGACACATTGAAGAACGGGATTAGTCTGAGAGTAGAGAAAAAAAAAATGGTCTATTTCACCATTCCATCCTCAACGCGTCATTCCATGAAAATCCCACAATACCTGCTGGTAGTAGGATTTAAAACCAGATCTTCACTCGTCACACAGCTTTTGTGGCTCGATTACTATCATACTATGAATCCTAGTAATAAACTTTCACATAACAGACTGGTGCTAGAACTGCTGGTAGTAGAACCAGACCATAACATGCTGAGTTCCTGACAATAAGAAATCCTATAATATGTTACAGCATCCGTAGCTCAAACCACACCAAACATAGAGATCGTTATACTATTGCAGTACTCCTACGGTCCTACCCTAGAGTTCACCTTCACTTCGAATTATCCAGTCTACATCCATGCAGCAAGAACCTGCATCCAATTGATGCTGTTGCTTTGATCCATCCACCTGAGATGGACCCATACAGTACAGGCAACTAGGAGTTGCTGGTAAGATCACTGTCGTTATCGCCAGTTGCATCTGCTTCCTTCACTTCTTGAATCATCTTAAGTACTTGCCAGGCGGCAGGCCGACTTTCTGGTGAGGACCGAACGCAAGTAGCGGCTATGTCGACAATCATTGTGATGCGGTCAATGTCCACTCCTTCATCCTCTCTCGCTGACTGGACATAGGATTGAAGATTACTTGCGACCAAGACTGAGTGCTGAAGTGGTGGCTTTCCGCTAAGGAGCTCAAGGAGGAGGACACCAAAAGCATATATGTCTGACTTTGGCGTTAGCATTCTGTTGGACTTCATATTTTCTGGTGCTCTGTAAGCAGCAGCATCTTTGACTTCTGATGATTCCAGGAGGAAAGACAAGCAGTTGTCCGTAAGGCAGGCCTCAAAGTCCGAACCAAGCAGAACATTCGAAGACTTGATGTTCCCATGGACAAGCCGAGATGCTTGACAAATGTAAGCAAGACCTTGTGCAACATCTTCTGCTATCTTCAGGCATGATGTCCAGTGAAGTGGTTTTGCCCGGGATGAACTTGAACCTGCAAGTTCACAAACATTAACGGAACAATTAAGCATAATTGATAAAACATCTATTCGTACAATTTATGACACAAATATTTTATGAATGCATAAAAGCGTATTGACATATTGATATGCTCTAACTTGTGAATAGTTTTGTTTAGCTTCGCTATGCAACAAGTGTGTTATTGTTACGGCGCCTAGACTTGCTACGGAGGAAGTAGGGAGGCGAGCTCACTGGTCGGGGCCTGGAGATCCGGCGGCGAGCGGGCGCCGTGCTCGGCGCTGAACAGAGACGGCTCGGGGCTGGGAGCCCAAGGGAGATTAGATCTCAAACCCAGGCTTATCCATTCATTAGCGAATGTGTGTGCTATATAAGCAGCTTACAAACAAACTTTCCTAAATTCACTCCTTGCCAACAACTGAACGGAAACAAAGCAAATCGACTTGATCAACTAACTGGGACCGACTGACCCGGCAGGAGCCGTGGTGACCGCGCCCTGGGCGCTGCGCCGCTCGGCAAGCCTCCTTCGGTGATCAGCTCTAGCCACTGTTATGATCCCGACGGTGGTACTGTTTTCCCACCATAACATCTCTCCCCCCCTTCGGGAACAGCTCGTCCTCGAGCTGAAACAAGGGGTAGGCAGCGCGGAACGCGTCGACCGGCTCCCATGTGGCCTCTGCTGCAGGCATGCCAGCCCACTGCACCAAGATGTGCCAGGCTCCACGACATAGGCTGGAACGGAGGACGCGCTCGGGCTGTTGCAGAGCGCGTCCATGCTGTAGTGCAGGTAGTGTCGGAGTAGTTGCCGGAGGAGTGCCGATGAAGGGCTTGAGGACGCCGACATGGAAGACGTCGTGGATCCGAGCGTTCACCGGCAGTTGTAGACGATAGGCCACCGACCCGATACGTTCCAATACCTGAAAAGGGCCGGCATATTTGGGGCCAAGCTTCTTGCGGGTGGCCGAAAGCAGGGACTGGGTCGTGCGGTTGAGCAGACGAAGCCAGACCCAATCCCCGACGGCGAACTCCACAGCACGGTGATTAGCATCAGTAATGCTTGTGTGCATATTGCTGCGCCTGCAGGAGACGGTCACGGACTTCCAGCGAGGAACGCGTCGCGTCAGGGCGAGCAGATCATCGATGGCTTCGGTGTGAGCCGAGCCCTGCTCATACGGTAGCAGGGACGGAGGGGGCCTGTCGTAGACGACCTGGAACGGCGATGTGCGCAGGGCGGAGTGAAATGAGGAGTTGTAGCAGAACTCCTGCCCAGGGCAACCAGTCGAGCCATTCACGAG
Source organism: Miscanthus floridulus (assembly GCF_019320115.1). Classification (NCBI taxonomy): domain Eukaryota; kingdom Viridiplantae; phylum Streptophyta; class Magnoliopsida; order Poales; family Poaceae; genus Miscanthus; species Miscanthus floridulus. The sequence continues at coordinate 77,464,682 of NC_089591.1, forward strand.
GACGGTCGCCGGTGATGCAGCGGAGGTACATGGCGATCACTTTGTTCACCGCTTCGGACTGGCCTGTCAGTCTGGGGATGGAAGGCAGAGCTCATGCGCAACTGTACCCCGGAAAGCCGGAACAAGTCCCGCCACACACGACCTGTGAAGACGGGGTCGCGGTCGGAGACGATCGACTCCGGAAAGCCGTGGAGTCGGACGATGTCGGCGAAAAACGCGCGAGCAACGGAGGCTGCCGTGTATGGGTGTCCCAGCGGAATGAAGTGCGCGTACTTGGATAACCTGTCCACCACGGTGAGCAGCACACTCTTACCATGTACCTTCGGCAGTGCCTCGATGAAATCCATCGAGATGTCGGCCCACACCCGGGATGGCACTGGCAATGGCTTGGAGAAGACCGGCCGGGTGCAGCGCCTCGGTCTTGTTGCGTTGGCAGGTGTAGCAGGCCCGTACGTAGTCGTGGACGACCCGACGATCATGTTCGACGAAGAAATCAGCACGGAGGCGCTGAAGGGTCTTTTGAATGCCCTCGTGCCCCACCGTGTGGGCGAGCTGGAGGATGTCGGGCAGCAGCGGAGACGCCTCGGGCACGAACACGCGTCCCTGGTGGAGAATGAGACCGTCGCGGACACGCCACGCCTCGCCGCGATCACCGTTGGCAGCGGCGTCCCTCAGTGCGCTGAGTTCAGGGGGACGCCGTGATCTCTTGGCGCAGCTCGTCGAAGAGGTGGAAGGACGGGCTGGAGGGCGCAGCGACGATGCGAATTCCAGACCTGCCGGCTGCACCCTCCAGGCTGGAAGCTGCGGCTTCCTGGCAGGCCATAGTGTCGCCATCACGACGGGACAGCGCGTCGGCGACCGTGTTCAGCCGGCCCGGTCGGTATTCCACCCTGAAATCAAAGCCAAACAATTTGCTAATCCAGTGGATGCTGGGGTATCGTGGAGAGGCGCTGGCTCCAGCATGAACTTGAGCGCGTAATGATCTGTGCGCACGATGAATGCGCGCCCCCACAAGTACGGCCGCCAGTGGCGCACTGCCTGAACCAGGCCAATGAGCTCACGCTCGTAGGCGGCGACTTTCATGTGCCGCGCCGCGAAGGGCCGGCTGAAGAATGCCTAGCAGCCCTTCTCCCTGGTGCAAGACGGCGTCGAAGCCAGACCCTGATGCGTCGCAATCCACAATGAAGTCCTTGGTGAAATCTGGAAGTTGGAGGACCGGTGCAGTAGACAGGGCGGCCTTCAGCGCCGCGAAGGCCGTGGTGGCCTCCTCTGTCCACCGGAACCCGTCCCTCTTGAGCAGCAACGTCAGCGGGGCGGCGATGGCGCCGAAATTCTTGATAAAACGGCGGTAGTATCCGGCGAAACCGAGGAAGCCGCGCAGTCCACGCGCAGAACGCGGCAGCGGCCAGGCGGTGACTGCTTCCACCTTGGCGCTGTCCATGGCCACGCCATTGGCCGAAATCACATGGCCCAAGTACTGGACCGACGAGGCTGCTAACGCGCACTTAGAACGCTTGACGTGGAGGTGGTGCGCGCGCAGGACGTCAAGGACGGCGCGGAGATGTTGGAGGTGTTCGGTCCAGGACGAGCTATAGATCAAGATGTCGTCGAAGAAGACGAGCACACACCGGCGAAGGAACGGCTGCAGGACAAAATTCATTAGCGCTTGGAACGTGGCCGGAGCGTTGGACAGGCCGAATGGCATGACCAAGAACTCGAAGTGGCCATGGTGGGTGCGGAACGCCGTCTTGGCCACGTCGTCGGGGTGGACGCGGACTTGGTGATAGCCCGAGCGGAGGTCAAGTTTGGTGAAGAAGCGTGCCCCGCGGAGCTCGTCTAAAAGCTCCTCGACGACCGGAATCGGAAACTTGTCCTTCACTGTGGCGGAGTTGAGGGCGCGGTAGTCCACGCAGAAGCACCATGACGCGTCCTGCTTCTTGACTAGCAGCACCGGTGCTGAGAACGGCGATGTACTTGAGCGTATGATGCCCTGTTTGAGCATGTCGGCGCACTGCTTCTCCAGTTCATCCTTCTGGAGTTGAGGGTACCGATAGGGCCGCACCGCCACCGGTTCTGTGTTGGCCTTGAGGTAGATGCGGTGGTCGCACGGGCGTGCCAGGGGTAGGCCGGCCGGAGAGGCGAAGACGTCATCGTACGTGCTCAGCAGCCGGCCCAGCAGTACTGGTTCGAGGCCACGCGCCGCGTGGACGCGCGCGGCGTGGAGTCGGCCCGTCGTAGGAGCGTTGGTGCGGGTGGAACCAAGCCCCTTCCAGAGGACTCGCCGGCCGTGGTGCACGAAGGACATGCATAGGTCGTCGAAATCCCAGAGGATGGGACCCAGTGCGCGCAGCCAAGAGACACCGAGCACCATGTCGTGGCAGTCCAGGGGAATGGCGAAGCAGTCCACCGTGAAGAACTCCTCTCCGATCCGCAAGGCGACGTCGCGGGCGAAGCCCTGGCACGCGACGCGGTCGCCATTTGCCACGGTGACGTGCGCGCCATGGCTGTCCCGGAAGCAGAGGCCAGCGCGGCGGGCGGCGGGAAGGCTGATGAAATTGTGCGTTGAACCGGAGTCCAGGAGCGCCCTGAACTCGTGGACACCGATCTGGACGCGGAGTTGCATAGTGTCCTCCGTTCGAATTCCTGTGATCGCCAAGAGGGAGATCAGGGGCTCCTCGGGGTCGAAGGCCGACTGGGGAGTTGTCGCGGTGGCCGGCACGGTGTCGACCTCTTCGGGTTCCTCAACTATGTAGTCCGACGCCTCGAGGAAGAACAGGCGGGCACACTTGTGACCGCGCACATAGGGCTCGTCACAATTGTAGCAGAGGCCGTGCTTGCGGCGCTCTGCCAACTTCCTCCGTAGCAAGTCTAGGCGCCGTAACAGTTATTTAGCTGGAGTATGACATTGCGTTACATAACAATGCTCATAGCCAAATCAACATAAGAAATGAATAAACCTTCTCTTGCTACTGGTTTACTACAAGTTCCTAAGCACTCACCAATATTATTCATCTGAATTAGTATAAGCATACCACTGTTACCAAAGAAACTACAACCAGAACCATAAGTACAGATGACACTATTTGTGGACCTAGTTGCAAATTTCAGATAGTACTTCAGAACAGCAACCCAGCGTTTAAGTCCTTACTTGTATGATCGCAATTTTTTTTTATAGTTCACAAGCAAAGGAAAGTAGAAAGGAGAAATCATGAACCATAAAATTACAATGGCCAGTCCACTGTAGAGGTTCAGATGATGTTTTTCATGGCCGACGGAAAATAAGTCATACCTCTGCTATTTTCTAATATTGTTAAATGATTTATCATCCCAACATCTAATGAATAAGTAATGTCATCATTATACTCTTGGCAATGAAAACTAGTCAGTAAAATGTCACACGCAACCTTGTGTTTCCCCCTTTCATGAATCTGAACAAAGCATTAGTCAGATGACTACTACATGGGACCAGTGCACTTATGAGTTATGAGCGCATGTATGTTTTATTTAGTGGATTCGCAAAGAAAAATATCAAGCAGCCAAATCATAAAGCATCACATATATGGGTTCACTAGGCATCAACATTTTGCTGCCAGATATTCATGTTGTCATCTTCTGAATTTCATTCCATAGCCATGTTGGGTGAAGAGTATCTAGTTTGAAAAGGTGAGAACAATTGACAAAAAATCTACTCATACAATTTATGACCTAAATATTCTATGAATGTATTAAAAAAGTATGGATATCTTGACATGTTCTAGCCTGTGGACATTTATTTTTGAGTTAAATGCATGAGAGGCCTTTGAACTTGTCATAGGGTGTCACTTAGGTCCCTGAACTTTGAAAATGCATTTCTGGGTACATAAACTTGTTGATTGATACACCGTAGGTCCATACTTGCCATGTGGCAGAAAATTATGCATTGAACCCCCTAAAAAATATGCGCCCTGAACAGATCAGCCCCTGAACTGAACCTCCTCCTCCCGCATGCGCTGCTCTCCAACTTCCTCCGCGCTCAGGCACACGCTGCCCTTCTGGAAGAACACGAGCCTGAACTGGTACTTCGCCAAGAACAAGCACGGCGCTTTGTTTTCGTTCCATGAATTTATATAAATGTCTAGTGTACATGAACAGTTGAATGCTATAGGTGACTAGGGACACTTAACAGTGCATGTATGCTTTGTTTAATGGGTTCTCACTTCCAATAGAAAAGCTACCAACAATCAACCAATAAAGCAACCCTTATATAGATATTAGGCCCGCTAGTGCCGTTCACATTCTGTTGCCTGGTTTTCACGTGACCCAAGTCTTCTGAATTTCAATTCGTGGTCATGTTGGAATGAAGAATGTCTACTTTAGAAAGGTAATGCCAGCCTAGACCACTAATTCCCTGTTCGGCTTACCTCATATTCGGTTTGTTCAGCTTCTTTTTTCAGTCGGAACAATATTTTTCTCTCACAATAATTCAGCTGGAATAGTATTTTTCAGCCCGTTTCATATCAGCGAACGGGGCCTAATCTAGTGGTAGTACTAGATGTAAAGGCAGGTAGTAGAATTGTTCCCAGCACCGATCAGATACTACTCTACTACAAAATTAACCACTCAGATCCAGAGCAAAGAGCACGGAACTTTACCATGGATGAGAGAGTAGAGGCTGCCATTGGGCTGGTAGTCGTACACAAGCAGCCGCTCCTCCTTAGCCTGGAAGAATGCTCGGAGTGGTACAAGGTTCGGATGGCGCAGTCGACCAACGGCATCCATGTTCTGCTCGAACGCCTCTGCTTCCAGTGCCGCTGGGCCAATCTTGGCGGCGTCCAGCCTCTTGACAATCACAACGAGCCGCCCGTCGAGCACCGCCTTGTACGTCGTCCCCACGCTCCCGCGCCCGAGCACCTCTGCCGAAGCGCGCATGAGCTGCTCGAGGCTGTAGCTCGCCGCCTCGCCGGCGCAGAATGTCAGGCACCCGCTCCGCTCCAGGCGCCGCGCCTTCTCCTCCGGCACCATAATGGCCGCCGTCTCCTCATCGGGCACGCACTCGACGTAGCCCATGTCAGCATTGTCCCTGCTCACCTCGGACGCAGGGGCGCTCTTCTTGGGGTTGGGGCTCGCGTACGACGCGGAGCTCGGGCGCCCCCGCTTGTTGCTCCTCTTCATCGCAATCATGGCACAGACAAGAAGCGCGGCGAGGACAGACCCCGCGGCGACCGCGATTGCCACCGTGGTCCTCCTCCGCCTCACTCTCTTCGCATTTGGCGCGGACGAATCCGGCATGCTCAAGTTCTCTCGCTGCGGCCCGCTGTCGCTAGCGGCAGCGCTCTGCACAGGGGCAGCGGCGGTGCCGTTGGCGCCGTCGCCTCCGTGGAAGAAGAGGAGGTGCGAGCCGCGGCACTCGCGGAGGACCACCTCGCCGCAGAGCTCGGGGTTGCCCGCGAACGCGGCGGCGCCGAGCTGCGTGATGACGGGCGTGACCGGCACGGGGCCCGAGAAGTTGTTGTAGGAGACGTTGAGCACCTTGAGCGACGACTGGTTCCATGGCGGGAGGGTGCCGCTCAAGTGGTTGGCGTCGAGGCGGAGGAGCGTGAGGTGCGGGAAGGCGGCCTCGATGCCCGGCGGGAGCGCGCCGGAGAGCCTGTTCCCGGAGAGGTCGATGGAGCGGAGGCGGCGCAGGGAGGCGAGCGAGGGCGGGAAGGGCCCCGAGAAGCGGTTCCCCGGGAGGAAGAGCGCCTTGAGGTTGGCGAGCGGGGAGAGGTCCGGGACGGGCCCGTGGAGCGCGTTGGACTTGAGGCTGAGCACGCGGAGCTCGGCGAGGCGCGAGAGCGTGCCCGGCGGGAACGTCCCGTTGAGCCCCGCCGACTCGAGCACGAGGCGGATGATCTGGCCGGAGGCCGTGCAGGTGATCCCGGGGCGGGAGCAGGGGGAGGCGGCGCGGTTGGGGAGGCCCAGACGGGAGGCCGGGTCGGCCTTGGTGAGGAACGCCGCGAGGGCCGCGGCCGAGGGCGAGACCGGCGGCGGCTTCGACGCCAGCGCCGCGGACGGGGGCACCGCGGCGGTGGCTTGGACCGGCGGCGCTGGCAGCGTCGGCTGCGAGTGCGATGCGGCGCCGGTGGCCGCGGAGGTCGTGGTGGTGGCGAGCAGCAGCGGGAGGAGGAGGATGGGGAGCAGCGGGGCGCGGTGTCGGTGCGCCATTGCGGCGCGGCGGGCGCGTACGGGGGGGTTTGGGCTCCGGGTTTAGGGAGGGGTGGTGCCGTGGCCGTGGTGGTTGGTTCCAGTGTAGCGGTGGAGTGGAGTGGGCTGCGGTGGGGGTGGCACGCCGAGATGCGAGAGGAGATCGGGTCGGGAAGGGAGGGGCCGATGGGGCGACGGGGACGGGGGTCAGAGGGTGGTCGCCGCGGCACGTGGGTGGTACGTGGAGTTTAGCGTGCTTTTTTGGCCTAGCGTACGGAGAGGCTCATTAGCGGGGACACCAACAACAAAAGCACGCACGCAGCAGCTAGCTGCTTGGCATAGGCCAATTCAAACGCAGATCACGGAGAAGATAAGACGCTGGCCGTGTACCCGCTACGGAAACTTCAGCTCCGAAACGAAATGGATCTGTCTATTTGCAACTCAGGTGATTTGACAAATCACACAAATCTAAACAAAGGCAAAAATTGAGTGAAACAGAAGATCAAATCACAGGAATTATGCATTCCATCTAAAAACAGACAGCAATTGAACTCTATTGTAACTACAAAATTAAGCCATTGTAACAAGATACTAGAACCTAAGTAAACTAGAACAAGAAAGCCAATAGTTAGAAGTACCTGAGATTCAAATATAACCAAAGAAACCATCTCAAGCTACACCTGAAAAAAAAAATCCAAAGAACACGACCAAACAAATCAAAATATACAAATTAAAAAATCAAAAAGCAAAAAATTTCTATGCATTGCAAAATCAAAAAACCTTTCTTTGGTGAACCAAACAGATCAAAACTAAAAAAAATCAAAAAGCAAAAAATTTCTATGAATTACAAAAAAAAATACTATAGCATTGATGCAAACAAACATACCATAACAAAAAACAAAATTTAAGGATGAATAAAAAAACAAGAAGACAATAAGGCATTACCATCAAATCCACTTAGTACAATAACTTACAATGAAAAATGACTATAAATCTAATAACAGAGCACTGTAACTGGATTCATTTTATCAATTATTGTAAAAATCAACTAACTAGGCCACCAAACTAAGTTACCTAGAACACCTTTTACAACATTTCTTATGATCAACTAAATCCGCAGGACCAACTACCACATGCCAAATGAAACCTCTCTGATCACTCAAGCAATTTGAGGGAATAAATCACACAAATAAAACCTCCATCTTAGCCTCCGCCAGAACATCTCTAGAACACAAGATAAAAAAAAGAAAATGGCAACAAAAAAATAGAATCAGAACAAATACTAGTTGGATGTACTTCTAATAAAAAACTAAATGAAATACTCACTGACAAAAAAAATCAACACCGGAAACGACTCTATCTCTGTCTCCTCTGCATCTAGCTCGGCCACGGCATACCAAAAGAAAAACAATGATAATACAAAAAGAGTTACATTCAAAGAAAGGTGTAATAAACTTTTTGCACCTAATACTAGTTACATCAATAATACCTAGGAATTACACATCATTAACAACTGTAAGTGTAGATGAACTCTAATGTAACTAAAAAATTAATCCATATTAATATGATAATACAAAAATCAAAACTAGAAAATCAAATAAACCTGAATGACACAAGACAAGGACTAACGGTACTAACAAGTACTAGATGTAGAAAATATATGTTCAACAAACAAAAAAATAGAAAAAGCAAAATCTGAATCAAGCAGTATAACTGAAAAATATACAGAGACAAACACTATTAAACCAAAATGACTGAAAATCAATATTAACAACAATAGAGAAATTCGCATACAAAAGTAATACTACATTACCTAAAAGTTCAAACAAAAATATGAAGGAGTGTTGTACCGGCATTTGTAGCCCTTACCTAGATCGTCACCTCCTGAAGGAGTCCCCACTTTATCTAGGAGGTGGTATAGATCTTCCCTCCTTGAACCCTTCTAGAGGTGAATAGTTCTCGCAAACAACAAACGCCTCTGTTTGACAAATCAAAAAGGACAAACAAATGTATAAGACCACATACACATTTTCCAACACAATGAATATGCATCCTTGTTACTCTATAGGGGATAGGCCGCTTGACAAAGATGTCCTAAACATGTTCAACAACTAACAACAATTTCAGAATTCTGAACATAAGTTATGTGAACCACTGAAGGTTGAGAAAGCATATAAGGAGCACGAGTATGGAACTTCTTTTGCAAGCTATAAGACTTACCAATGATTGAGTTCCGGCTACTTTTTGGCTTTGCAAATGTAACTTGTGAGAAGAACAATTTTAGCTGCATAAAGCCACAGACAAGAATAAAGTGCCCATCAGCATCTCGTCCAAACATTTACAAAAGTTAAGGGGCATAATGTGGAAAGAATAATATGGATAACATACTCATCAACCACAACTAACGAAGCTTTCATACTAATGATGGAGAATTGTACAAGAGCACAACCTCATGAAATCTGATGATACAAAGATCTACTTGCCAACCAAAGTGAACGTTACCTGGTAGTACAGGAGACTTGTATCTTTACCTCGAAATATCTTCGCGATAAATTTTCCACCAACTTTGAGTACATGAGTCATGATTGTCAATGCCTAATTGCAAGGTGGTACATAAATTAGATAGAGAACATAAGCTACCATGACAGTTCAAACTGAAGATGATAAAGCTATGCCAGAATTGACATAAAAAGCAAGGACATCTCCAGCAATTAGGTAAAGAGAGGTGATTATTCAACATAGCTAAATATGAAAATAATATACAAATATTCAAAGAAAGGAAAACAAACAAATAAACAAAAGACAAAACCCCAAAAAATCTATGAATTGGAAAAACCAATTAACTCTAATATATAGCATTGATCAAACAAACAAATCAAATTTAGGATTCTAAGGGCATTGCATGAACCAAAAAAAGTAAATATAAAAAAAAATCTATGGAATGCAAAAAATAAAAACTTTTTGAGGGCAGTGAACCAACCAAACATATCAAAGTAAAAAAAAATACAAAAAATAGATCTTTTCTATGGATTGCCGAAACAAAAAAATTTATGAGGATTGTAGAAACAAAAAGTAAGTACACTCAATTCAAATTATGACAAATACATGTGCCTAATAAACTTTTTTCACTCAGTATAGTTGACCTAGCAATTACACCAATAATACCTAGCACTTACACTAGATTAAACACTGTAGGTATAGATGAACTCTAGTGTAAATAAAAATTTAATTCGTAGTCAATATAATAGTTAATTTACCAAAACAAAACAAGATAAAAAAACACAAATAGATAATAAAAATGCCATGTAGGCAATGTAGTGTACCTGGTGGCATTGGTGAAAGCTCTAGTTTGGTTTTAGTGAATTGATAAAACCCTAAGTGCTAACCTAGTTTATCAAAGTGATCATGAGATAGGTAGCACATTCCAAGTGGTGAAGCAAATAAAGATTATGACATGATGATGGTGATGCCATGGTGATGATCAAGTGCTTGGACTTGAAAAGAAGAAAGAGAAAAATGAAAGGCTCAGGGCAAAGGTATAAGTGGTAGGAGCCATTTTATTTCGGTGATCAAGACACTTAGCGAGTGTGATCACATTTAGGTTCGATAGCCGTACTATTAAGAGGGATGAAACTCGTATCGAAATACGGTTATCAAAGTGCCACTAGATGCTCTAACTCATTGCATATGCATTTAGGATCTAGTGGAGTGCTAACACCCTTGAAAACATTTATGAAAATATGCTAACACATGTGCACAAGGTGATACACTTGGTGGTTGGCATATTTGAGCAAGGGTAAAGAAGATAGAGTTGAAAATGAGTTAGTCACGCTGGTTACAGAGTGACCAGACGCGTCTGGTATGGCGACCGGACACGTCCGGTATTAATGACCGGACTCTGGCTCAGTGGAGTGACTGGACGCTAACGTGTTACTATTTAGCATCCGGTCAATGTGATTTAGCATGATGCAGAGAGCTACCGAACGCATTCGGTCGACCAGGAAATCTCGGTCTTCAGCGCTATATTTGATTGGACTCTGGGAGCATCCTGACCAAACGCGTCCGGTCGGCCTAGAGCGGCTCTGGGAGCTCTCTAGACTCGACCGGATGCTGCGTCTCCTGCGTCCGATCCGATGTGACTAGACATGTCCGGTCGGCCCAGAGCGGCTCTAGGAGCTCTCTGAACTCGACCGGACGCTGAGCCTCCTACGTCTAGTCGTCCACACCGGGCGCGTCCGGTCGCAGTTGAGCGTGGTACTCGTGGCAGCAACAGCTACTTCATTTGAATAGGACATGTGGCGGTCAGGCAATGACCGGACACAGGCGACCGGACATGCCCGATCACCCACCAGACGCGTCGATGCACACGACCTGCGCGTTCGATCAACGCGCAATCAGCCCAATAATTGAGCCAACGACTCTATTGTTTGGGGATGTCTATAAATACCGTTTGGCCAGCTCTAGATCACTTTCTTCGACATTTGCATTGACATAGCAACCTTGTGGGCTTATCCAAAGCCCTCCCACTCATCTCCATCATTGATTCATCATCTCTGTGAGATTGTGAGTGAATCCAAGTGCATTGCTTGAGTGTTTGCATCTAGAGGCACTTAGTGTTCATGTTTTGCTACGGGATTCCCTTCTTACTCTTGGTGGTTACCGCCACCTAGATAGCTTGGAGCAGCGAGGGTCGTCGAACGGAGGTTGGTGATTGTCTCCGGCTTCGATCGTGATGATTGTAAGGGGTTCTTAACCTTTCCCTGGCGGAGAGCCAAAAGGTACTCTAATAAATTGCTCGTGGCTTATGTGATCCTCATCTTGTGTTGGTTGTGTGGCGCCCTATTAAAGGTTTGGCGTGTGATGCCAATTAGCGCGTGAACCTCCAAGTGAATGAATCGCCACAACGAGGACTAGCTTGTCGGCAAGCAAGTAAACCTTGGTAAAAAAAATCATTGTGTCATCATTTGATTCTGAGGTGATTGATCTTCGTTGATATTCATTCTTGTGATTAATTGGTTCATTCCTCGACTCAACGGTATAACCATCTTGCTCTCTCTCTTTACATTACCGCAAACTAGTTTTCAAGCTCTTTAGTGTAGCTAGTTATGAGAGTTTGTTAGTTTGGTTAGTGTGGCTCTATAGTTAGCTTTTGAGAGCACATTAAGTTAGTGTACTGATATAGTCATTGTGTGGATAGAGACTATATAAACTAGAATTGTGGTAGGTGGCTTGTAATTTTAGTAGGCTAGCGTAACACCCACTTCACCTCATATTTGTCTAACCGGTTTTCTAAGTGTTGTTATAGAATTTTTAATGGGCTATTCACCCCCTCTAGCCATTAGAATCTTTCAACTGGAAGGGAAAGTGCACCTAGAGAAACCTACAGCACAACAAACACATACCAATGTTTCAGAATAATAACAAGAGCTGCTGTCATTGTCACATTTTCTCTACAACAAGGCAAAGTACATGAGCGAACCCTAACAACAAAAAAATACAAGGAATAGAAACAAACAAAACGAGCGAACCTTGCAGCCTGATAGAATCACCTCTCACCAGTCCAAAATGACACGGCAAAGAAGACGATATGCAAATGAAATAGCCACAGAAACCACATGCGACTCCCAATTTTTTAACATGAAAGGAAATTTCACAATTACACAACTCAAGTAATGCTACATGTCCATCCTATTTTCTAAGGTAATGATGCTCAACCGACAATTCAACACTGGTTATCAGTTTATAAATGCACACATTTCACACAATCAAAGTGCTAGTTCTGATTAAACCACAAGCTTGCAAGTACAACATTCAGCTAAAACGAGGCAAGAATCATAGTTACTGCTAAGTTGTCTATCAATGTTGGTCAAAACAAGCAGTCTCAATAAGAGAGTGGGACTAAGTAACAGATACGTACAAAGACTGGGACGCCTCTTCTGTCTCGTCGTCATTCCAGAACTTCACCTACCGGAAGAAGATCTACGCGTTGCCCTTGGGCACCTCGCCACGATCTGCACCACCCCCACAAAAGGCCGCACAAAGTTTCCAACAGAATCAGCTCAGGATCGCAACGCCTAGATCGAGCGGCGGGGGATGGGATGGGATCTAGATCTTACAGTCGCAGAAGACGATGTGCTCGCTGTGCTGCGACAGAATGTAGAACTATGAGATCATCCCACCACGCCGCCGCTTCTGCTCCTCGGGGCCACATGCCCTGGTGAGCAGCACCTTCCTTCCTTCGCCTCTGCCTACGTACAACAGAAAAATGAAAACAGAACCAAAACGGCGAAAATCAAACCACAATCAGGCCTACGAAAGCGGGATCTACAATATTTGATAAAAAAATAGAAGGATAACTCACTGACGACGGTAAATTGGAGAGCCCTTCTGCCTCCGGCTCTGTCTCCGCCTCGGTGACACGCGAGAGACGAAATGAAATGGGGGAAAGGAGAAACGAACATATCAAAAGAGGCGTGTTTCCAAAAAAAAAAGAGCTGACATGTGGGACCCAAAAGTCAGAGAGAAATGAGGAGGTAGGAGACGGACGGGTGAGTCGGCAGGAGATGGACGGTGCAGATCAAAGCAGGCGCAAATCCAACGGCAAAAAAAATTCGTGTGACAAGGACAGACGAATCACACGGGCAAAGGATAGCTTTTGTGAATGAAATACAGATCAGCAAGCATACAGGTACATATACATATACAGGACTAACTACCGGTGTCCTGGCTTGCTCCGCGTGATGGCACGATATACAAGTGGTAACGAAAGACATCACGCGTATTATATGGTGTATAATATGTCCCTCATTCTTTGTACCAGCACGTGGGCAACGTTATTATAGGATGATTCGGGTAGAGTCTATTTATAGGGCATTCGATTTTTTTTTCACAGCTTCTTCTTTCTTAAACCTTACGAGCTGATGCCGCCGCCGCCCACCGCCTTGCCGTGGCACAGTAGGGTTTCGCCGGAGCTCCACCGCCACGGCCACAGCTATGGAGCTCCGATGAGCGGCCTCCTTCTCCCCCCTCCTGCCATCATGGCCAAGAGCGCCTCCGCCCCAACCTGATCTGTGCGCTTCCATCATCGTCGGAACCCTAACCACTGCCCTCTCGACCTCCCTCGAACCCTTTTAAGCCCGCCGAAGTTAGGGAAGAAGAGGAGAAGAGGCCAAAGATAAAGAAAAATAAGAGGGAGAGAAATCGAGTGTTGCGAGTGAAAGAAACACTCGATGTCATTTAGCATTTCTCTTCATATAAAAACACGGATGGAATAGTAGCCGAATGGTGGAAGTGACGGATTTGCACGGGCCACGGGGGGATGTTTGAAAAGGAGCCGTTGCCCCTTGATACCTGCAGGTCTCGCCCTCGTGCGGTAGCAGGACGCTGTGCTCCTACTTGCCACCTTTTTTAGGGATAATTGTCTGTTGGACATCTAAAGTGATGGTCCTTTGCTGGCGAACACCCACTTTAGAGCATTTTGCTAGAAGACACTCTGGTTCGGTAAAATTAGGCCACAGGACACCGCGGACCGGTTGCAACCGATTGAGGAGAGAGAACAACAGTAAAATGACATTCTTGCTCCTAACACTTTCTTCTTCCTCTCAACCTTTCTCTTTTTTTCTGTTCCTGTCCATGGTGGGGCCGTGGGGCGCACTTGAGTAGGCGGGGCCGCCGGGGCGCCACGACCACCAACCAACCGCCTCCCACCGTTGACGTTGTACGCCAACAGATAAGGACCACAGCTGTCGCCAAGCTGTGCCCGGCCCCATTGCCGGCAAATATCTTCGGCGAACTCGGCCGCCCCTCGACTATAAAAGCTTGCCATGGCTGCGGAGGCCTTGCCTTGCCCCGCGCCATGAGCTCCCACCTCCTGAGCTGAAGCCGCTGCTGTCGTCGCCGTCGCCGTGCTCTGCTCTGCTCGTTCCCTCTCCCTGGTCAGCCTCTCCCCTCTGCTTCTCTTTCCCTTACCCTGCTTCTCTTTCCTTCTATGCTCTGCTCTCCTCCACTTCGGGCGCCGTCACCGCGAGCCACCCAGTTAGCTCGCATCGGAGCTCCGACCGGCCTCGTGTCGGAGTGGAGCGCCGCCGCGCCCGCCGTCGCTTGTGCCTGACGCCGTCAGCCTCCGCGCCGCCCTCACCTCGCACTGGCCACGCGCTGCCATCGCCCTCGCCAACCATGCTGCCGTCTCCACGCTCTCCCCTGCTCCATCTCTCTCCCTCTGCTTGCTCACTCTCTTTCTTTCCCCTTTCCTTCCCCGCCTTGCTCTGCTCCTCCCGCCTAGAGCCGCTGTCGTTAGAGCTGAAGGCCGCGCCCAGGCTAGGACCACGCCGAAGCCGAGCGTGCCCTGTGCCTAACGTCGTCGTGCTCTGCCCAGGAAAGGGCGGGGCGGAGAAGCGGGCGAGGCCACGGGGGCTCGGCTCATGGCGGCAGCAGGTCAACGGGCTACAGCGACGCACGAGCTCCGAAGCAGCCTCCTCCACCACACCAAGCTACCGGGGCCGTCCTACTCCGCACCTGTCTTCGAGGCGCCGCCACCCACCTACGCCCGCGCCGGCCTGGAGAAGGGGCGCTCATTTGCTGCTCCAGGCAGAGGAAGTTGGCAGTGGGGGAAGCTGCCTCGCCGGTGACCACGCACGTCTGTGGCCGGGGATGCACGACCTCCACCGACGACGAAGCAGAGAGCATGAGCAGAGGAGGCACAGGGTCGCGGTGAGAAGAGGGGAAGAGGAAGAAGTAGATGATAGGTGGGGCCCGCGCGTCTGTGAGAGGGAGAGGGGCGGACCCAACTATGGCTCAGGGCCACCAGATGTCAAAACGAAAATTTCTCTCTCCTCAACCGACTGCAACCGGTCTACAGTGTCATATGACCTAATTTCACTAAACCAAAATGTCTTCTGACAAACTGCTTAAACAAGGTGTCCACCAAGGAACGACCATCATTTGGTACACGCTCACACGCCCAGATCAATGTGAGTTTTTACTGTACCTGACATCCGGGGACCCGGTCTGCAGTAGCGACAGGGACGGCGGGACCCACCGATTCAATCAGGCTGCGGGGCCCACGTGTCTGCTGGTAGACTGGTGGTAAATCATGTGGATGCTTTTGTCGGCAGACAGGAAATGTTGTTCCACCGCCGACGCCGAGGCCGAGCGGAGCTGTCCTGTCCTCCGCATGACGCGCGGGTAACAAGAAGTACTCGTAGGCGCAATCTGGCCTCTGGGCTGCACGTTCGCCCACAGGGCCCAAAAATGGCGCAACCATGTCACGTTCACCCCGCCGACCGGTGGGCCGCGGATCCACGGGCGCAGACAGGTCTCTCGCAGCTCCGCTCGCGCCACGCCAACATGCATGGTGTCACTGTAGCCAAACGCAGGGCTTACATATACGGCACCGACGGCGACATCGACCCTCTCCCACACACACTCACACGTCATGTATGGTTGTATTCCGTGGACCGTAGTTTCCATGCAAGATGTCCCTTCTGTCCTGGTGAACTCGGTGAAGCAAAGCAAAGCAAAGCAACAGCCGTTGAGCTGTGTTGCTGCTGCAGCCAGACTGGCGGTGCACGGCTCCGCCGCTCCGGTGAGAGGAGGTGCCGGCCTGCGGCAAATTCATGGCGCTGGCGCCCATGCACACAGGAACGGTCGGTGCACGGCTACGGATCCACGTTCCACGGTGCCCGTGTTACTGCGCATACAGCATAGGAACAGTCGTGGCCGCGTTGAACTCCCAACTCAGGGGGCAGGGAGTAGACATGGCAGTTCAGCTCTCTTCACTTCCATTTTTCTTCCTGACTGCCTGTGGCCAATGGTCAGTGACATCGGCGTAGCTACAGTCCGGGTGCTTCTGAGCTTCGATCGGAGTCATGCGGCAGGGTCCAACGTATGATTCGAATTCAAAACCCAGCGACGCGCGTCATTCTGCACAGTTTTCCGGAACAGCTAGAATCATTCGTCAGTAACATCATACTAAATGCTAACCTTGCTTTACATGTCAAGGGCATCATCATACGTAAACCTTGGCATCGAGTACTACTGTAAGTCTATGGTCTGAAGCCGTGACCAACTCTGAAGGTACATGCTGTATTTTTCTTTATATATATTGAAAGATTCATGCTGTATTGCTGCTGATGTTTTTAGCTCCCTCCTTTGGAACTTTGGACGCCACGCCTAGCTGCACTGTCTCCATTGTCACACTCTCCTGGAGCACAGCGCCTCGGCTGATTAGATCACTCGGTCTGACTCTGTCTCTGTTCCTGTTGTGTGTGGAAGAGATTACTACAGTCTAACTTAAAAAAAAAGAAAATCTAAATTAAAAAAAAACTGACCTTCACAGATGGCGGCGAGCAGCCCGCGGGCCTGGGGGGGGGGGGGGGGGGGGGGCGCCTGCGAGGGGGAGAGAGAGAGCGCGTGGGGGCCCGATGTTTTAGCTCCTATCGGCTATCGGACGGCCCCCACTGTCCTGTATGTGGCCCTGTCGGTTTCCGGGCTGCCGATATGTAGCCAGGCTATCGGTACCAACTGCCTGGACGTTGCAGCGTGATTGCCTAGGCTAGTGACCCTGCGCCATCATGATTAGGAAACAATGAGACATATATAAATAGAAGATAAAAGCAACCTGTGTTAGCTTCTAGACGACGTGAATATTAGAATATATACACATCAGAATATTATACAACTTTATTATGATTTTATTGCATTTTTTACATGACTAGATTAAATACTTCGGAAAATTTTTTGAAAGAAAAAATATCTGATCCAAATATGTTTCCCGCTGGATTAATTGATGTATTACCATTTAATAGTACAATCAAAGTGTATAACAAAATCAATTAGATGTAAGATAGAAAGTTTTCTACTATTAACTTTCTTAGGCACATGCTTCCAACCAAACAGGTCATTCTCAAGTTTGCCTGGTCAGGCAGATTTCATCAAATTTTCAGGCAACTCTCACACAACACTTTTTGCCAGGCAAGTTGTCGGTTCGAACCAAACAGGCCCTAGATGACTTCTTCTTCTACCATTCCGAGCTTCAACATCGTGCTTAGCAATAGGTGGAACTGAGGAAACGGTGGCAACGATTGGAAATGGCACAGACGGGAGCAGCATATCTGATGACCTCCAGGTATTTTACATCACTTTAAACAAAAAACAATATCAGCATGTTCTGCTCATCTACTTTTCAGCCGGCTTGTGCTTATTTCGGCTTATTCTTCCTTACAAAAATACTATTGAATCAGCCAAAATGCCACCAGCAGAACACGGCCTGTAGCACCTATTCGTTAGGTTCCTTTATCCTTCCAGGTTATTTCTTGCGCAAATAACATAGCATTTGTTGCCTCAATGTCAAACAACAAAGCGTGTTCGCCAGTCGCCGTGGTAGCATGGTACGTGTGGCCACACAACTCGGCTCCATCTTTTTCCCCGATAGTTTCGGCTTCCTTGTTTGGGCCCCTCCCTCCGTCTTGTGCCATGCCATGATGAACCGTGGAACAACGTTTTTTCTTAGCAGTCTGCCAATCCGCTGCTATGCCCTTGGCACGCGTTTCTAGCTCAGAGTCCTCTTTTATTTAGAAAAAAAAGAAACATTGTCTTGCGAGTTGACCAAAGACATATTCCGTCAATCACTCTTGGTTGCTTCTCTCTTGTCCCGAAGAACCACGTAGCACGTGATCATTTGCAGAATTTTTTTAAATAATTTTTTAAATGATAATTGCAAATCTAGAAGTTGTTATTCATTTATTGCAGCTGTCGGCCACTGGATGGCCGACAGGACCCCTGTCGCCCGCTGGAAGGCCTACAGGTCTCATGTCGGCATGTCAGCAGCCGATAAGGCTCACGTGGCAGCCGACGCCGACCTGTCAGCGCCGACGGCAGCCCTATCGGCCGCTGGAGGGCCGACATGTCCTGACGACTTTTGGTCAGCCGACAAGCCTCTCGGCAACACAGCACCCGACTACACTATTTTTATGTTGTGTTAGCACTCAATACCTTTCCCGAACACAGCCATTACCACACAAACAACTCTACCACTTTTCGAGCAGCACTAAAAATATTTGATCTCCTTTTTCCGGACATATAACATACACCATAACTTAGAGAATCTTATAAACTTAGAGAATCTTATAAACCCTAATCTACAACTAAAACTAACCCTAAAACTATACTAACTAAATATAATAAGTAATCTAACTAAACTAAATTAAACTAACTAAAAAACAAAATCAAACTAACCCTAACCCTAAAACAAACCCTAATCTACAACTAAAACTAACCCTAAAACTAGACTAACTAACTAATCTAATTAACTAAACTAACTAAATATACTAAGTAATTTAACTAAACTAAATTAAACAAACTAAAAAACTAAATCAAACTAAACTAACCCTAATACTAAACTAGCTAACTAATCTAATTAACTAAACTAACTAATAAAGTAACTAAAAAAATCTAAATTAAAAAAAAACCTACCTTCACAGCCGCCGCCGAGCAGCCCGCGGGCCGGGTGGGGGGCGCCGGCGCGTGCGAGGGGGAGAGAGGGCGCGTGTGGCTGATGTTTTAGCTCCTGTTGGCACTGTGCTGTCTATCGGCTATCCGCCGCCCGACAGGCGCCCCCGCTTCCTGTCGGCTATCCGCTGGCCGATATGGGGGCGTATCGGCTATCGGGACGCCGACAAGCCCCCCCACTGCCCAATGGTCCGTGACATCGGCGTAGCTACAGTCCGGGTGCTTCTGAGCTGCCATCGGAGTCATGCGGCAGGGTCCAACGGATGATTCGAATTCAAAACCCAGCGACGCGCGTTATTCTGCACAGTTTTCTGGAACAGCTAGAATCATTCGTCAGTAACATCATACTAAATGCTAACCTTGCTTTAGATGTCAAGGACATCATCATGCTGTATTTTTCTTTATATATATTGAAAGATTCATGCTGTATTGCTGCTGATGTTTTTGGCTCCCTCCTTTGGAACTTTGGACACCACGCCTAGCTGCACTGTCTCCATTGTCACACTCTCCTGGAGCACAGCGCCTCGGCTGATTAGATCACTCGGTCTGGCTCTGTCTCTGTCTCTGTTCCTATTGTGTGTGGAAAAGACTACTACAGTCTAACTAAAAAAAGAAAATCTAAATATAAAAAAAAAACTTACCTTCACAGCCGCCGCCGAGCAGATAGCGATGAGCAGCCCGCGGGCCGGGTGGGGGGCGGCGGCGCCTGCAAGGGGGACAAAGAGCGCGCGTGGGGGACTGATGTTTTAGATCTTATTGTCTATCGGGTGTGGCCCTGTCGGTTTCTGGGCTGCCGATATGTAAATCGACTGCCTGGACGTTGCAGCGTGATTGCCTGGGCCAGTGACCCTGCGCCATCATGATTAGGAGACAAGGAGACATATATAAATAGAAGATAAAGCAACGTGTGTTAGCTTCTAGACAACGCGAATATTAGAATATATACACATCAGAATATTATACAACTTTATCTTGATTTTCTTGCATTTTTTTACATGACTAGATTAAATACTTCGGAAAAAAATTGAAAGAAAAAATATCTGATCCAAATATGTTTCTCGCTAGATTAATTGATGTATTACCATTTAATAGTACAATCAAAGTGTATAACAAAATCAATTAGATGTAAGTTAGGCCTCGTTCGGCTGCTAGAGTTTTGGCTGAAACTGGCTGAAAAACACTGTTCTGGCTGAATTGGTGTGAAAGAAAAACACTGTTCTGACTGGAAAAAGAAGCCGAACAAGCCGAATATGGGGTAAGCCGAACGGGGCAGAAAGTTTTCTACTATTAACTTTCTCAGGCACAGGCTTCCAACCAAACAGGCCATTCTCAAGTTTGCCTGGTCAGGCAGATTTTATCAAATTTTCAGGCAACTCCCAGACAACACTTTTTGCCAGGCAAGTTGTCCAGGCTTCGAACCAAACAGGCCCTAGTTGACTTCTTTTACCATTCCGAGCTTCAACGTCGTGCTTAGGAATAGGTGGAACTGAGGAAACGGTGGCAACGATTGGAAATCGCACAGACGGGAGCAACATATCTGATGACCTCTAGGTATTTTACATCACTTTAAACAAAAAACAATATCACCATGTTTTGCTCATCTACTTTTCAGCCGGCTTGTGCTTATTTCGGTTTATTCTTTCTCACAGAAACACTATTAAATCAGTCGAAATGCCACCAGCAGAACACGGCCTGCAACACCTATTCGTTAGGTTCCTTTATCCTTCCAAGTTATTTCTTGTGCAAATAACATAGCCTTTGTTGCCTCAACGTCAAACAACAAAGCGCGTTCGCCAGTCGCCGTGGTAGCATGGTACGTGTGGCCACACAACTCGGCTCCATCTGTTCCCCCCATAGTTCTAGCTTCCTTGTTTGGGCCCCTCCCTCCGTCTTGTGCCATGCCATGATGAACCGTGGAACAACACTTTTTTTCTAAGCAGTTTGGCAATCCACTGCTGTGCCCTTGGCACGTGTTTCCAGCTCAGAGTCCTCTTTTATTTAGAAAAAAAGAAACATTGTCTTGCCAGTTGATCAAAGACATATTCCGTCAATCACTCTTGGTTGCTTCTCTCTTGCCCCGAAGAACCGCGTAGCACGTGATCATTTGCAGAAATTGTTTTAAATAATTTTTTTAAATGATAATTGCAAATCTAGAAGTTGTTATTCATTTATTGTAGCTGTCGGCCACTGGACGACCGACAGGACCCTGTCGGCCGTTGGAAGGCCTACAGGTCCAATGTCAGCATGTCAGCAGCCGATAAGGCTCAAGTGACAGCCGACGCCGACCTGTCAGCGCCGACGGCAGCCCTGCCGGCCGCTGGAGGGCCGACATGTCCTGTCGGCTTTTGGTCAGCCGACATGCCCCTCGACAACACAGCACCCGACTACACTATTTTTATATTGTCTTAGTAGTCAATACCTTTCTCCAACATAATCATTACCACGCAAACAACTTTACCACTTTTCGAGTGGCACTAAAAATATTTGATCTCCTTTTTCCGGACATATAACATACACCATAACTTAGAGAATCTTACAAACTTAGAGAATCTTACAAACCCTAATCTACAACTAAAACTAACCCTAAAACTACACTAACTAATCTAATTAACTAAACTAACTAAATATACTAAGTAATCTAACTAAACTAAATTAAACTAACTAAAAAAACAAAATCAAACTAAACTAACCCTAACCCTAAAACAAACCTTAATCTACAACTAAAACTGACCCTAAAAAAGACCATAAAACTAAACTAACTAACTAATCTAATTAACTAAACTAACTAAATATACTAAGGCCTCGTTTGGCAGGGCTTCACTTCACTAGTGAAGCCATTTTTTTTTGCTTCAGCTCCACGAACAGTTCCACCGGTGGAGCTGAAGCGGTTTTGGTAAATCGTTTGGCAAAATGGCTTCCCTGTGAGAGCATGTTTTTAGGGGCCTGGAGGAGGAGCCGGGAGAAGCCACTTTTTTTTTGGCTCCATCCCACCCCAAATCATTGTGAGAGCATGTTTTTAGAGGCTTCACAAGTGAAGCTATTTTACTTTACCCCGTTTGGTAGAAAACGGCTCCTGAAGCCGGTGGAAAAGCCCTGCCAAACGGGGCCTAAGTAATCTAACTAAACTAAATTAAACTAACTAAAAAAACTAAACTAACCCTAACCCTAAAACAAACCCTAATCTACAACTAAACTAACCCTAAAACTAAACTAACTAACTAATCTAATTAACTAAACTAACTAATAAAGTAACTAAAAATGAAATCTAAATTAAAAAAAACTTACCTTCACATCCGCCGCCGAGCAGACGGCGGCGAGCAGCCCGCGGGCCGGGTGGGGGGTGCCGGCGCCTGCGAGGGGGAGAGAGCGCGCGTGGGGGCTTGATGTTTTAGCATGCCCTGTTCGCTTGGCTGATAAGCCATGGTTGAAAGCATTGCTGGCTGATTTGTTGTTTGAGAAAAATACTGTTTGTTGACTGAAAAAATATGGCTTTATAAGGCAAGCGAACAGGGCGAACAATGGAGCTGCACTTGGCACTGACCTGTGTTGCTGTTACTGCTGTTGTTCATGTCCTTAACAGGCAGCAGCAATTTTTTTTGCTAATTTTCCCACTGGGCAGTTCCACAAAGAAACGACTGAAGAACGTTGCGGGTCAAAAAATAAACCTTTGATCATCTGGAAAGGAAGGAAAGCGACGATGCAACCAACTCTAAGCTAGCACTAACAATTCACTATGAGTGAGTCATTACTCATTCCCCTGTTTCCCCGTACGTCGTCCGTTGCTTGATCGTGCGGCAAACCGGCAAGCATGTGATTCAAATCGTAGCACCTGCTGGACCTGGACCACGGCCTAGAGAATTCATGTCTATTCTTTAATGCATGTGATGGAATAGTGCCGCCTGAATCCACATGTGATTGAGCACCTGCTTAATGACTAGCGTGTGGAAGCAGCAGCAGCGATCGGATCAGCGGCGCAAGTAAGTAGTTATGCTTTGCTGGGCCTTTCGGGCTTGCCGGCCCAACTTCAGCGAAGGCAAGGCCTGTTCTAGAATGCGGCCTGTTGGACCATGAGATTCCTCGGCTTTTCCCTGGCCGTCACGGCGAAGTCCGGAAGCACGCACGGGCACGGCACATGATTTTGAAATGTAGTCCACGGGAATTTTGAACGTTACATAATCCCAAAGCAGATATGGCCTATGGAGCTCTGCGGCGAAGTGTTGGAAGATTTATCTGCAGGGGTTAGCACTGCAATCGTCTGAACGTCAGCTGAGAAATGACTGCTCAATTGGACTGTTTGTCGTCTGAACTTCAACAGATCATGGCATCTTGGCTTTGCACGGATCACAAGTCCAAATCCATTCAGAACCAAATCTCTTTATACATTCTAACAGACGGAGGAGCACCTAGTAAAAGGAAGGAAATGTGCTTTGAAAATGTAAATTCCTTCTGCGTTTTTCTGCCGTTTACGTGGTCCAAATGAATCAGCTAATGATATATTTGTTCTGGTTGTTCTCTTCCGAGTTTTGCACGGTGCTATCTCATCAGAGACACAATTGGGTGGGATGGGTCCCCTACCTCTTGTGCTGAGTGCTTAACTCCTGGCAAAGTTGGCTTTCTAAATTCTAATTACCTGGGGACACAAGGATGAATTAGTTTGTTCATATTTGCAGGTTCCTCATGCGTGCATGGGGCATCTGGAATATTTGCAGCGAGATTGACATTGAAAGGAAGTTCCTTGAAATTCTCCGGCTGAAGTGCTCTTATTTGGCATCTATTCTAGGCAGAAATGGAGCATCATCCTTCTCAAAGAAAAAGACCGGGGGGAATTTCAAGCCTCAGTGATGAAGACACTGACTTGGCGGAGCTGAGTCCACACCTAGCATCATCCTGCTTTCAGACGGACGTTGGGTAGGTTTGATGTAGTAATTGGACACCTGTTTCTTTTGTCTTGGTCCCGCTCTCCTACAGCCACATGTACGTCGGACTGGATCCACATGCTTTCCATAAAAGCAAACATCTTTTCTTTAAAAGAGAAAAACAAAAACGAAAACGAAAAGAAAAGAAAAGAAAAGGACCAGGCGCCGACGCCTCTCATCTTGTAATACCTCTATAAAATATTAGTTTCAGAGTTATCAAAATAATACATTTCATGACTAATTTAATGATACTAACATTAACCATCAAAAATATTAGTTTTAGTTTTTTTAATATGTTTGTTGAATCTGAAGCTGATTGACTCATCGACCGAAAACTACATTTTTTTAACATTAATGCTTGAGTGAGTAGTGGGCAGTCATCGTGGGGGCGTGGGGCACCTGCGTTCCATCTCCATAATTCCATACCACCGCCATAACCATGACTCCATGCGTCTCGCAGACTCGCACGACGTACTCCTGTTTACAGGCGACAGGACCACTGTACATCCTCCAGAAGTTGATTTGATTTGATCCGCACCGCACGAACAACGTGCCGGTAGATGGTTTCTTTAAAGTTGTACTTAGCCAACAAACGAGGCAAGCACCGGGCAACAACAGCTGCTAATCAGCCGCTGACACCATAATTACGACGCCCTCTTTCCTTCGTCGTCCTCCGCTGCCTTGGTGGCTCGTTCCTGCTCCTCCTTACTCTACCTGACCAGCTCCCCAGCTGGGACAGAGTCCACGACGACGACCTTTCTTTCCCCCCTCTGCCTGTCTCCGGATCCTCCCCTGCGCGCTCCAGAAAAATCAGATCGACCGAGTCGCCGTGAAGCCGCCGAGAGAGCACAGAGCAAAACAGCGAGCGACGCAGGCAGCATGAAGTCTATGGGCACCCGCGACAAGCTCGCGGCGGCGTCGGGCCACCGCCGCGTCCTCTTCGTCGTCTTCGCCTTCTGCTTCGCCTTCGCCACCTTCCTCACCTTCCTCCACACCACCTCCCACTTCACGACCGCGCCGAGCTCCGGCTCCGCCACGGGGTCCGCCGCGGCCTCAACCACCACCTCCGTCTCCAGCGGCAACAGCGGCGGCCAAGCAGGGTCCGAGTCCGGGCTGCCGCTGCCGGTGTTCGAGGCGCTGGTCCACTTCGCGTCGATCTCGAACGCGACGCACCGGATGTCGGACACGGACATCCGCGCCATCTCCGCGGTCCTCCGCGCGCGCGCGCCCTGCAACCTGCTGGTGTTCGGGCTGGGCGCGGAGTCCCCGCTGTGGCTGGCGCTGAACCACGGCGGGCGGACCGTGTTCCTGGAGGAGAACGAGTTCTACGTCAAGTACCTGGAGCCGCGGCACCCGGGGATGGAGGCGTACGACGTGTCCTACACCACCAAGGTGCGGGACTTCCGGGACCTGCTGGCTGCGGCGCGGGCGGCGCGGCGGAAGGAGTGCCGCCCCGTGCAGAACCTGCTCTTCTCCGAGTGCCGCCTCGCCATCAACGACCTGCCCAACGACCTCTACGACGTGCCCTGGGACGTGGTGCTCATCGACGGGCCGTCCGGGTGGAACCCCAACTCGCCCGGCCGGATGCCATCCATCTTCACCACCGCCGTGCTAGCGCGCTCCGGCGCCACCGCCGCCAAGGGCCGCCCCACCGACGTGCTGGTGCACGACTTCCAGTTCGAGGTGGAGCAGGTGCTCAGCAGGGAGTTTCTGTGCGACGAGAACCGCGTCGCCGGCAGCGGCACCCCGTCGCTCGGCCACTTCGTCATCCAAGGGGGCGGGGCCGGCGACGCCTTCTGCGCCGGACAGGAGGACGCTGGCTCGTCGGGGGAGAAGACGCGCCGCCGCCGCCGCAAGTAAATTTTACTTGTCAGTCTCTTTTGCCACGGAGACGGAAAAGTATAGCCGCCAGCCACCTCCCTTCCTGGCTACGCTAGCTAATCTTCTGCGCTCCTCCTCACCCAGCTGTTTTTTTTTTTTGTAATTTTTTCTTGCATATATACGTATGTTTGTTGTTTTGTTACTGGGGGCTAGAACTGTACGAACAACCCTGGTCATATGATTGCCTCCATCACCCCAAAAAAAAAAAGGAAAAAAGAAAAGGAGACGAGACGAGAAGTGATGTAGCAACAACCCTGAAAATATATATACTAGCTAGGAGCTTTACACATCACTCTTCACATTACATTGACAGAGAAAAGGATGTGACCATGCAATGGCAAATCTGACGGTTTGTACGAACGATTTGGTAGCTGCTTGCTGCTGTTGGTGCCTTGGTGGTGGCGGTGAGACGGCGATTGCCGAACGGGATCCAGGTCCAGGATGAACAAGGAACGAGCAACGGAGTTGGATCTCGTCTCAGTCCAGTGGCTTTTCTTTTCCCCCCGTCCGGTTGCGATCGCCAGGCGGTAAAGCGGCTTCTTCGTCTCACTCGCCCGCCCCGATCTGATGCGCTGCGCTGCGCATGTGTTGGTTCGTTTGGGATCAGCGAGCATCGTCGCATCGGTGATGAGTCACCAGGGATCTGTGACGCCCGCGCGCCGCTCGCTTGTTGTCCGTGCGGCCGCCGGCGGTTTCGTTAAAAGTTGGCCGTCTTTTTACAGCAACGTGCATGTGATCGGACCGCCCAACCACTCGTGCTCATCGGCTCATCCCTTGCCTGCCTGAAATGGGGAACCTGTGTCGCCGAAGCGGCCACGAGCTGACACCGACCCCCCACTCTACTCCTTCCTCTTGCGTCCTGTGGTCTTGCCTACCCTCGCACAGCCACAGTCGCACGCTCTGACGAAAACAAGCGAAACTGGCATCGCACGTTAACGCCGACCAAGCGTTAAAGGACCTTTTCGAGCTTGATGACCACGTCGTGCCCTGTTCTGCATTGCTTGTCTCAGATCAGATGTGCTGCTGCTTGTCTCCTCCCGTGTGCCGTCTGCCGTGGCTAACTGGCTATGGCCTAAGGCTAGGTTTTCTCCTATCCTATGGTTGTAGGATTAGACTGGCTCGAACAACTCGTATAGGACAATTATAATTTGGATAATGGCACGGCGTTACAGGCTGCCCCACCGGCGGCCACCCATTTGGTGCTGGTGACTCTTTTAGGCAAGCTCGGCCCGGTGAGTCGGCGACATTCCAACTAACCTCTCCAACTCCAACGCCTAACGTCGACAGTTTTCTGCCTACCTGGTTAAGAAATGGAATTGAGAATTCCGTAGTAGTGACAGAGGTCAGAAACTACCGGCCTATGATAACCGAGTTTGTTGGATGGCCAAATTCTTACACAAAGTACGTGATGTGTACTAGTGTTAATGTGTTATGAAGATGATTTCAGTGTAGAGGATTAACTAGTACTGCCTCTGTCATTAAAGATATATAATTATAATTCTGTCTTTACTCAAATTATTTAAAGTTTAACCAAATTTATAAAAAAAACATCGCTATTGAAATATATTACATGAAAAAAAATTAATAACAGTATTTGACATCACAAATATCGATACTTTACATATATAGTATAAATTTAATCAAACTTAACATGCTTTAACTCACTATTATTTTTAAAACTATAATCATTTATTGATGGAGTGAGTACTCTTGTGCCATTAATAACCAATATACAATATACACCGTTCATATTCGTCGTTACCGGCTGAGTTTCCCATTTACAAGTTTGCAGACGCGCACAAAAAAACCCAGTTTCATTTAGAAATGGACGTGCCCGATTTGTGCGGACATGGGACAAAGTACCGCTACCACCACGTTTTACTGCATCCAGGTTGTCAGTCTTGAACAGTTAACTCGGTCATGTTCGGCATGCGTACCGAGCTCAATTTTCAGCTTCATTTGGTCAGGAAGCACCACATCATGAACTTGTGTAGTACAACTATCACAACAGGTACCCCATTAAATGGATTTAGGGCCTGTTTGGTTCACCTAGTAGCTACTAAATTTAGTAGCTTTTAGTCACTTTAGTAACTTTTCAACCAAACACTACGACTAAAAGCTACTAAAAGGGCTTTAGTCATCTCTAGTAACTCTGGAGTTACTAAAAGTGACTAAACCGTTTAGTAGCTCCTAAAGTTTAGTAGCTCGAACCAAACACCCTCTTAGTCCGTCTTCAGCTGGCCCTTTTTTTTTTTGGCTGAACTGCAGCTATGGCTAAATCATCCAACCAATAAGCTACAGCCGGCAGCAGCAGCCAGCCAGCTGGTGATCAGAACCAAGATTCAAATGACAGTCAAGCAATTCAAATTTTGGCACCAACCCAACATAAATACAAAAGTTGGCGCCAAATGACAACCAAGTCAAACAACAGTAAATGACAGTTCCAACACACAACCTCCACTAGCATTTTCTTAAGAGCTACTAACAGTGGATTAGAACTACAAATCACTATTACATTACACCTAAGAGGTCCATACAAGCTATTACAATTACAGACCCATACAGAGTTCTGAATTACATGTACAGACATCACATACTACATAGGTCCAAAGTCGTGCAGTGCAAATTACAGTACCATTACAACATTATCTACATAGGCGTGACTGGAACATGTACAAAAATTGTAACCATTCAAGCAAGCTACACATTGGAGAACAAGAAGAAGAGAGGCATATACCAAAACCTCCATCTGCACCCTTCTCTTTGTGCCATCGTCAACTCTAACCACACCATGGTCTTACTACTACACCGTCACCTGCATTATCACGCAATCGAATAGCAATGAAATCTGTGCACATATATTGTTGAACTTGTATCACAACTTCAACAATGCAACACCCGAAATTGCCATACCTGCCAACTACCCTATCAAGATACCAAAGGCGATCCAATCTCGCACATCAGACATATCATCACTAGCATTTCCTGCCACCTATGCGCCGGCGTCGTAATCTGCATCTCTTTGGCAGATCCTCTATGAAGCCCTTCCTTCGTCGTGTTCCAACTCCCAATTGTGCAGCGCAAAGCATGCAATGATAAGCTTTGTTTGCTTTGCTCTCTCAAAATACGAATCTAGGGTGAGAATGTGCCACTTGCCTTTGAGTCGCCCAAATGCCCGTTCGATGACATTGCGCATACTTGAATGCCGGAAGTTAAATTGCTCCCCATAACCTGTAGGAGTTGCGCTGTCCCTGAACTCATCAAGATGGTACCTTGCATTTCGATAAGGGCCCAAATATTCCTTTTTCACAGCGTATCCCGAGTCGACCAAATAGTACTTTCCTGCAAAACAACATATATCTCCTACATTACTTACACACATATCACAGCAAGTATCCAAGTAATCACGTACAGCTAAAAAGCTAACCTTCTAGTGGGTGCGGATAAGTTGGTGTCTCCAAACACTCTGTCAGCACCGACATGTCATGACTGGCCCCCGCCCTCCCCGCACCGAAATATGTGAACCGCATGCCCATGTCGCATATGGCTAACACATTGTAGCTTGTATAGCCTTTCCTATTTATGAAGTCCAATTTTGACTGACGACTAACAAGAGCTCAAATGTGAGTCCCATCTAGAGCCCCTATGCTCCCATCAAAGTAAGGTGCATACGGCAATAGGTCTCCATGTACTTTTCTAAAGTCCGAATCCTTGGGACAAATAACATACTGTGCCAATGAGAACATGCAATTCACAACATGACCCATCTTCCTACTGACTATGTCCAAGGACAGGTTAAATCTCTCCCTAACCTGTCTATACGGCTGTCGACATGCACAAATCTAGGCAAACATAGCTAAAGCTTCCCTGGACCCAAGTTCTTATGTACTTTTGATGTCATGATCTCTCACTGAGGTATCATGCAACCTAAGGAATGTGTCCGGATACATACAGAAGTTGTCATAGCACTTAAGTTGGTTGCGCAAATTCAATTCAACCCATTGCGCACCTGTGGGCTCGGGCAAAGGGATATGAGGATTCACGTGAACAGATTCATTAGCATGCAGCGCCTCTGCATACGCTGCAACCGCGGCTCCAAGCGCCGCCAACTGGAGAACGACATAGTTGTCATCACTTGAACTATCGTTCTCGCTGCAGTCATCAATGCTGCGCATCCTGCAAAGATCAAATGAGTTAGTGACTTCTCAAATTAAACAGCAGCAACAGGCAGTTCTTCGACAACAAGAAATGGAAACGAGAAATTATTGTAGACAGTGGCTTCTGATCAGACAATTGCACTCTTCATAAACAAAATCCAAATGCTATAGAGAAAAGTATTTACATTTGAGCAGACAATTGCACCATCCTTATTCATTATGTACCAAACACAGTATACAAGCACTAGCAGTAGCTATTTTAATTTAATAAAGTAAAGGGCTATGCATTTATTTGGCTACTGCAATACTGCACCACCTCATTCAAGTAAAGATTTATGATGCCAGCCTATGATTTACAAACTACGCACAAGGTTGCCTTTTAAGGATGGTTCTATCATGGCCATATCTTATTTTATATACTGCAACTGATCAGCCCAAGCAGAAGCAGCCCATCAGCCAGCAACATAGCAGCCGAACACAACCTTAATCCATTGTAATTTTATATCTGTTTCTGTTATTGGCGAGAAGGGAACTAACCCAATGAGAATATATACAGATTGCTCGTGATCCAAGGACACTATACGTATATAAATTGTACACAATCATCTCCAGGCAATAATCAGTCATACGAATTATTAGTTTGCTGTGAAATAAGGACAATAGACTTTACATTTTTTCCCTGGAGAAAGAAAAAAATAAAAGTTGAGTTTGTTCGAACAAGGAAGGAGCCAGAAAGCAAGTCCAACTTTTCAATCATTCCTGTCAAGCTTAGCTTCAAGTCTTTAACGGTAGCTCGATCTTGATATGAGCGAAACCGAGTCAAATTCTCAGTCATAATTTTTGCTTATACGATCACTATTAAATAGTAAATGTTATATTATGGTAGTTTCGGTGTAGCTGAGCAAAACATTTGTTTCAGAAAAACAAACAAAGGAAGTTAGCGTCCAAAATTGTCTTCCAACCCTTACGACACTTGAAATTATTATGGTGGGCTATTACATATGTCGCGTTTACTAGTAATGATGGTGTGTCTAACGAAAAAACAAGCGAATGAAGTTAAGCAGCATTTAAGAGAGGAGCGTGTCAACTTAAACTTTTTCTCTGTGTTCGATAGGGTTTCCAATCACCTAATTTTCCAAGTTTGGTTCAACCTAACCTTTCCTTACCTGGTTAAATCCCTTGTAATGATGATATTAACATATCATGGAAAAGACTTTCAAGTCTAACTGTTTTGGGTAATCCACCAATAAAACCGGGAAAGTTTTCTTTGCCCCTAAGGGCATGTGCCCTTATGCGTGCGCGCCATTAGATGCGTGCTCGTGAGGGCACATGCCCTTAGGGGCAAATTTTTCGCGTTCCCAACAACCCTACTTGATTAGGAAGAAGCTTTGCTTCATTCCTAGATTGTTAAAGCTTTATGCTAAATCAAAGATGTCCATTTTGAATGAGTCTATAGAAAAATGTATTCATCTACAAATTTTACTATTATTACAAATTGAAGGCTCTTTTTTGAGCCTCCACTATCTCACGAGACAGCTGGAGAAAGACATAAAACCTAGAAATTATAAATAAAAAAACTAGCAAGGTGTCCCGCGCTAATAGCGCAGCTACACCCGTTAGTAATATCTCATTTAGTATTAAATTTTAATTTTATGAAAATATAAGTATTTTTACTTTTATAAAAGTTGTTCCCTTTAGGTAATTCAAAATTAAAATGGTATAAATTATTACAATGTGATTTAAGTCATATATAAGTATATTAGAAGAAATATAATTGTATTAGATATATACACAGATATATGTTTTTTTAATATGATATGGGGTTATCACTCCACGATAATATTTATTAATTGTATTAGATATTAGGGCTCCATCCAACATATATAGAATTTTAGATATGATTACCCTGGTGCTGTACATTTTTTCAGCCCCTCCCGCCCTTCTTTTAATACGTTGGTCTTGTCCGATAGTTCTGCTGTTGGATCTGCGTTGCCAACTCCTTTGGGCCCCGTTTAGTTCGCTGGTAGATTTGGCCGCCGCCGGAATCTGTAACACTGTAGTACACTGTAGCGTTTCGTTTGTATTGGGTAATAATTGTCCAATCGTTGACTAATTAGACTCAAAACGTTCGTCTCGTAAAGTACAATCAAACTGTGCAATTAGTTTTTTATTTCGTTAATATTTAGTACTCCATGCATGTACCGTAAATTTGATGTGACAGAGAATCTTCTTTTTGTATAGTACCAAAATTGGGAATTTGGTGGAACTAAACAAGGGTTTGCATTACTAGGCCTTGTTTAGATTGCAAATTTTTGCAATCTGGATACTGTAGCACGTTTCGTTTGTATTTGACAAACTTTGTCCGATCATGGACTAACTAGGCTCAAAAGATTCGTCTCGTGATTTACAACCAAATTGTGCAATTAGTTATTTTTTTACCTACATTTAATGCTCCATGCATGCGTCCAAAAATTGATGTGATAGAGAGAGAATGAAAAAACTTTGGAATTTTGAGATAATCTAAACAAGGCCCTAGTGACTAATCATCTTCGCTTATAGCCTGACCTTTTTGTATCCGTATTGACTGATGAAGTAGTTTTTAATCCGTTGTCCTTGGACTAACTGCTTCAGATGGATCTTTCAGCAGTTGAGGATTCATCCAATGTTGACGTTGGTTGTGTGATTGATGTTATGGCAGATACGAAAGCCGTCAGGGTTTCACTGCAACAGCAATCAAATGGCCCTGGCATTCGTACAGGAGAAGATGACAAAGTACCGCTACCACCACGCCTTGCTGCATTCAGCTTTACAGTCTTGAACAGTTAACTCGGTCCCGTTGGGCATGCGCACCGAGGCGAGCTCAGCGCCCAGTTGGTTTGGCTGGTAAACAGTGCTTTTTAAGCTCATAAATAATATTTTTCTCTCATAACAAATCAGTCAACAATACTTTTAATCATGGCTTATTAGTCAAGCGAACATGACATAGGGTGCTTGAATCATGATAAGTTTAGGAGGTGTCACATGGGGTGTCGCATGTGATGTTCGGATACTAATAAAAAAATAAATAGAATTCGTCAGTAATCCGTAAAATGAATTTATCAAGCCTAATTAACCCGCCATTAGCACATATTTACTGTAGCACCACATTATCAAATCATGGACTAATTAAGTTTAAAAAATTCGTCTCGTAAAACCGTCTCAATCTATGCATTTAGTTTAGTAAATAGTTTATATTTAATACTCCATGCATGTGTCAAACATTCAATGGGATAACGACTAAAGTCCACATCGTGAACTTGTGGTACTAAAATTGTCCTACTTTCACGACACGTATCCTATTAAATAGACCTAATCCAAAATGAGAATATATACAGATTGCTCGTGATCTAAGGAAACTATACAGTAGTATATACGTATATAAAGAGTACACATGGGATGATATAAAAATAGGAGGTATCAATGTGAAAGTACTTAGAGGTACTAAATAGACGGAGACAGTACCAAAATTAGATGAGATAAGTACCAAAATATGTGGGGGCAATTTATTTATTTATTTTTTATTTTTTCAGTTATGGAATTTTAGCATCATCGTTGAAGGGCAAGGATGGAATTTTCCATCCCATCCCTGTGAACCAATCGCTCGCATCTGAGTCCAATTATTCTTTCTCCCCTTTGCCTGCCGACGGCCGACGGCGCCGCCACTTTTGAGCCCCTACCGGCCGCCTGCAGGCTGCAGCTCGTGTCCATCGTGCCCCTATGCTGCAGCTTCATGGGTCAGGTTAAGCTGCGAAATCGCTGGCCCAGCCTCACTGACGCAGATAGGCGGCCTCGAGCGCGAAGATGAGAATGCGCCTCCACCGAGCGCACCGCGAGGCGGTTCGCGGGCTGGGGACACACCAGCACGCCGCACCTCCACGACCTACTCCCCTTCGAGGCGCCCTGCGTGCTCACCAATACGCTCGAGTTCAACGACAAGGACGGCAGGGAGGTCACGGCGACCTCGCACACGAAGAGCTGCTGCCTGTTGGAGCCGCCACTCAAAGCAACCGCCAACCGCAGGTTGGCCGCGTCGACTTGAGTAGCCTCGCGACGCGGATGCGAGCACCCTGTCCCTGATGCGGAGCTGGACGTCGTCGCCCGGGACGAGGTCCCGGACCAGCAGACCGGGAGCATCCGTGGGGAGCAAGGCCGCGTCTCGCAGCATGGCAGCGCCGTGGGACCGGATCGGCTGCAGCGCATCCAGCGCGCGCTCCGTGTTGGCCTCTTGCCAGACCCTGACGGCGGCGTTGACCACGAGCATGAGGAAGATGACAAGCTGCTCCATAAGATGGCGGCAGGATGCTACCGAACGGCGAGCGCACCCACGTTGCCGCCACCCCTCGCCGTCGGAACCGTCAGCGGGGCGCGAGCTCTGGTCACGGGCGGGGGTTGCGGCGGGATGCTATGCCTCGTCGTCCTTGTACGGCGAAGTGGACAGCGAATTTACAAAAAACACCCTCAATATTACAAATTATATTTAATAAATAATGTTTTATCAATTAGTTTAGTAAAAAATAGAAAAATTCAAAGCACCTGGAAGTACCGAGGTA
Source organism: Miscanthus floridulus (assembly GCF_019320115.1). NCBI lineage: Eukaryota > Viridiplantae > Streptophyta > Magnoliopsida > Poales > Poaceae > Miscanthus > Miscanthus floridulus. Next base: position 77,498,894 of record NC_089591.1, read on the forward strand.
CTTTTCCAACCGTGGTAAAAGATCTATACGAACTATTAGTTTGGTGTGAAATAAGGACAATAGACTTTACATTCTTTTATTTACTCTGGAGAAAGAAAAAATAAAAGCCAGTTTCTTCGAACGCGGAAGGACGAAGGAGTTGTGACGCTTCCATGGGTCAACGAGTCATGATGATATCAGTAGGCATGGACTATAGTAAGCGCATGTGTCTGTCCGTGAGCTACTGAAAACAACACATGATTCTTTGGAGGGCCGGGTGTTCTGAACCGTATTTTAATGGAATCCCATCTGTGCCAACTTCGATAGATTTTATACTGTACAACACACAACTCCGTCCTTCCGCGTTCGAACAAACTGGCTTTTATTTTTTTCTTTCTCCAGGGTAAAAAGAATGTAAAGTATATTGTCCTTATTTCACACCAAACTAATAGTTCGCATGACTGATTACTGCCTGGAGATGATTATGTACTCTTTATACATGTATATACTCATATATATTAGTTTTATAATTAGTTTATATTTAATATTTTATGTATAAATCTAAATATTCGATAAACTTTTGCCCAAGGAAAGAAACACAGCCTACCTAGGAATAGCTGGAGGCTTCGGTGGTTATAGGATTGAACTCGAATACTAGGCCATATTTAGTTTCCATCAAACTCCTAATTTTATCACTATACAAAAAGAAGATTCCTTATCATATCAAACTTACGGTACATATATGGAGTACTAAATGTAGATGACATCTAAAACTAATTGCACAGTTTGGTTGAACTTTGCGAGACGAATCTTTTAAGCCTAATTAGTCAATGTTTGGACAATAAATTACAAATACAAACAAAATTGCTACAGTGTTTGCCGTCACATCAAACACTATACAAATGCCGATTCCGGCGCCAACTAAACGTGGCCCTACTCGATTAGCGAATAGCGATGCGAGTTTTAGCACTGTGCTCCTACTCTCTGCATGTTTGACGCGCATAAAATCGTCGTTCGTTCCTTGACTCTTGCAGTTGCAGGGTGCTTCTGCATCGTATCGTACCGACGAGATGGACAGCCTTGAGTCCGTTGTCAAGAACTGTAAACAACTGCATCACGGATCTGATCACATGGGATGGGATATCGTATCGAGAAAACTGCCAGCCCAGAAAACCGGCGCATGTTTGTAAGCGTGGAGTCAAAGACAATATTACTCTCCCGTTCGCGTGCCCTTAAACCCGACTTGATCCGCTTCTTTTTTTTTATCCGGAACAGTATTTTTCTCTCACAAATTCCTCCAGCATTCCTCCAAACCATCCAAATTCCTTCATAATTCCTCCCAGCGAACAGGCCCAATACAGAGTAGTACTCCATATGAATAGAATACCTAGGGTGTCACAGGCCAAATAAAGAACGTGGAACAGCTAATGCTCGCGGGCGCGAGCGCGCGAGCTCGCCGAGGGAATGGAACAACAAACGGCCTGTTCGTCGTTTGGCTCAAGTCATGGTTGTAAATACCGTTGGTTGATTTATTATGAGAAAAAATACTATTCGTTGGTTGAAAAAATTTGGCTTATAAGCCAAACGAACAGAACGAAAAATTGAGCGATTGTCACCACTTAATAGTTGAAGCGTTCATAGTGCACTCTATATACTCTTATAAAATTAAATTGCACTAGATGCTTTCTCTCTTCGTACAAAGTGTCCACATCATTTTTCACTAAGTATCCCACTAACTTCCAATTTTTTCATGCAAGCTATCCCTTATTAATTACAAAAAATGTCAATATCATCTCAATTATGTGCAATACTTTTAATCTCTAATCTATAACCATGTCATCCCTTATTAATTACAAAAAATATCCACACCATCTCTATTATGTGCAATACTTTTAATCTTTAGTCTATTAACGTAAATCCATTTATATATGCTATTTGTTTTATCATCTATTCTTCTATAATGTGATCAAATATTCTATTGGTCTTCTTTTACTAGCTTACTGATTTTTTTTACTAGATTCGATACAATAAAATAACATACAAGTCAAATTCATATATATACACACAATATACAGATTTATTTTTAAGAAAATCCTATGACAACGCGCGGGGTATACTTCTAGTTTTATTAATTCCTAATAACACCCAAGAATGTGGATACAACTATAAAAGAGAAATCCTAAAAAAGTTTAAACAATTGTGGCGTGTGCAGCAGATCAATCTGACTGGAGAGGGACGGGCGCCCGTGCGGCCGTGGAACAGAAAGACAGATATGGGCTTTCCATAAGGCCTGGCTCTACAAGGAAAAAAGAGTTAGAAAAGGCCTCAACACATATATGGGCTTTCCATAAGGCCTGGCTCTACAAGTAAAAAAGAGTTGGAAAAGGCCTCAACAGTTGGTTGGCCTCTTGGATTCGGGTAGTTCGTGCAGTCGTCCTGGTATCTGCTGCTTTGAATCGTAGTTCACTGATGCAACCTAAGCTAGAGTTATCAACACACAGCCGCACAGGTGAGGTGAGGGGGCCTGGCGCACAGAAACAAACGTACCAACGCCATGGACAAAGAACTGAAAGCACCAACGCCATGGACAAGGAACTGAAAGCACATACACATGATTAGCGTAACATCAAGCTGAGAACTGGGGCCGAGCAATCTATTCTCCACTTCGTCTCTAAAAGAGACTTTTCCCTGTGTGCCAGAGGATATCATCGACACATAATAGGGCGCGTCGAAGAAATGAATATAGCATAACATTGCTGATTGTTCCAATATCGATTTCCATTACATCAAATATCAATCACAGTTCTGCCGAACTGCGCCGAGGAGCTTAGCAGAGCTAGCTGAATTTTACATTGTATGCGAAAGCAAATTTGCCAGAGTTCCATAAACAACCGAACCCATTTTTTCAGGCTTATGTACAGGAGTACCTACTATAGGAATATAGGTAAACAGCGACCGCCGAGCCATGCTTTCAGTCATCGATGAGCGACCAGGTGATCATTTTGCATGCAGGGGCTCTAATCACCCTGGCTGCTGACGGCCTTAATGCCATGCTGCGTTTTCTCATGCGCTGCTCTTCATGCCATCGGCTGTGTTGCCAGAGAAAGCCCAGTGCGGCTTGGCCAGGGTGCGCTTCGTAGCCTTCACTGACAGTGGGCTGTTCTTGCCCTGTTCGTCAAGCAGCGAATTTGCCAGTTAGAATCAGATGAAATTTACAACGATTTCATAGCTAACTGAAGAAAAAAAGACAATGAAATGATCCGAGCATTTACCATGAGGCAGGTTCCCTGCTGTACGTTGCAGATGGGGTAGTCATGGGGGCAGCAGCTGTAGTGATCGTCACAGCAGGTGGCGCCCTCGAGCGGGCAGCAGCCCCAGGCGAAGCAGTACTTGCCATACTCGTAGATGCAGCAGCAGGTGGTGCTCTCAGGGCACGAGTAGTAGTTGTCGCAGACGCTGGGCTCTGGGGTGGGAGAAGGGGGGGTAGGGCCAGGGTTCGGGGGGTTGGCGCCCTCCTTCAGGGGGTACGATGGTTCAACAGCGATACCGCACTTGCCGCTAGACGCCTTGATGTTGCGCTCCATCCTGATGTAACCGGACTCGCCCCAGCTGCTGCCCCATGAGTTCTTAACGATCCAGTAGTCCTTGCCATTCTCTGTGCCATAGCCGACGGCCGTGACACCATGGTCCAACGCTGTTCCGCACTTTCCAGTGAAGATACCCTGAGACCAGGAAATGTTAGTCATCAGTACAAGGCAGATGATTCATGGAGTTGATGACACAAATAGTAACAACAACGAAGGATGAGATTAAAAAAAAGATGGAGTAGGTGTGGGTATCTGCAATTTTGTGGCCAATGCATTTGTCTGAAAAAGCCTATTTAACTTATGACAAGGGAAAACATTTTCAGAATCTTCTGCCCAGTTTTTGCTGGAAGTGGATGATAGCTCACACCACTCTTACCAAAGCACATCTTTCCGAAAGCCCTCACAAAAACACATCAAAACTGTGTACCATTAAAAATGCTTCACAAGAAGTGGCAGTATAGTCTTTGAGAAAAACAAAGGAGCATGATTCATGCAAAGTGGTGGGGCACCGAAGCACTATTGTATTGCAAAAGTTGCTAATATGTAGTCTGAATTGTACTAAACTAAGCCAGGGGTATGAACAAGGTATCATAATTGATGTAGCAGTTGCAACTTGCAGAGTGACAACAGAATCATTCCTTCTGGAGAAAATAATCTTGAGTAAAGCGATATGATGGGGACAATTTTAAAGCAATTAGGTGACTCAACCTAACATGTGCATGTCTTGTTCAAGGCAGATGGTCTTTATTTCTTTTACGGTGATGGAGATATAATCAACTAATCGCTACCTACTGATAGTCAAATACTAGATGATTCCATAAATTCATCTCTGAATTTAACCAAATGGTCCACAGATGAAATTAGCAGCAAGGTTAGTGTCAATTACCGAGCTGTAGAGCTGAAATGCACTGCCACTAGCCTCAATAGCAACACTGACGGGCTGGTTTGCAACTGCCTTCTGCAGACTCTTCTCACTGTTCACTGGTACATCTTCATAGCTGTCAATAGTAACAACCTTCGCGTTTTTCTGCAATGAACCCAACACACATAACCAGCAGTAAGAAAAAATGACGCTGGTCTTTGGAAAATCAAGGGAAACCATGAAGCCAAAAATACCTTGTTGGCATCACACCGGCCGTCCGTGCCCTTGTAAGGGTAATCTGCCTCCGTGTCGATTCCGCCATTGTTGATGATGAACTCAAACGCATAGTCCATCAGACCTCCATTGCACCCCTCGTTGTATGAAGTGTCACAGTCAACAAGCTCCTGCTCAGACAAGGAGATCAAGTCGCCCGTAACAATCTGGTTGATGCCTTCCACAGCTGCTATTGTTGAGAAAGCCCAGCAACTCCCTGGAAGAGATAAACATAGATCATATTTCAATGTCAATAACTCAATATGTCATCAATATCATTGTTTAGTCCTGCACATCAATTAAATTAAAAAAGGCAGCCAAATCAAAAGAGTGAAAGCTACCCACAATAGAGTGGAAAATATCTTTATGGGCGTAGCATATTTTATTTAAGAGAAGAATTTTGTGGTGATGAATAGGATGCCGAGGGGGAGAGGCGACCAATAGGAACGTGAAACGGTCACAAGAGCCGTGATGAAAGTCGTTTCCAAGAGGCTAATATCTGGAATCATGAAGTGAGCTTGTCCAGAGGAGAAAAGGAGCTTATTGGTCCAGCCACCTTGTCAGCTAGACAGCGACTGCTATTAGTGTAGTCATATTTTTTCTTGGTTGCGCCTTCCAGCAGGGGCACTGCCTCACTGGAGTTCACAAGGAGCAAGGTGATGTCCATGTTCTTTCCTTCTTCTTCTTTTTTTGATAAGAGGTGATGTCCGCCTACCCCAACTTGCTTGGGACTGAAATGCTACCGTTGTTGTTGTTGTTGTTGTTGTTGTTGATAAGAGGTGATGTCCATGTTCGATGAACCTACTTACATAGTATATGTCCCCTTTCATGCAAGACACAGGACCAAGTTATTGTAAATCAGATAAGAGCAAATGAGCAATATATATACAAATATAAGGAGGAAAATGGCTAGATAAGGTTTGCAAGTAAAAAATCTTATAAAATTAGGGCACGTTTAGTTGGCAAAATTTTTTGGTTTCGGCTACTGTAGCACTTTCGTTTGTATTTGGCAATTAGTGTCTAATTATGGACTAATTAGGTTCGAAAGTTTCGTCTCGTAATTCCTCACCCAACTGTGCAATTAGTTTTGTTTTTCGTCTATATTTAGTACTCCATGCATGTGCCGCAAGATTCGATGTGACACTTTGGTGTGAAATTTTTTGGAATCAAAACAAAGCTGTACCCAAAAAGAATAATTTTATTTTAAGTAGTTTTATTTGTTAGCGAATCTATCTATGGAGTTCGAATTCAAAAGCATAAGTACTAATCTATATGCGTGCCATCTCTGCAACCTCCCACCCATTTTGGGGGGCACGACTAACGAATTGCAGAAGCTGAAGCTTGCCGCTGAGCGTTGACCTTCAGGTAGAACCGTAGAAGAGACAAATCCCCTACTCTCTTTTTGTTCATGTGGATAAAATAAAAACTACTGCCAGTTGTGGTGAACAACAGAGTTTACAGTTTTTTCGGGCCAAAAAAAGAAAACACGCCCGAAGAACCTTCCCATGTTCTATCTAGAATTATTAAGCATATCAGCTATCAGAAGCAGGAAAGTAAAAAAAAGGGGGGGGGGGGGGGGGGGGGGGGGGGGGAGCGAAGATTGGTATATGGAAGCTTACCGCAGCTGCCCTGGTCCTTGACCTCCGCGACGGCGCCCTTGGTCCTCCAGTCGACGGACTCCGGCAGGCCCTCGTTGTCGGCGGCGTGGTACCTGGTGCTGAGCTTCCTCTCCCTCTGCGGCTTGGTCCTGACGCCGAGGTAGGTGGCGCGGTACTCCTCGTTGGTGAGGTCGGCGAAGCGGTTGAGGCCGAGGCGGAAGGAGTGGACGCCCGCGTCGGCGGCGGCGTTGTGCTCGTCGATGTAGCGGAGGTTGTCCCTGAACACCTGGTACCGCCTCTCCTCCTCGCCGATGGCGTTGTAGGTCCGGCCGTGCGTCGCCATCCACTCCGCGTACATCCGCCGCGTCTCCTCCTCGCTCCGCTCCCCGTAGGAGATGATCGACATGTCCGCCGCCGCGGCGAGCGACACGAGCAGCAGCAGCAGCAGCGCCGCCGCCAGCGATGTGGTGGAGGCGCCCATCTCCGCCGCGCTACAGGAAGTCTAGCTAGCTAGGGAGAGGAGGGCGCAGAGCAGATGGATGAGAGGATGACAGGATGCTGGAGGCCCTTCTTTTTCTTTCCGTGACGGGCTGGTATCGGGGTCGCTTTATACAAGTGGGGGCGGGGGAGTGGTGGGCCCAGATTCCGTGATACCTTTGGGTTTTTCTTTTTTTTTCCCCGTCGCTTGGATATTTTTAAAGTGTTGTTTAATTGGCTATTTTAAAGTGTTGTTTAATTCATTCACATTTTCTACGGAACCAGTCGCCAGTACTCCTACGACATTTTGGGTTGGTTTTTTATTGGTCGTGGAGGTGGCGCGGACGGGGACAGGTTGGATTGGATATTTGGATTGAAGGCGACCGATAATTTCTTTTTCTTTTTTTCGTGACGTGTTACTGTGAATGCGTGCAGTAGCCTACCTACCGGTCCAAATGGTAATCCCGGATTAGCTAGTTTTTTTTTAATCGAGACCATGTGCGAGGAGGAGGGGGGGGGGGGGGGGGGGGGGGGGGGGGGGTTGACGGGGTGGTAACGTGGAGGTGGATGATTTTGACTGGAATGCTCGGTGTACTCTTTATTACTGCATTGTTTGTTTAGTTTTAATCGGCGCCCGCCACAGCAGCCGCTGAGCGCTACGGTTTTTTTTAGTCATGAAACATTGTTTTTCTCTTCAGCATAAACATCAATAATTTTCAAATTTCAGCATAAGCGAGCATGATAATGTCAGTGGCCTGGATTAGCTGAACGACCTCCGGCAGGATGGGGAGTATCTTCTTGATCAGAGAAAGAAGACGACGCGCGCGTTACGGTTCCGTAATGGTTGGTACACGCCTCTTGCGTCCTGCATTGGCGCTCCTACTGAATGAACGAGCGATAGAAAAAATTCACGAGTGGAGAGCCGTGTTCTGGTATGGCACTGGCACGCAGTGGAAGTAGCTTGCACACATTTGAGATTTGAGAGTGCCCACGCACTGCCACCGGCAAAGTAGTAGGAGTAGTTGGCATGAACGGCGGGCAGGAGGGCCAAGTAGCAAGGAACCCAACGAGCAACGAGTGGACAGCGTGGTGTTGCTGGATGGACGGGGCAGGGTCGCAGGAGCAGAGCCGCAGACGGCAGTCGGGCAGGGCGAGGATTCCTCCACCGCCGTGGTCCAGTCCCGCCGTGGTCCTCCACCGCCCGCATGCTGTACGCCAGCTCGTAGGTCTCGTTTGAATCCTTGGATTCTGAGAATTTGGATAGAAAAAATTCTAAAATTCTAGTATCTTATCCAAATCATATAGATTTTAGAGGAATTTTAACTCATAAATTTTTTGAATGCCAAAATCTAATAAAATTATTGTGATTCCTTTTATTCGGATTCTCAAATCTCATGGGATCCAAACGGCACCCTAGTGATGTCGGTGTGTAGACATAACAGGCACGCTCGTGGCCGTTCGCGTCGTGGGGGCGCTTGCATTGCATTTGTACGACGATATTATTATTAAGGATGGCAACGGGGATGTATCTGTCGGGTATCGCCGGAACGTTCTCTTCCCCGCTATTGAGAATTCATTCTGTCCCCGTCCCCGTTAACTGTCTCGGGTATAGTTGCCCATCTCTGTACCCGTCGGGCATCGGTCGGATAACAGATATCCGATGGGTACTGCATACCCGATAAACAAGGACACTTAGGGTCACAGCTTTGCAATCGGAGACGTTTCTTCTTCACCCGGGTATAAGTGTCGGAGTCTCAAAGATGTCGAGGAGAAGGAGCGAGGTTGCGAGGAGGACGAGCAAAGGTGACAGAGAGACCGAACTGAGGAAGCGAGGGGCACGAGCGCTCGTGAGCCAGCCATGCTTGTGCTGCTGGAGGAGATGGTGAGGAAAAATTGAACTAGGATCCTAGAACACACAAACTATATATATATGATTGTTTAGATTTGGGCCAAAATACCTATGTTAAGTTTCTTTGGGCCTAATACTCGCATAACAGCTCAAATAATCAGGTTCCCCAACGGGTAACGGGGACGGATAAACATGGAACGTTTCCGTATCCGCTATACCCGTTGGGGATGGATTATTGCCTATTTAGATGCCCGTGGGTAAAGATATGATCCCATCCCCGTCCCCTAATGGATCAAATACCCATCGGGTATCGGGTATCGGGGCACGTTGCCATCTTTAATTATTATACGAGGGTCGATGTACCACCGGCGCATCAATGTTTTGGTCCCTGCTTTTAATGGGGGCATGGAACACGAGTTTTTGAACAACATTTGTGCTGAAAGTTTTCTAGATAATAGAAAAAAAATATTCGACCAGACATGAGTCACCCGCGGAGGACGCTTGTGAGGACACATATATGTGTCCCACGATGTAACACTGCTTGCCACCGTCTCAGTGACCCCCTTCCTGAGCATCTTTCGATCGCTCCCCACGCCGCAATGAGCCGGTAACCCTCGTCCTGACCTCTCGCTCGCGAGGCCCCGGTCGACCCAATAGACCGGCTCCTAGGCAAGGCCGGGCGCCCACGCACAAACCTAATAGGAACCGAGAAACCCGTTCGCTCAGGACCAGGGGAGCGAAAGGAAGGGGGGCTCATGCCGTCATCTCTCTTTTTTTCTCGCATCGTGCCGAGTCTACGATCATCCTCCGCCATCCTGACGTTCCAACGGATCGCGCACATTTTAACCTCATAGGCCAGCCCTTAGGCTAAGATACGCATTCGTGGGCACAGACCCGGGGGATGAAGCACATTCCAATTCGAATGGAAAGCAAGTAAAAGAACGGTGAAATGACGAGTGAACGCGCCAATTGCATTCTAGGCGCAAAGACCCCGAACACCAATACACCATCCGTCGTTGAATGAGAGAGCTGTTTCAAGCTTCTCCACGTATACCCGCAGTAGGATGGAACGGCGAACTATTTCCCAAACTCCTCACCACAACGAGACGCCTCTCAGACCAAGCCTCCCAGACCAGCTCCAGGGCAAAGTTGGACACTCACGCGGATAGGGAGTGAAAGGAAACAAAGCGTCGCTCTGCCCGAGCGGGTGAAAACGGGGAAAATCAAAGCCTGCGCCCTCTGCTCGCCTTTTCCCCTTGCATCAAATCGGATCGACGACCTAACCCCGATGCCTCAACCACAACGTCGGGCCGCATAATGCTCAGCTCAACGGGCTAGCCCCCAGGCTAAAACATGCACCCACACTCATAAGGCTGATGGAGAAGGAGCATATTCCAACCTGAACAAGAGGAACATAGGCGGCAACGTGACGAGATGGGATCACACGTCTGCAACACCGCATGTGGGAGCAGCAAGCTCCACGACAACCAAGCAGCCCTTAGCGCACGTAACGCTCGAGTAAGTCGGTCCGCCCCGAGCCGGAAGCGCACAGTCGCTCGCGGCCGACCCCGCTCATTTAGGAAAAGAAGACCGAGCGAACGACCCCAGCAAGAATAAATCCCGCACGACGAGCTCAATGAGGTCTGAGCCAGCAGACGTGACTCACCTGCAGAGCATTCGTGCTTGCTCGAACAACCGTGGCAGGCGCATCATCTAGCCAAACAAAATCGTTAGAAACTCCTCAAGGCCCCAAGAAGCACGACCCATCAAGAACGCCAGGCGCCCTAGGGCACACTCAAATTGCGTATCAGGGCAACAACACCCGGTCCGCGATAACCGCTCCCCCGGAGAGAGGCCCAGTGGGAACCGACAAACACGCCACCCTCCTTGATCACGGCGGATGGGCATGAATCCCCATAGCCAGATGATGGCTCAATGATGAGCCTAGCCGAACAAAATGATTTGCGAGAATCGGCAACGCAGAGATCGACCAACACTGCCCTACGTCCTAGGTCTCAGACCTATGGCCCGCTCTGGAAACTCGCAAACTGTTAGGGGTCTAAGACCTCTTCGGGAGAGATCGATGAAGCAAAGAGGCCAGGGTAACGCGCAATGAAAAGCCCAAAGCGTGATCGTGGCTTAGTCACGTGAAAAAAATAAGAAAGGTCCAAAAACCTACGAGCTAGGGCACGGTCGCAAAAAATCCTCGTGACCTTGCAAACCGAAGGTCGGGGAAACGATTCCTCGAATATATGTATATATATGTATATATACCTAGGCGCTGACCCCACGAGGACCAGTGTCGGTCCCGCCTTGATCACAAACCCTAGTACACAGCCCACTGATAAGGCACGATAGCCATATACTACAACGGCAGGATGCCCTAACAAGACAAATTGTGATGGCCACTCGACTCATTGAATACGACAGCCCACAAGGGGTCGAGCAACAAGACTCAAGCATGCCACGACCACAAGCCCACACTCCTAGTGAACACGCACGTCAATGCTTTCCCGATCACTTCCCGATCACAAAAACGCTCGTGGGCTACTATCGGGGCTATGACCCTAGGGTGTCTCAAGGCACCGATTAGTTGGCAGGCCATGCAGCTCGTGACTCATTAGATTAACAATGGCCCTAACGACCAAGGCCTAGCTAGGATGAGCACGCCAAACCCATGCCTAGCCATGACCCTTTTTCCTACCTTAGCCGCATGGAAGATGCGCGACCTCTCCCCTGTCATGACCCCTGGGTAGGACAGGGAGAGGTCGAGCACCGCTTAGTATGCTTGCTTTGACAGATGCAGGCGTGCTGCGTTGACCCCACAAGGACCGATGTGATAGTGGTCACCTCGGTATGGTCAGACACCATCCCTATGCCACGTCGCACCAACGAGACAACTCCGCACAATGGTGGCAACGGGTATGAAACCCACCGTCCAAATAACGACCAACAGGACACGCGTATGATCCCACCCACTATGGGATGGGATCCATGGCAAGGATCTCAACCAAGAGGCCTCCTTGGCTGGCAGAGCTCTCTGATCCCAATGATCTAGGTCGTCGCCCTTAGCCTCACGAAGTGACTAGACAAACAACAACCCAGGGTGGCTACCTACTATGGGTACGGTGCCTCAGGAAACCTAGAGACAACGGCGAAGACCATGACGGATGCCGCTTCACATAGGATAGCTGACGAACTATCACCATGGCTATAGTGCTGCCACGACCAGCACAGTAGCACCATGTCAGCCCTGCCGCGCCGTGGCCACAAGACCATGACGATAGCCACGCCTAGGCGAGTATTAGAAGACGGTGTAGCTTGCAAGCCAAGTTAGCTAGGACCTTCCTCAGGCTCTCGACCCTTCGGTCAGGAGAACCTCTTCTTTGTAATGAGCCCTGGCTCCAAACTCTATATAAGGGCAGCTAGGGCTCCAACCTCAACACATTCTCATTGATTGTCCTCTACCACTCCATCCATTCTCCATAGAAGTAGGGCTCTTGGAGCTTCTCTTTAGGCTGCCCCTCGGCTAGCATAGGTTCTACCATCTCTTTCACCATTCTTGCACCCTCCATTGTAAGAACTTCAAAGCATTCAAGTGAGGAACACGCACTCGATCTTCTCTGAGACTAGACATAGGACTCTAGCTTGAACCAGTATAAATCCTTATGTCTATTGGACGCTACCATCGTCTTCATAGAGCGGCGCGGCAATCGTATAAGTTTACTAGTCCGATTTATGAAACACCGACTGCCGGGTTCATAAACCTAGGGTCCCTCATGGACTGGCTTCCTAGCAAAGGCTCGGCCTAGCAGACGACATCATGAACAACGCACAACTCCTATGCTAGCCCAAAACTACCTGAATGATAGGCCAGAAGAGTGATCCGTCTCTTGAAAGGTCCTAATGGCTAGAGGGGGTGAATAGCCTATTAAAAATTCTACAACAATACTTAACAAACCAGTTAGACAAATATGAGGCGAAGTAAGTGTTGCGCTAGCCTACTAAAGTAGCAAGCCACCTACCATAATTCTAGTTTATATAGTTTCTATCCACACAATAGCTATGTCGCTACACTAAGTTAGTGTGCTCTTAAAGGCTAACTAAAGAGCCACACTAACCAAACTAACAAGCTCTCACAACTAGCTACACTAAAGAGCTTGACAACTAGTTTGCGGTAATGTAAAGAGAGTGAGCAATTTGTTTATACCGCTGTGTCGAGAAAGGAGCTAATCAATCATAAGAATGAATACCAATGAAGACCAATCACCTCAGAATCAAATAATAACACAATGATTTTTTACCGATGTTCACTTGCTTACCGGTAAGCTAGTCCTCGTTGTGGCGATTCACTCACTTGGAAGTTCATGAGCTAACTGGCATCACACGCCAAACCCTCAATAGGGTGCCGCACAACTAACACAAGATGAGGATCACACAAGCCATGAGCAATCTACTAGAGTACCTTTTGGCTCTTCGCCGAGGAAAGGTCAAGAATCCCTCACAATCATCATGATCAGAGTCGGAGACAATCACCACTCTCCGCTCGATGATCCTCGCTGCTCCAAACCATCTAGGTGGCGGCAACCACCAAGAGTAACAAGCGAATCCCGCAGCGAAACACGAACACCAAGTGCCTCTAGATACAAACACTCAAGCAATGCACTAGGATTCTCTCCCAATCTCACAAAGATAATGAATCAATGATGGAGATGAGTGGGAGGGCTTTGGCTAAGCTCATAAGGTTGCTATGTCAATGCAAATGGCCAAGAGAGTGAGATTGAGCCGGCCATGGGGCTTAAATAGAAGACCTTATGAAATAGAGCCATTGTACCCCTTCACTGGGTACAACACGGGGTGACCGGACGCTCTGGTCATATTGACCGGACGTTGGACCTCAGCGTCCGATCACGCGATACATGCCACGTGTCCCCTCTCTTCAAATATTGATCGCCTGATCTCAACAGTCAATTGATGACCGGACACAACAGCTCAAAGTGACCGGACGCTGAACCCCAGTGTCCGGTTGTTTCCAGTAAGGATCCAGAGATGACTTTTCATGACCGAACGCATCCGGTCAAGCTCGATTGGACACACCTAGCATCCGGTCACACGTCGACTCCCCTATGCGCTGCCACATCAACTGGACCAGACACACCCTGTCAGTGTCCGATCACCAAGTGACCCAGCATCTGGTCACTGACCGACACCAAAACCAAACTAGAGCTTTTACCTCTCCGATTAGAAGGCCTGGCCAAGGAAGAACAGTGCTCGCCTCCAACTCTGGCTCGCCTCTCTGACCAGAAGGCCTCACTTCCAACTTCGGGCCGTCTCTCTGACCGGAAGGCCTGGCCAAACGCCGCTTCCAACTCTGACCCGCGTCTCCGACCAGGGATGCACTAAACCTCTGCTTACAGCTCTTCTCCAATGGGCCTAGTTAGAGCCAACTAGGACCAACCAACTGGGGACGCCCGCTCGGTGAGGACCAGGAAATGGGCGGAGCAAGTAAAGCAGGACGCTCAAGTCAATAGCAATACCGAGGACCGTACCCTATACACCTACAGGACAGTACCAACAAGGCATGGTAGAATGGCACCCTGCAACCTTCTAGGCATGTCAGAACCCCAACAGTGTTGAGGGCATCGACATTTACCCTACAGTGTTGCGGGCGCCATCAATTCCCATACTAGGCAAACACGGTAAGGCCTCCCACATGCATTTGGGCATCCACAGTGTTGTGGGCAGTCAACATTTACAGTACCTAGTGACCACTGGTGTAAAACCTCCCACGTGCGTCTGACATCAATAGTACTGTGGGCGCCTATAATCATCCTAGTACTCGACAACTTGGGCAACAAGACTTAGTAGCATATGTACTCTCTCTCTCTCTCTCACTTGTAAGGACCGTCCCCTTCATCTATAAAAGAGGATGCGCTCTCTCCCAACAAGGACTGACTCTCGATCAACTCCAGATCCATCAGTTCACTACGCATCGATTCACCCTCTGCTAGCTTTAGACACTCTAAAGCTACGCAGAGCGCACGCTCGAATACTTAGCACATAGCGGAGCTCCCATCACTCTCGGCCCTTCAGACCAGAGTCCGACTGGACCTCTTGCACCCCACCTTTCTCCCTCTCATCTGTACCCCACAACAAACTTTGAGCACATAGACTCAGGAATAAAGTCACCGATCGACTCAAACTAGACATAGGGCACGTTGCCTGAACCAGTATAAACCCTGTGTCATTGAGTACTAGGCCACATTCGAATCACAACAGTATGGCAAAACTATAAATATTTACAGTGTTGGTCACTTTCTGCACCGACAGTTGGCGCCGTTCGTGGGAAAGACTGCTGTACATTCACTACTTTTTGGTCATCGGATGGCCCACCTTTCCGCCACCTTCGCCATGGCGGGCTCAGGCAATATGACTCGCTTCGGCTCACTAGAGTTCCCCTGCACTCCCACCTATTGGGATGTGGGGGCCTCCCATCTTCGAGTTGTCCATAGGCCTTCCTATTCGGAAGCTTGGACTTTATCGCCGACCAGCTCGGCATACTACACCTCCAGCGAGGAGGCACCCATCTCGGCGCCTGTTGGAGGGGCGCCCTCTGTTAGCTCCGGGACTCCTGATGACTTCAACGATGAGGCACCCGTGCTTCATTTCGAGCAAATGCTTTGCTCAAACCTCGCTGTGAGTAATGTATGTGCTCTTATTTACTCGCTATTTACTATCTTCCGTTGATTATCTGAAGGGACCACGTTGTCCGCACCATAACCACTGTACGATCGGTTCCCCTATGGCCTCACATCCCCCATGGACGCGTATGCTCGAGGGCTCCAAAGGACGCTGGCGCCACCCCCTCTCATATCCGAATTTGTGGGAATGGCGAGTTATGCTCCCACCACTTTCCATGAACTCCTGGATGATGAGGTTGAGAGCAACGGCTCTAGCATTGTTGACATGGCACCTAGCCACCATCCGTCCTGGGAGTGTGCTATGGTGGACGCTCTGGGATAGTCGTCGGTGGTAGTGGAGTCCTTGCAGACTCACACCCCTCTAGTCCCTTGTGCTCGTAGAAGAGCACGGTGAGGAGCTACTACAACGACGGTAGAACCAACTGCCACCTGCACCAGCGTGCTCGGTGCATCATGTTGCGCCCTATGCGGGTAACCCGGCGAGCGACGCCTAGGGTCACGCCCGCTAGGTCTAGCGCGACATCATAGATGAGGGGAACGATCCCCCATAGTTCGCTTGTGCTAGCCAGAACATCGCCGCTATGGCAATGCTTCCGTGTGATGTTTCCGAGCCTGTCGACCCCCTAGAGCGGGTGGTCCACTAGAACCTCTAGGCTCTAGTGAAAGCCACCGCCGTTCAACGGGCAGAAAGCTCTGCATCGTGACTTCGACTTACGGCCTCTCTCCCCACCAGGGGAGTGGGGACGCACCAGACGGATCGCTCCATCCACTCACCACTAAAGCCGCCAAGCATGGCCCAGGAGGTCGTAGCTACGTCGTGGTCCATCCCAGTGCCTGCTCCACATCGACCACCAGTACACGAACGGCTTGGTTCGAACCAAGACGCTCGTAGCATCATCAGCAATCAGCATTAGGCCCGGCATGATGATGACAGTCCGTCGAGCGATGGTGAGGGCAGGCGACATAGGCCCTAGATGGACCATCGAGGGGAGCAGAGAAATGCGCCCCAGGCATGGTCGCTGGCTAGACGACCAGAGTCCTAGCCCAGATGGCCCTGGGACCATGGGCCTTTGGCCGACATATCCAAAGAGCGCCATTCCCACAACACTTCCGACCGCCCACCAACATCACCAAGTACACCTGGGGAGACAAACCCTAGTATATGGCTCGAAGATTTTCGGCTCGCCTACCGAGCCGAGAGGGGTGGATGATGACCATTTCATCATTCAATATCTCCCCATCTGCGTGGGGGAACATGTTCAGGCATGGCTTGAATTCCTACCGCACGACATCATCCGTGTCGCACCTAGTTTTAAAGATAAAATCAGATACACACTATATGTGAGCCCAGGAAGTCAAATCTCACATACAGCCATAAATAAGGGTAATATCAATATACAATGCTTAAATACATAATGTATTAGTATAAAGAATATAACCTCAGAGTATAGACATTGGAAAGACAACTCCGATCTTTAGGCGAAGACTCCAAATCCATAGTGACGACTGACTAGGTTGACAATAAGCCTAACTCCTCCAGACTAGCAATTTAGTACCCATCCAGGGATTTTCATTGGATGTAAAGCAAGTGTAAGCTCACCATGCTTAGCAAGTATATCAAAGGGATCTATGAGGCTTAAAAGGCTTGACACTGTTTTACTACGGTTCGCAATTTTAGTTGATCAAGTTTTAGCATCCTGTATCACTACTTTAGTGAACAATCCCAATTCCCAAGTGATATTAAAGTATAGTCAAGTTTATCTCAATTCCCAACCATCCACCATCCACAGTAACCACTAATCTTGAAGGATCCAGACCGCTCGTATCTATGAGCACGACTGTTATAACAGGTCAAATATTTCTGTAGAAATTATACATCTTTACCCACCGAGCTATGATTTCCAATGCCAGGGTTTGCAAAGCCCACTACACCTCTACCTAGGAAGTGTGGCAGGGTTTCACTATGTTACCCTTAGCTAGTCACACTAACAAGTCATAGCTACTAAGGAGTGGCACGCGTGGGCAACGCAGCACAATACACACATCCTAGCAGAAAAAGGAAAGATACTCTCTTACCCTTACTGGAAGTTACAGACAAGCTAGTACAATCTAGTTAACAGGTTAAAATCAGAGCCATATGACACTCGGGGTTATACAGAACCTCCTAGGTTGCCGCTTCAGGATTAAGTCCTTATGGAGAGGCACTAGAGTACTCAATCATATACTCTAGCCCCCTATCTGTTGCTGAAAAGCTTCATGTTATCACATTACATAATATCTTTAGTCATGTTTAACTATTATTCATTGTTCAGCGCTAACAGCATCTATCCAAAATGCATACCCAAACCCTAGGTAACAAGGATATGTGGTACAAGTATTCATCTAGGTAAAGTCCTTAAGGGTATATCAAATTAGACACATGCATGAATATGAAGTGTAATAATTCATAGGTACAAGGGGCCTTTGGTACACTTGCCTTAAATACTGATCCTTCGGTAAGCTTTAATCTTCAACGTCTTCTTCTTCTTCTGGATCACCACGTATATCTTACCGACTCGACGTAATCGTAGAACACCACACAACATCCATACACATACATGCAAAGGATACAATTGCATCTATATCAGAACAATACATTAATCATAGAAAAATAAGTAAAGAGTTTAAAATACGATTCTATGTATTGCTATGAACACACAGTCGCGAGAGGCACGCTCATCGGAGCTATGGATGAAAAGATACATCTACCGGAAGATTTTGCTTATAAAACAATATACTAAAAGAGTGGGATCGTCGATACAATCACAGGAATGCAAGAATCACCGATAACAAAACTATCATTAAAAAGAAACGACTATCGAGATTTTATATTACAAAAGAGAGAAAAAGCCTATATGTCTAATTTATTTTAATTGAGCAAAACTATATAAAGCATATTAATTCAGATTACATAAAATCATATTTTATTTTAAAAGCCGAGTTGAACTAGTCATATTTTATACATAAACATGCACGTATCATTTAATCAAATTAACTTTAACTTTGCAATGAAAAAATGCATGTGAAAGCATCTTAAATGACTTTATATAAATCATGTTGAAACTAAGCAAATTATAATTAATAAATACATATTTAAGTTGACATTAATTAACAAGTAATTATAAAAGGTGGATATTGTCCTAGTTTGCTGTTATTTAGAAACAAGTTTACGTAATCATTAATCAAATTAATATTTAAATTATAATATTATGAACATGTGACGTGATAAACGTTGCTACTAACGCGTACCTTACATTGGCACGATCTAACAAGACTAAGAACGAAGTTAACCCTATGTAGTTGCTTTTAATTAAAAGCTATTGAATAAATATAAATTAAATTAATACCTTATATTAAAATTTAGAAACATTTGTTATATTGGATGACGCTGCTAACACGTATCACACATTACGATGAGACTCGCGTAATTGAATCGAAATTAAAAACCTAAATTGATTTTCTTAAACAACGATTAATTAATTATAACACAATTAATATTAAAAAATAAATTCATAAACATGTGACATATAAACTAGTAACTCTACTGCGTAGATCTCGACGATACGAAACTAATGCAACTAGAACGGACTGAAACGGAGCTAAAACAATTAAACAGCGAGAATTAAAAGAAGCAGTGGCGATTTCGTAAATATCATCATCTTCTACCTTGGTTCAGTACATATGTGGCCATGGCAGCCATGGTAGGTTGCTGCTGCTGCTCGTGCGGAGGGGACTGATGTGGGGCAGGGGCCTCGGACGTGGGGGCTGGCAACCGCGCACGCACGCCTCGCCCAAGCGGCAGCGGCGGTGGCTGCTGCTGGCCGGCCGAAGCGGCCACAGGAAGCAATGGTGGCCGTCCTGCTCGCTTGCAAATAGGCGCGGGGCGGCGCGGCGCAGGGCCACGGGGCTACGCGGGTCGACGGTGACGGCGGGGTCGAGCGCAGGCGTGCACTGGTGAAGACCGGAGAGGAGGGCGCGGGTCCTACGTCCGGAGACAGAAGAATAGATGACCCATTCATGGTGGTTGACACCGGAACGCGACGATTTGGCCGGAAAAGCTCGCCGAAGAGTCCGCTGAAAACCTAGCTTTTTCGAACTTCGACGTTCGATCTGCGGCGATAGGAGTGGCGGCTCGCAAAACTGGGCTGTACTTTCAGAAACAGAGCGTCGAGGGCTACACCGGCATATATATACGCATGGTTCGGAGATTTTGGAAATACATGATATTTTAGGAAATAATTGATTTTCAGAATTAAAATAATTATAGAAAATCAGGAATTACTATTTAGGCTTCGAAAAATATCTCTGAGCTCCAAAAAAATACTAGAAAAAATTCTAGGGATAGATGGAAGAATAAGAAACACAACCAAAGTGGTTTTAGCTCCCGAAAAAGACTTTTGAATTGATCGAGGAAAAAGACAAAACTCTAAGAAATAGGAATTTAATCCCAAAAAAGATTGAAAAGATTCCCAAAAAGAGAGACATCGTTCGAACGCATCTTAAAACTTTTTTGAAGCCTTTGGATTTTAAAAACAAAGCATCTTATCTAACTTTTGTTTTTGCAAGTTTTCAAATTCTTTTTAAATCACTACTTGAAAATAATATTTTGAAGATTGAGATTTGAATTTATTTTCCAAACCACTCATCATCAAAGTATCAATGCAACAGCATGTATGCGCAAACATGTTGCTACCCTTATGTTGGATTTTAATTTAAAGAAAATTTTCTTTTACCTATGTTTTTATGAGCACAAAATAATTAACAAAAACCATTTTACTCTTTTTAGAAAGTAGCTAATTTTAGGGTGTTACAATCCACGACTGGGCAGACCTCAAGAGTATCTTTGTCGAAAATTTCCAGGGGACATGTCTGCCCTAGTAACTCCTGGGACCTCAAGAGCTGCCAGCAGGAGCCCGGCGAGTCCATGTGAGATTATATCCGTAGGTTCTCCCAACGATGCAACTCCCTCCCTGATGTCATCGACTGCGGACGTCAATAGCGCATTTCTCTCTAGGACAACCTGCGAGTCCCTGATCCATAAGCTTGGCTGTCTAAAGCCCCATACCACCCATGACCTTCTCAACATTGCCACCAACCATGCCTCAGCGAGGAGGTGGTCAGAGCAGTCTTCAACGGAGGCTGGGACAAAGGCAAGGCCAAGCGCAACGACCAAGACGAGGGCCCCTCCATGTAGAGGGGCAAGAAGAACAAAAAGGATCGGCACCTGATCGGCCAACACCACGTTGGTCGCCGTAGCTGATCGCTGCGAACAAGCAACCCCAGCAGGGCCTACCTGACCACTTCAACAAGCTCATGGATAGCCCGTGCATCAACCACGCCTACCCCATCAAACACCTCTACAAGGACTGTGAGCTCCTCAAATGTTTCCTGCGATAAGCTGGTGGGCCAAAAGAAGGAGACAGCAAAGAGGCGACAGCCAAGAAAGGAGGCATAGCGAGCAAGCATGGGATAGCTTCCCTGACCCCAAGGAATGCATCATGATCTTCGAGGGATCCGACGCCATCTGCTTCAAGCGCCAGCACAAGGTACTCTATAGAGAGGCATGCGCCACCGAGACGGCCATCCCCTCTTTCCTTAGATGGTCAGAATCTCTAATCACCTTTGATCAGAGGGACCATCCCTCCCACATCGCCAGATAGAGATGCTACCCACTCATCGTTGACCCCATCATCTGCAAGAAGCACCTCACCAAGGTGCTAATGGACGGAGGCAGTAGCCTCAACATCCTCTACGTCAACACCCTCGACGCCATGCGCATCCCTAGTCGGAAGTCCGCTCTGTGGGCTCTCCCTTCCATGGCATGATCCTAGGAGCACAGGCGTACATGCTCGAGTAGATTAACCTACCCATCACGTTTGGCAACTGAGCCAACTTCCATTCGGAGATCCTCACCTTTGAGGTGGTGGACTTCCTAGGGTGCTACCATGCCATCCTAGGGCAGCTATGCTATGCCAAGTTCATGGCTATCCCCAACTACACCTACCTCAAGCTAAAGATGCCAGGACCAAACAGCGTCATCACTGTGGGTAGCGCCTTCTTGCTTGCCTTCACATGCGACCGCGAGCATTTCGAGCTCGCCACCACCGTCATCAACTTGTCCGAGCTCCCACGCCTCATGGAGTCATCGACCCCAGCAGTCCTAGACTGCAACAAACTAATCTCCTCGATGGCCTTCCACCCACTCAAGAAAACCAAGGTGGTGGGGATCGACCCCACTAACCAACCAAGACGGTGCGGATCAGGACCCAGCTCCCAACCAAATAGGAATGCGAGCTCATTGACTTCCTGTGCGCTAATCACGATGTCTTCGCATGTAAGCCATCTGACATGCTGGGCATACCATGGGACATCACCGAGCACACACTACACCTCATCCTAGGCTTGAAGCCCACCAAAAAATGCCCGTGTTGCTTCGACGATGAGAGGCGTAGGGCCATAAGCAAAGAGATCGCCAAACTCCTAGCAGACGGATTCATCAAGGAGGTATACCACTCCGACTGGCTTGCCAATCCTATTCTTGTAAAAAAGAAGACCAGGAAATAGAGAATGTGCGTTGATTATACTGGCCTCAACAAAATGTGTTCGAAGGATCACTTTCCTTTGCTGCGCATAGACTAGATAGTCGACTACACCTCAGGATGCAAGATCCTCTCCTTTCTGGATGCCTACTCAGGCTATCACCAGATCATGATGAAAGAGTCCGATCAACTCGCAACCTCATTCATCACCCCGTATGGTTTGTGCTGCTATGTAACCATACCTTTTGGCCTAAAGAACGCTAGCACCACTTATCAGCGGTGATTGCAATAATGCTTCGCCGATCAGATCGACCCGCTTGACCAAGCTGATCAAGTCGACCGACCAAAACCAACCATCGCCGTCTATATTGATGACACAGTGGTCAAAATGGCTCAAGCTTGCGCAAACTTGGCCGTGACATTCGTGAACCTCTGAATGTTCAACATCAAGATGAATCCCAAAAAATGTGTTTTGAGGGTTTCAAAGGGGAAGCTACTTGGATACATTATGTCCAAGCGCGACATCAAGGCAAAACCCAAAAGATCATAGCCATCTCCAACATGGGCCCTATACGCAACATCAAGGGCATACAAAGGCTCACCTGCTGCCCTGAGCCGATTCATCTCCTGATTCGGTGAACGGGGGATGCCACTCTACAAGCTCCTCAAAAAGATGGACGCCTTCGTCTGGACTAAGGAAGCTCAGCAGGCTCTAGAGAGCCTCAAAGCATCACTGACATTGGCCCCAATCCTCATCACTCCCAAATGGGGAGAACCCCTCCTCCTCTATGTCATAGCGAGCAACCATGTGGTGAGCGCCACCCTAGTCGTCGAAAGGGAGGAGCCAGGACACCACCTTAAGGTCCAGTGACATGTATACTTCATCGGAGAGGTACTCACTGACCCCAAGGTCTAGTACCCCTAGGTGTAGAAACTCCTATACGCCATGCTGATGGTGACTCGAAAGCTCCTGCACTACTTCACCTGACCACAAAGTCGTGGTCATCACTTCATACCTGCTCGGAGACATTGTCCACAACCGCGACACCTGCGGGATGGATCTTCAAGTGGGCACTCGAACTCATGGGCCATGACATCAGGTATATCCCTCGTACCGCTATTAAGTCTCAGGCTCTCGAGGATTTTGTCAGCCGAATGGACAGAGGTCCAGCTACCGACCCTGGACGTCACCCACGAGTACATGGACAATATACTTTGATGGGTCCATAATGGCGCCCGGCTCAGGGGCTAGGAGTAGTTCTAATCTCTCTAGATGGGAGTAGGCTTTGCTATGCCATCCATCTCCATTTCTTAGCCTCAAATAATGTCATGGAATATGAGGCCCTCAATAATGGGTTGCGCATCGTCATCGAGCTCGGCGCTACGTGACTCTATGTCCACGGTGACATGGAGTTAGTCATTGACAAAGTCATGAAGGAGTCCTCCTACAAAAACCCCCTCATGGCAACATACTGCCAGGAGGTGCGCAAGCTCAAAAACAAATTCTAGGGGATCAAGTTGCATTACATCCCCCGAAAGGACAATGATGCCGCTAATTTTCTCGGAAAATTGGCCGCCAGGTAGGATCCATCTCCGAGTGGGATCTTCATCAACGATCTCCATGAGCCATCCACCCACATCCTAGAAGGTCTAATCTAGACACACCCTGACGCCAAGCCGGTGCTCGGGGGCTCTGACCCTAATGCCTCCATAACAACGTCGCCCGCCGACATCGTCGTGTTGGCACTCGATCAAACCAACTAGTGAGCGCCGCTACTTGCCTACCTCCTCGAGGAGGTTCTCCCACCCAAAAGGACTAAAGCTTGATGGATCACTCAACATGCCAAGACCTTTGTTGTGCTCAATGATGAACTCTACAAACAAAGTCCATCGCGGGTGCTCATGAAGTGCATCCCTACCAACAAGGAAAAACAACTCCTCCTCGAGGTCCATGCCGGGATCTGTGGACATCACGTGGTCCCGAGGTCGCTGGTCAAAAATGCCTTTCACTAAGGTTTTTACTGGACCACCTGCACTATGAGATGTAGAGGAGGTCATCTGTAGGTGTGAGGGATGCCAATTCTACGCTCGACAAACTCATTTGCCAGGCACACGAGCTTCAAACCATCCCCATCACCTAGTTGTTCGCGGTTTGGGGCCTCAACATGGTAGGGCCCCTCAAAAAGGGCCTAGACTAGCTTCACTCACCTACTCGTAGTGATCGACAAGTTCACCAAGTAGATAGAGGCCAAGCCCATCACCAACATCCACTTAGAAGAGGCGGTCAAATTCTTCCTCAACATCATCTACCGGTTTAGCGTCCCTAACTGTATCATCACTGACCATAGAACTAACTTCACTGGAAGAAAGGTCCTCGTACTTCAGTGATGGATATGGCATCAGGATCGACTGGGCCTCGGTCGAACATCCACGTACTAACGGTCAGATCAAGCGTGCCAATGGCATGGTCCTCCATAGACTTAAGCCACGCATCTTTGACTGACTCAACAAGTATGCCGGGCGATGGATTGTAGAGATCCTAGCAATCCTATGGAGCCTGAGAATGACCCAAACCGATCCACAGGGTTCACACCCTTCTTCCTAGCCTACGGAGCTAAAGCAGTGCTGCCCTCCTGACCTCGAACCATGGCGCCCCAAGAGTGAAGGCTTTCGACCATGACCGGGTCATAGAGGCTTAGCAAGATGCTGTCAACCTACTCGAGGAGGCCTATGAGACTGATCGTCATCCTGCTCCGCTCGCTACCAACAAACTCTCCATAGGTACCATGAAAGAAAGATCAAGGGGAGGATCCTCGAAGTCAGTGATCTCGTACTCTAGAGGACCCAATCAACAAAGGAGAAACACAAACTCTCTCCACCATGGGAAGGTCCCTATATGGTGACCGAGGTGATCCGACCGAAGCGCCTACCGACTGAAGGATGATAACGGCAACGTTCTCACCAACACTTAGAATATTGAATAGCTACTGTCGTTTTTCCCTAAATTTGGTCTTACCGCTTTTATTCAACACTTGCTCCTGTAAAGCACCCCAGCCTGAACACTTTTAGCCCAGGTCGCTTGGGAGCTCCATGAGGGTACAATACTACCTATCTTTTTTACTATCACATGGTAAAAACTTTTTGCCCGAACGAAAGTGCATTGTCCGAATGAAAGGGCATTCCATTCCTTTGATTACCCTATGTGACTTTGTTTTTACTCCTGACCGAGCGCACCCCGCCACTGACCTATGATTATGAGCAACCGAACCTCGCAGGCCACGCTCAGGTTCTTAAAGTTGTAGCCTATGGAACGAACGGGCAGGTGCAAAAAAGAAAGGATAAAAACAAAGCTATGCTAGGATAAAAACAAGGAATGGATAGTGATTCTATCACAAAGCAGAACTGATGTATTCATTGATACAAAAACTCTTCGCATGGGGGCTCCCCCATGAACTTAACGGTTACATTTGTTGACTACTTCTACTCTGAATGCTACTGTGGCCGCTCGGCGCATCGATTGATGCCTAAAGGTGAGGCCATGGCACATGCCACCAGGCATAACCATCAACACGAGGGCCCCACCTAGTTCCGCTCCCTTGACTTCAATGAGCAGCAACGGGTACCTCAAGGGCATCACACCCATAGATGCTCAGCAGAAGAGCATGGAGCTCCAGATCTTCTCATGCAGTCGAGGCAGCTCCTGGACAGGGACACTGCATGCTAAAGTATGGCCATCGTGGCTAGATGATGTCTCATCAAACTTTATGAACTGGCCAACCTGAGCAGCTGCAAGGGCGTACCCCCCCCCCACCAGCATAGTCCTGAGTGGCTTCCCCACCTGACAAGACTCGCCTAGAGAAGATTTGTCGAAAGGAGTCCACATGTGGCTCCATCCCGACGAAGGCCTTATAGATGGTGATGAAGCCGGTGACATGCAATACCCTCTAGTGCGCCACCTCCTTTGGTGGAAGCAGTCCCTTCTCGGTGAAGGCGACCAGCACCACCTCATCTATATTGGATGACCTCCAACTCAACATTGCACTCCGGATTTACAATTGGTTCTGTAAGTTCTCCTTTCCCTCTCCCTTTCCCTATTTAAGGAGATGTAGTAGTTGAAGAAGGGCAAAGGATTGGGGCAAAAGTGCCCCAACTCGTCGCATCCATAACATCCTCTTTTTCTTTGCTCATTTCTTTGATTGGTGAAGATGATATCTTGAATTTGGATGGGTGCACACTTGACATTGAGCCTTTGGATCATCTTCTCCACCTTGTTGATAAGTTTGATTGATTCTTCATCAAGGTCGGAGGTGGAGGAGGAAGATTGATCATCATCACTTGAATCTTCATCATTATCATCATCCTCATCATCATCTTCTTCTTCTTCTTCTTCTTCTTCTTCTTCTTCACTTGAGGAGCTTGAGCTTGAGCTTATCTCAACTTGCTTGCCCTTCATCTTCTTTTTTCTTGCCACATGCAAGAGCTTTACCTTTGCGTGATGAAGAGGCTTCTTCTTGACCCATCTTGCGTGACATTTCAAATGCCACTATCTTGCCTAATGACTATGGTTAGGGTCATGGTGCTCAAGTCCTCCATATTGTGAAGGATGGTGATGATGCTTGCATATTTCTTTTGTGGTAGCATGGAGATGATCTTCCTCACGATGTCCACATCATCTAGCTTTGTTAATACTATAGAATGGAGCTTATTGATAATTAGATTCAAATGAGAATACATATCCCGAACAAGCTCATCATCATTTCATTTTGAAGGAATCATAGTTTTGTTTAGCTAGACAATGTTTTTGCTCATGAACATTACTTGTGCCATCATGTAGCTCTTGAAGTTTTAACCAAATTTCATGTGCCGTATTTAAAGTGAACACTTGGTTAAATATATCCATGCTAAATGATTCAAACAAGTAATTTTTTGCTCTAGCATTGAAATGAATTTCCTTCTCATCACTCTTTGTGAGTTTATCAGGGATTCTTAATGGGTTTCATCCCGTCTCGAGTGACTCTCCAAACTCTCAAATCAACCTGCCTCACGGTAGCAAGCCATTCTAGCTCTATAATAGGGGAAGTTAGTGCCATCAAAGTATAGAGGCCTAGAGGTATCCATCCCAACCACTCTAAATAGCGTCGGCTCAAAGGCGATTAAGCCAAAGGTCCAAATTGAGCCAACCGGCTCTGATACCAATTGAAGGGGACCAGTGACGCCTAAGAGGGGGGGGGTGAATTAGGCAACTTAAAATTCTAACTCTAAACTATAGCCTCTTTTTCTAACCTTAGCAAAACCTATGCAAAATATAAACTATCTAAATGTGCAACTATAGTTTTGCTAGTGTGTTGCTATCTCTACCGCAAAAGGAGTAACACAATCAATATAAATGCAGAAGATAAAGAGCAAGATAGAGATATGCAAACTCCTATTGATGACTCTAGGTATTTTTACTGAGGTGTTGAGAAGCGCGCAAGCTTTCTCCTAGTCCTCATTGGAGCCCCTCGCAAGGAATCCCTTGCAAGGGCCAAGCTCCTAGTCGGGTAACTCCGTGGATAGCCTCGGGCCTTCCCCACGCGCAAGTGGGTCTCCGACAGTGTCTTCCAGCAAGCCTCTCCTAGATGCTCCCCGCTGTCTTCACCATCAAGCATCCGACTAAAATGTCACGGGCCTTGTTTCCCTCCGGTACACGGTGGTGGCCACACCACAAACATGGTTGGTGTGATCTTGCAAGACTACAAGCCTCTCCGATGTACAACAATGGTGCTCGCATGCACCGAGTGGTAAGAGGTATGCAAACCTCACTAAACACTAGGTCTAAACCTAGAGCAAGCGCATAAGCGGTGGTCTAATCAACCTAAGCACTTTCGTAAAGTACCTACGCTAATCACCTAATAAAACACTAAGCACTATGCGAGTGGAGATCACTAAAATGGTGTATCAACACCCTTGATATGTTTCCTTAGCCCCACACTACTCATTGACCGATTGGGGGTTGTATTTATAAGCCCCACTGAGAATGTAGTCGTTGGGGATGAAATCCCACTTTTCTGCTACTAACCGGACGCTGGAGTTATCCTAATCGGAACGCGTCCAGGTCGTCCTGACCATTGGAGTCCATGAACAACTGATCAGACATTGTCAGTGTCCGATCACATGCCACCGGACGTGTTTCGGTCGCAATTTTGTCCGCTCTAGAACCTCTCTATACTCGATCAGACTCTGCTGTCCTACGTCCTGATCGATCTACCGCCAGCGTCAGGTCTAGCGTCTGATCGCGCCTATTGCCGAGCCTCTTGATCGGAGCATTCGATCACTTTCCTCCAGCGTCTGGTCACTATTGTAAGCTCATTTCTTCACGATCTTACGTACGGCTTGGTTCCTATCTTCATGCTTAGATTTTGCTTGATATCTTAGGTCTTCTCTTGTGCCTCTAAGGTCTTGCTTATGGTGTTGATCATCACGTTGTATTCGTCCAAGTCACGTCTTGCATCCTATTGAACTACAAAATAATCACTTGCAAATTCATTAGTCCAATTTGGTTGTGTTGGTCATCAAACACCAAAATCCAAAGTAAATAGGACTAGGGTCCATTTTCCTTACACCTTGGAAAAGCCCAACGACGCAGGTCTCTATCAAGGAGAGACCAACGAGCATCCTAAGTCGATCGCACGGCTTAGGCGAGCGCCGACAAATAGGTAAAGAGTAGAGGGACACCCCATGTGGGCCATGCGAACTCTGTCACAAACAACGAGTGCGGATCCAGGTCGAACATATCCAATAAGAGCTCCTCAAACCCCGTCACTCGAGTCATCAAGGTAACATTACCAACCCCCACTATTTCTTTATATGAACATTCATTCATCCATGCACGCATTCATTCATTACATACATCCAAAGCATCGCATATGCAGTTAAATGCATCACAACACTCCGTGGTGCATCACGCAGCAGTAGTTGCCTCATTCAAACATGAGCAACGACCGACCGAGGTTTGAAGGTCAGCCCACAAAGGGCTCGAGGCCACCTCGCGTCAAACAGAGCCAGGGGAAAAACATAGATGAGCCCCGAGCGGCCCTCGCCCAGTCTGCCCCAAAGCAGACTGGGTCATCTCAACCTTCTTGTTTGATCCTAACCTCTAGCCATGCCCACAGAATCTCCATCGAGCGGAGGCCAGCGGGCCACTCGGGTCGATCTCTGGAATGACCTTGGCATCTGCCGGGTTGTGGGTTAAGGAGCAGTGGAATGCCAAATGAGGGCTATGCTGACCCCGTCACGAACAACGGACCCGGATTTCACTCGAATGTGGCCGTTAGCGAGCTCATCGAGCGTGTCACTTGAGCCATCGAGGCAAGTGACATTAGCTCAACTCCTCCAGTTGCTAAAACCAAGGACGATGAATGCACGAAACTCAACTAGCCCCTACCAAGCCCAACAAGGCTCAGGGGCTCAAGACGCCCAACACCTCAGCTATGCTTGGGACCGTGACTCTAACCCGCTCGATCCCTAAAAATGCCTCGGCTGTGCCCGATGCCAAGATCCGCGAGTCCGTCTTGCCCGATCCCTAAACTGCCTAGGGCTATGCCTGATGTCGAGATCCATGAGTCTATCTCGCCCAATCCCTAAAAATGCCTTAGCTACACCCGATGCTAGGATCCATGAGTCCATCTCGCTCGATCCCTAAACTACCTTGGCTACGCCCGATGCCAGGATTCATGAGTCCGTCCGTCTCGCTCGATCCCTAAAAATGCCTTGGCTACGCCCGATGCTAGGATCCATGAGTCTGTCTCACCCGATCCCTAAACTGCCTCGGCTACACCCGACGCCAGGATCCGCGAGTCTATCTGTCTCGCATGATCCCTAAAACTACCTCAGTTGCGCCAGACGCCAGGATCCGCGAG
Source organism: Miscanthus floridulus (assembly GCF_019320115.1). Classification (NCBI taxonomy): domain Eukaryota; kingdom Viridiplantae; phylum Streptophyta; class Magnoliopsida; order Poales; family Poaceae; genus Miscanthus; species Miscanthus floridulus. The sequence continues at coordinate 77,528,696 of NC_089591.1, forward strand.
TCCGTCTCACTCGATCTCTAAACTGCCTTGGCTACGCTCAATGCCAGGATCCATGAGTTCGTCTCACTTGATCCCTAAATGGCCTCGGATGCACCCAACGCCGGGATCTGTGACTCCAACTCGCCTGATCCCTCGGTGCGCTCGATGCCTAGATCTGTGACTCCGACTCGCCTAATCCCACGACGCGCCTGATGCCTAGATCCATGACTCTGACTCACCCAATTCCATGGCATGCCTGACGCCTAGATCCACAACTCTGACTCGCCTGATCCCACGGCGGGCCCAATGCCTGGATCCATGAGACCATCTTTCCTGATCCTAAAAATGCCTCGGCTGCGCTCGATGCTAGGATCCACGAGTCCATCTGTCTTGCTCGATACCTAAAAATGCCTCAGCTGCGCCCAATGCTAGGATCTGTGAGTCCATCTCACCTGATCCCTAGACTGCCTCAGCTACGCCTGACGCCATGATTCATGAGTACGTCTCGCCTGATCCCTAAATTGCCTCGGCTACACCCGATGCTAGGATCCACGAGTCTGTCTCGCCTAATCCCTAAACTGCCTTAGCTACACCCGACAGTAGGATCCATGAGTCTATCTCGCCCGATCCCTAAACTGCCTCGGCCACACCTGACGCTAGGATTCGCAAGTCCATCTCGTCTGATCCCTAAACTGCCTCGGCTATACCCGATGGTAGGATCCACCAGTTCATCTCGCCCGATCCCTAAACTGCCTCGGCTGCACCTGACACTAGGATCCGTGACTTTATCTCGCCCGATCCCTAAAAATGCCTTGGCTGCACCCGATGCCAGGACCTGCGAGTTTGTCTCATCCAATCCCTAAACTGCCTCAGCTGCGCCCGATGCCAGGATCTGCGAATCCATCTCGCCCGATCCCTAAACTGCCTCGGCTACACCTGATGCAAGGATCCACGAGTCCGTCTCACCTGATCCCTAAACTGCCTTAGCTACGCCCGATGCTAGGATCTGCGATTCCATCTCGCCCGATCCCTAAACTGCCTCGGCTTCACTCGACGCCAGGATCCATGAGTCCATCTCACCTGATCCCTAAAGTGCCTCGACTGTGCCTGATGCTAGGATCCATGAGTCCATCTCGCCCGATCCCTGAACTGCCTTGACGGCGCCTAACACCAGGATCCGCAACTTTATCTCGCCCGATCCCTAAAAATGCCTCGGCTGCACCTGATGCTAGGATCCGCGAGTCTGTCTCATCTGATCCCTAAACTGCCTCAGCTGCGCCTGATACCAGGATCTACGAGTCCGTCTCGCCTGATCCCTAAACTGCCTCAGCTACGCCCGATGCTAGGATCCACGAGTTCGTCTCGCCCGATCCCTAAACTGCCTCAGCTACGCCCGATGCTAGGATCCACGATTCCATCTTGCTCGATCCCTAAACTGCCTCGGCTTCGCTCGACGCCAGGATCCATGAGTCCATCTCACCTGATCCCTAAAGTGCCTCGACTACGCCCGACGCTAGGATCCACGAGTCCGTCTCACCCAATCCCTAAAACTGCCTCGGCTGCGCCCGACGCCAGGGTCCGTGACTCCATCTCGCCCTGATCCCTAAACTGCCTTGGCTATGCCCGATGCTAGGATCCATAACTCTAGTCTCATCCGATCCCTAAAAAATGCCTCGCACATGCCCACTAACAAAACCCCCCGACGATTCTGCCCGAATCGTCCAGGGGCTTGGGGGCTACACCCGCGGGTGCGCTCGCGCACAACCGCTGATGAAACAAAACTTCCCCCATTAGCAACACGAAACCCCCTAGATGATTCTACCCAAATTGCCCAGGGGCTACACCCGTGGGTGCGCTCGCGTGTACCCGATGTTAAGACAAAAATCCCCTAGACGATTCTACCTGAATTGCCCTGAGGGCTCAGTGATATAGCCTAGGCTTGATCTTCCAAAAGGTACGATAGCGTCGATTGGTGGAGACTCGACGTTCACGATCTAGGCTTCGAACCAAGACTGATTTGGACCCCCGCAACTGTTACACCACTGCTCCTGTTGGTTATCAACCATGCAGCGAGGCGTGTAGGGTGAAGTGGAGGTGGAGGCAAAGCTCATGAGGTAGGTGGATTGGCGTGGAGTGGTGCGATGGGTGACTGCCCTCATCCACGGTCGAGCTCGGCCTTAATGGCATGGTGGAGGGAAACTCCAAAATTGGAGCTTGATAGGGCTCGGTTAGGACCATACGTGGACTTGGCGTGTAGCAAGGTTCCTTAATTGACATCTGGCATAAGTAATTGTATAGAGATCGACTAGGTGCTATAGGATCAGCTTCGACACGACGCAACCATGTCTGCCTGCCTTCAATGGCGATGACGGCTCGATGCCGACGGTTTCCATTTAATGGAAGATGATAAGGGCAAGATGGTAACCGGCTGCACGTGTGGCGCAGAGCGAGGCTAGCAATGCGTGGAAACTCTACGTCGCCTTGGGGAGCGACTGGTCGCTACCAAGGACACGCACGCGTGTGGGTGTCGCAACTGCGCTACTGGACAACGCGGCACCAGGGTAGAACGTACGCGTTGCTATGGTTACAGGCTCGACCATGTGCTACTGCAACACCACAAGCGGGACAATGATGAGGCAGTGGTAGCAGCGCATCATGGCGGCAGGACAACCAGGCATAGGTGAGCAGTGGGCGCGGCGGCTCGCGGTTGGCGGCTAGCGGCGTGCCCACCGTGGCCAGGCTACGGCAGTAGCAACCGGCCAGTGTGGCCACGTGCGCGCGCGCCCAGCGCACCGACGCCACGACGTCGGGGCTGGATGGCATGGTGACCTCGCCCAACATGAGAAGACGGCCTGAGTTCATGTTATGCATAGATTTTAAAGCGTTCGAGACGTCTAAAACGTTGATCCAATCCCCAAACCACTTTTGCTATACCTTAGAGGGTATATTAGGCTACTAAAACTTGCCATAATACTATACTCCTTAACCTAATTTCTCTACAAACATTGCTAAACATCACAATGCCTAACCTTCCAAAAGTTTAGGAAATTTTCTAAGTGTTAAATGGATTTCTATTTCTAGTTGCACTTTTAAGCTATTGAATATAGTACTTAACAACATTATCTCTCAACACCAAGTATTTCATTGTCATCTACAAATCTCACATTTCAAACTTTATTAAGGTGTCACATATATGTTTTATAGCGTTTTTGATCAATAAAAATTAGTTAACATCCCTACTTGCTAACTTTATAAATCACGAATTAACTTTTTGTTTTACATCTTTATGACTCGTTTAAGTTACAATTCTTTACCTATTCATCACACCACATGCAATATCACTTAAGTATGATGCTCATGACATGATTTAGTAAGTGATTCACTGTGCAACACCAAGGGTGTTATAGCAGGTACCCCTCACAATCACTTCTTCGGAGCACCGCACAATCTTCTCGCGGGCTTCGACGGAGATCACGCCACCAAGCCATCTAGGAGGTGGCAACCTCCAAGAGTAACAAGCACCACTGGCTTGCAACTCGATCATCTAGTGCCACTCGATGTAATCTCACAATGCAATCGCACTAGAATCGCACTAACACTCGATCGGATGATCACTATCAAGCGTATATGAGTTAGAGGGCTTCCAAGCACACCTACATAAGCCACCAAGGCTTAAGGGGGCTCAGCAACCAGCCCAAGGCTGGCCACCACTTCTATCTATAGCCTCATGGGCTAAACTAGCCATTACCCCTTCACTAGGCTGAAATTGCTACGACCGAACGCGCTGATCATGATGACTGGACGCGTTAGGCCCTATGTCCGGTCACTTCCGGCTGTCCACATGTCCCTACCTTTCAACATTGCCCGTTCGATCCCAATGGTCGACTCTACGCGCCAACGGTCAAAGAATAACCGAACGCACCAGAGCCACGATCAGATGCTGCCACTCCGCGTCAGATCGCGCACGCCAGCTCTCGACCAGCACTTGACCGGACGCGCCTCCAAGACATGACCTAACGCTCCACCGCTAGAGTCCAGTCATTTCTAGAGAGCTCCCTGAGCCTCTATTTATGACCAAACGTGTCAGATCCAACACGACTGGACGCAGGCCAGCGTCCGATCCCTTCAGCCTCCGCACGCCAAGTCCAACGCCGCCACGTCATCTATCATCAGCAACGACTGAATGTGGCCCCTGTGGGTCAGGTCACCTCAACGCTCCAACATCCAATCACTTGAATGAGACCGCGCCCTACTATTGCTACTGACCAGACGCACAGGTCCCCTCGGAGCCAGCGTCCAGTCACCTCCAGTGACTTCTTTTCGCCTCCTTTTCTTCACCGAGTTGATCCATTTCAACTCCAACTTGTTCTCCTTTTGCAAATGTGCCAATACTACCAAGTGTACAACAACTTGTGCAGGTGTGTTAGCATTTTCATAAATATTTTTCAAGGGGTTAATCACTTAATTCACCGCGCCACTCGATCCTAACATATATGCAAACTTAGATCGCTCAAGTGGCACTTAGATGACCGATATGCAAACAAGTTTGCTCATCTTGATAGTACGGCCATCTATCCTAAACCCAGTCATAAACTTCTCTACACACCTATGACCGGTGAAATGAAATGCCCTATAGGTTATACCTTTGCCTTGCGAATTCCATTCCATCTTCTTTGATGTTGATGCAACACATGCACCAACCTTGATCAACAAATGATATGATCCACTTCATATCATCACATGGCCTTGTTGGTTCATTGATCTTGACCTCACTTGCTTTTCACCATTGCCTTCGTCCATCGGCGGCAAGTCTTGCTCAAGCTTCACCACCACACGGTCCATCGCTCCAAAGCCTCCAACTTGCCCTTCACGCTTGCAACCGGTCCATCAAGTCAAGTCTTATCTTTATTGTCGACAAAAGATGCTCGACAATCCTCTAAGGGGTATCCCATGAAGGTAGATTGATCGGTGGAGGTGCGCGTAATCAAGAACCGGATGGTGACACAAGGCATAGGAACAGCGATTTAGACAGGTTCGGGCCGTCTGATCGACGTAATACCCTATATCTTGTGTCTTTGGTGTATTATATTGAATATGAGATGTATGGAAATGACCCCTACCTCTCCTTATATACTCTGGAGGGGTAGGGTTACAAGGAAAGTATCCTATTTGGTACTATACAATATCTTGCGGTGCACGTCAAGCAGTGTCGTGCACGCCTTGATCTTGTGGGCTAGGCCATCTCTGATGGTGCGGCCCATGTCTTGTCTTATGGATATCGGGGGTCATATCCTCATGGCTAGTCCCCGAGCGCCTTGTATCCTTTGTGCAACGTCATCTTGAGCTTGTCCGAGCAGATATGAACAAAGCCAAGCAGCCAAACTCATGGTCCAACCACCGTGATGAGTTATAGAGCAGTTGTGAACTGTCGTCGAGCAGCGTGAACCATCGTCGAGTAGTGTGCACCATCGCCGAGCAGTGCAAACCATCATCGAGTAGTTGTGAACCATCGTCGAGCAGTATATCCCAAGTACGGCTTGCCACAAGGATGTAAGGTGCTCAAGTTCAAAATCTAAAAATTCTTCCACTTAGGAGAAGTGTAGCCACTTAGACTCCGTCAATAAGGAGGGTAAATCAAGAAATAAGCACTACATTCACCGCCAGGTGAAGTGTAGCCACTTAGTCCCTGAGCCTGCTGGAAGATAAAGAATGAATCTTATAGCAGGGTCAAAGAAAAGAAGTCTGAAAGCTTACCAACGTCATCTAACATGCGCATATCAAGACCCCAGACGTGCTACCTAAAATCAGCATCCTAATCCGAACAGCATGGAGCAGCTTGATAGCACATCGATAAGACGTAGCAAGATCCGACCACCAAGGGTGTTCGAGCACCGAGGAGTCCCTGGCGTAACTGGCGATGTCCGAGCACCAAGGAGTCACCAGCATAGCTGGCGATGTTCGAGCACCGAGGAGTCCCTAGTGTAGCTAACATTGTCCGAGCACCGAGGAGTCCTCGGCGTCGCTGGTGATATCTGAGCATCGAGGAGTCTCCGGCGTAGCTGGCGACGTCTGAGCACCGAGGAGTCCCCGGCGTAGCTGGCAACGTTCGGGCACCGAGGAGTCCCCGGCGTAGCTGGCGATGTCCGAGCACCGAGGAGTCCCCGTGCGTAGCTAGCGGTCCGACCAGTTGATCGGTGGAAAAGTCTGAGCGCCAGGTGGTCCGATCACCTAGACGATGATCCTGCAATGCAAATATATAGAACGGGTAGTACATGATGTAAAAATATATGAACTCTAGGCAAGAAATAAGCAATGGTGATAAAATAGCGTATGCGCTCGGCGATCAGTTGGTGTGAAGATGTATTTATATTTAATACAAACCGCTCGGCCAGTTAGTGTGTAGCTGAGTCTCCAGCTCTAGCTAGCCTGTTAACCATAACGCAGAGTGCAGAGCCCATGTGCGTGTAGGAAGAACAAAGCGTTGCTAAGGAGCCGCTGTCGACCACCCATAACGGAGAGGGCAGATGCTCGTGCACATGTAGGGAGGAGCCAGAGACAGGGCCGTCTCTGGAGGCGTCCGAGCATCAACATGACTATTCGGGGGTTCGCCTTAGACTTAGCTGTATGTCATCTTTAAGATGGTATACATGAAAGAAAATTGTTTGGAGAGCAAACATGGAGAAAACAGCTCGGAGAAACATTATGGCGATATACGAAGATTTAAGAATATTTAGAAAAATATTAAAGCATGACTTAGCTTTAGATAGAATGTCTGGTCAGCGGCGTATGGCGTTATCTGGTCGGCGACGTGGGCAGCTCGCTTACCGGCTTGCTTGATGGCTGGAAAGAAGTTGATCTCATGTTGAAGTAGGACGAACGTAGTCGGAGCTTGGCGGTGTTAATCCACGTACAAAAATGTGCGCCATGGTTGTCGAAGGATGTCGACGCGATCCGTCGAGTTGCCGCAAAGGATGTTGATCTTGAGTTACGCCATCTGGTTCGCTAGGGATCAGCGCGCATGAGCCCCATGGTGGGCGCCAACTGTCGATAAAAGATGCTCGGCAGTCCTCCGAAGGGTATCCACGAAGGTAGATTGATCGGTGGAGGTGCGCGTAATCAAGAACCGGATGGTGACACAAGGCGCAGGGACAGCGATTTAGACAGGTTCGGGCCATCTGATCGACGTAATACCCTACGTCCTGTGTCTTTGGTGTATTATATTGAATATGAGATGTATGGAGATGACCCCTACCTCTCTTTATATACTCTGGAGGGGTAGAGTTATAAGGAAAGTATCCTATTTGGTAATATACAATATCTTGCGGTGCACGTCAACCAGTGTCATGCACACCTTGATCTTGTGGGTTGGGCCACCTCGGATGGTGCGGCCCATGTCTTGTCTTATGGATACCGGAGGTCATATCCCCATATTTATCTTCTCCACCTTAGTCACATGACTCCATGTCATGTCTCATATGCAATAATGAGCTCCTTCATCACATGTGTGAGCCTTACAACATATCCAAGCTATTTCACCTCCATGGCGTAGGTTGCTCACACATGATGTACTTGTGGACTAATCACATGTGTATCTCACTCAAACACATATTAATCAACCTAAGTTTGTCATTCAATTACCAAAACCAAACAAGCACCTTTCACTCACCGCGGGGCGTGGATGCCGTGCGAGGGCCATGAGCGTCGGGAGGAGGATGCAACGCGGGGTGTTAGGCGTGGTGCCGCCTCCGCGTTTGTGGGATGGGCCACCAGCCGCCGCGGTCCTGGACGCAGCTAGCCGCTGCACGCGAGGCGTAGCCACGGGATCTCCTCCGCGAGCGTGTTAGGGAACGCCAGCCGCCGGGCAGGAGGCCCGGCCATGGGGCCGCCTCCATGAGTGCAGAAGGGGCCACCAGCCGCCGTGGTCCTGGACGCAGCTAGCCACTGCACCGAGGCGTAGCCACGGGATCGACTCCACGGGCGTGTTAGGGGACGCCAGCCACCGGGCAGGAGGCCCGGCCATGGGGCCGCCTCCGTGAGTGTGGGAGGAGCTGCCGGGCCAGGGCCGCAGCCATGGGCACGAGGCCGTGCGGGGCCACTGGCCGTCGGGAGGCAGGCCGGCCGCGGCGTGAGACCGTTGGTGTGGGTCGCCGCCTGTCATGGGGAGCGAGAAAATGGAATCGACGATATGGAAGGTATGAATCATTGCAGTTAGCTCTCGAAATCGCAATATCTCGATTTAGTGGAGGCCGATTCCTTGTCCTCCCATCACAGCAACAGCGTCGTCGAACTTCTTTTCAGTCGATTTTCTTCATCGGAGTGAAGAACACCATGGCTTGTTCTTGTTTTCGTCTACCATCGCCACGAACTGCTCGTCGGCCTTTCTTCTCAGGGAAGAACAGCGTGCGCGATAACGTGTGAGAAACTAGAGAGCGAGACCAAGCGAGTGATGCAAATAATTGTATGTTATATTTCATTGAACAGTGTTGTGTGTGTGTGTGTGTGTATATATATATATATATATATATATATATATATATATATATATATATATATATATAGGGAGAGGCTATTCAGTAGCCGGCTACAGAATAAGTTATTCTGTAGCCACCTCTATTTACCATAATTTTATATACTAATTTACCGTAATGTCAATACATATTTACGATAGTTGGGTTACTATAACACACGGGGATATTTACCATAACGTTATATTAAACCACTTAGTAAGGAGTTACTATAATCTCGTAAATTAACATAGTAATTATCGTAACTCAAAGTTGCTACAGAATAAATTATTCTGTAGCTAGCTACAGGATAGTAGTTCTATATATATATATATATATATATATATATATATATATATATAGAGAGAGAGAGAGCCCACGTGGGTGGTTACAAGTGTGAAAAGAGAGAGGGGTTGAAAAGACACCCCGGGATTATTCCCTAAGTGATCATAAATAATAATTCTCAACGGAAACAAAAAAAAACGTTGCCGGCCGCACCCTTGCGGTAAAAATATTGAGAAAAAGACAATATCTATTTTTATTTTATCTGAATAATAATAGCGAAAATGAAATATCAATCGAGTCGTCGGAATCTCGACGAGGCATCGCGGCGGCCATAGGTTGGCTGATGCGTGGAGCCCCCGCACACCGGAACCGTGAGGAGATAAACATTGTCCCCGGGGAAAACGAGAGCCGTGAGGAGACGACCATCGCCAGTCAGCGAACCAGGCAATCACGCCACCGTAGTACTAGTACCGAACCCCATTCCCCCGCTGATTATTGGCCTTGGCCCCCCGCCTGCGTGTCATGTGCGAATTTGTTTTCTAGCACTAGTGACTAGCCTAAAAAAAAGAGTTTGTTTTTTTTAAACGTTTTATTTATCCCGATGAGGCGATGATAATATATATGGTCAATAGTAGTTGCCCTTGGTTTTGCTCATTTCATAACTTGGGGGTTGCGTTTGTGATAAGCCTTCAGCGGCTGAAGCATGGCTTATCAGTAGCTGGATGGATTACGGATAGACCATCGCAACCAGTAGTGCGTACTAGTAGCTGTTTTCTGCTAGATATTTATATTATTCCCGGAATAAACACTCATTTGACGTCCCTGTCGACTTGAGAAACAAGATAGCACTACTACCACTGCCGTAGACACTTGAAACAGGGCTTGGCAACGTGAAGGGCAGCCAACGACACGCAGCGGCAGTGCCTGTCACGGCAGTCGGGGTGGTAGGGCCGCCGTGCCGCCTGCGCGAGCCAGTGGTCGCAACCTCAGCGACCGCTCGCTCCATCTACCCCCGCTGCCGCCATACGGGGCTAGTACCAGTACCACCACGATTTTTTTTAATTTTAATATTTTTTTGAAACTAATTTTAAATCTAACACGTTCGATTTTTTTTAAAACTAACACTTTTGGTCGCGTCTATTGTCCTGGCGCGGCCAAATATCTGTGCCGCGCCATGCATGGTGGCGTGACACAGGACTGACGTGGCGGCGACCAGGAGCGATGACCGCTGACGGAGCAGGGCCTGCCGCGCCACCCATCTTGGCGCGGCAGTGCCGCGCCAGGGATCATGGCGCGTCTGGGCCAAATAAAACCCCACGGCCGAGCTCCCGACCACACGCACCCCTGCCCGCCCGCCCGCGCCACCAGCCAGCCGACGCGCCCCGCCGCCGGCCATCGCCCGCCTCCAGCGCCCGCGCCTGCCCGCGCCCACGCCGCTCCCGCCTCCAGCGCCCTCGCCGGCCGCGCCCGGCCACTCGGGCGGCCCTCGCCCTCACAGCACCCGCACCGGCCGCGCCACGAACCTCGGCGCGTCGAGGCCGCCCGCTCCTAAGGTACCACCCTCTCGGTTTAATGTTATTATGGTTATTATTGTTTTAGTATAATTAGTTTGTGATATACGTATGTAGTTTTTAGTTTTTATGTTAGGATTTTGGGTTTAGGGATTGATTAGGTATTTGTTATTTAGTTTGTAGTTACTGATTTAGTTAGGGATTGTAGCGATGCGGTTGTCACTGTTAGATCCGGTTATTATTTAGTTTATAGTTAGTTATTTAGTTAGGGATTGTAGCGAGCCGGTCGAGGGATCGTATTCCATTCAAATGTTTCGATCGTAGGTTCATCCCGCCGTGGTCGTAACGCTGAGCGTAACTGGCTCCCTCGCTTCTTGGTTGGCTTTGTCGTACTACGATCGGTCGATCGCTAGCCTCTATCCACGTCCCTAGCACATGACCATCGGGTTTTATCTCTTTTGCGCGCTTGTTTATCCTATCCTTGTGCCGATTTATTTTGGGTTAGAGTGAATATTTTACTTTGCAATGCTATATAATGTTAATTTAAGTACTCTAACGCTTTGTTTATCAATTTGTAACAGGATGGTCCATCCCACGCAGCACCCGTTGTACCCTATTCTTGAGGTGGAGTACGACGACCAGCACCGATCACACATCTTGAGTGACAATGACGCAGAGGTGGCCTTGCCTCCTTTGAGGCCCCGCACGCACACCAAGGCGCACCAGTGGGACGAGCGTTACGCGTCGTACATACGGCGTGCCGGCTTCCTCGAGCTTGTCCGTGTTGTCAACCACGGTCTTCCGCCCCTTGACCCAGCACTACATACCGCAGCTGTAGACATGTGCGAGTGCATTCTTTGTACGTAAACTTTCTTGTAACAAATTTGAGGCAACTAACAGTCGTTCTATTCTTATAATAGGTGGAGGCCTGAGACCCACACGTTCCACCTACCTTGTGGCGAGATGACCTTGACGTTGCAGGACGTGAAGACTATTTTAGGCCTTCGGTTGTGGGGACTTTCAGTGACAGGGATAGTTGACAACGATCACTGGAGTGGCTCAGTTTACTGGATTTGTTCCACCAGACGACGAGGCTTCCAAGAAAAATAAATGAGAAATTCAAGCCTATTTAATATTTGCATCGCTTTCCTGCAGCCATCGGATCTCATTTTCTTTGGTAAATTTCAGAAAAACTTCTGGTGTTTCGTCATCCTGGATCACAGAGCGCTTTGATTACTTGGACCCACAGGCTGAGGAGGCTCAGATCGACAGGTTTGCTCGAGTGTGGCTCTGGCACTTTCTTGGTGCTTTCCTCTTTGCAGACGCCTCGGGCAACACCATCAGCTGGATCTTCCTTGACATACTACTCCAGCCGTGGGAGAACATAGCGGCATACAGCTGGGGCAGCGCTGTCCTGGTATGGACGTATCGACAGCTATGTGTTGCCTGCCGTCGCACCTCAAGGTATGCGAACCTTGGGGGTTGCTCGTACCTACTCTAGGTTTGGTGTTGGGAACGATGGCCCGTTGGGAGACCCCTTAATATGGGTTTACCGGTAAGTACTTGGGTTCATTATATTCTTCGATATGGTTACATATGATGAGTTTATTAATGGCTAATTCATTATCGTGTTCAATGCAGCAATGGAACGGGTAGGATACACTCCCTACAACTCTGTTTATCTGGACGGAATCAAAGTTAGTTAGAGGGAATGCGAGGCGCAAGTACAAGGATTACACGGACGGTCTCGACGTCCTGACACAGCACCAGGTTACACTCTTTTTACTATCATACCTGTGTCTTGTTCGATCTACACTATATCACAGTCTAACTCAATTACAAAATGTTTAGGTGCATTGGTGTTCTTGGGATGCTCCGAAGTTCCAGAACTATCTTAGTCCTATCACTAGGGACGAGTCAGAGGAGTATCGCTGCAACGTCCCTCTTATTTTCTTCCACGTGGTCGAGATTCACTACCCTGTCAGGGTCTGCAGATAGTTTGGAAGAATGACAGGCTACCCACCACCGCTTTACTCCACCAACCAAGTATTGCACGGGTGCGTTACTTATTAATAACAGAGCTACAATCCAGAGGTGTGTGTGGTAGAACTAACATCGTTTTGTTGCAGGTTTGACCGCAGGAAGAGGTACAAGACCAAGGATTGGCGTGTGACACACATCGCGTACATCCACTTGTGGGAGACCAGGGAATGGCAGCCGGTCCATGCGGGTCCTCCACACGACCAGCACACCTTCGACGAGTACCTGTGCTGGCTTCACAGGTCTACGAGGACACATATCAAGCCCCTGTACACTGAGGAGGTGATTGACGAGGACTCAGAGGAAGATATGATTGAAGATGTGTACGACGTTGCCACTAGAGAGGACACACAGCTACAAAGAGCCCCGCTACAAAGATACATGGTAAGATACTTGAATGGTACAATTTGTTATCCATTTAGTATTAATTATGTATACTAAAAATGTTCAACTACGTTTCTAAACCCAGGCGACACAATTGTCGAGACTGTCCAACGAAGCAGCGTACCGGCTTCACGAGTCTAGAGGGCAGAGGTCAGGCGTTCTCGAGGCTTTTGTGGAGGTAAACATAAACTAGTCTGTTCCGAAATTGTTTCTTTAGTGTATATGCGTTTGTGAAATGCGCTAACTTTAACGTCTATTTATGCAGAAGGTGAAGAAGAGCTGCAGGAAGCTAGCTCAAAAGTTGAGCTGCATGGACACTCTTTATGAGGAACCGTCACTCTCAGCGCAGTCGGGTGGTACGTCTTCAGCCTCTTTGAGGACGCCAGCCGGCTCTTCTTAGTCGGTGACAGGTGCTACTTCCCCAGTGCGTACACCACCACATTATAGCGTTGGGAAGGACCCTGCAATCGAGGACGACGACGACGACGACGACGAGTGGGAAGATTGGCCGCAGAACGAGATCGGCATGTCTCAGCTAGGTGGTGTCCCGCTTGGCACCCAAGGAGCATCACAGGTACTAACAAAGGTAGTTTCTTTAAATACGTAGGCTACATAAACTAACGATCACAAAGAATTCTAAGTAATCGTGCATATCACATACTTGCAGGGTACGAGCCATACGCACCGGCGACGCGACCGCACCGACGTTGGCTACACTCCCAATGTGTTGCCAACAAATCCGAAGAGACATAGACGTCCGAGGAATCCTTACAGTCTTGGGTCTTAGTTTGTTAGGTCGAACTATTATTGGGGTCCGAAACTTGCAGGCTATTTGGTTATGTTATATCGAACTTAAGTCAGACTTATGTCGCAGCTTGTCAACTTATGTTATTTGCTTCATATTCGTTTCAATGCGTCGCGACATCACTGCTTGTGAGATTAAGTAGCAACTAGTTCAAAAAACGGCTTTCAAAAAATATTCGTTTCAATCCGATCCAATTTTTCGTAATCGATTAGTTAACATGGTGTTTAACCGTATTATGAAAGACGGAAAAAATATCAATTGCCTTATCAATTTCTCTATTCGGCCTTGAAAAAATTTAACAAAATATAGAAACAAATTTACTATTTATTTTACGTCAAACAATATTTACAACAACTCCCACCATCGGCACGACACGTTCCGATTAAACCGTCCAGGTACCGCCGGGTTGGCGGCGGGCGCGGCGGGCAAGCTTGCTGCTCAGGCTGGCATGACTGGCTGCGGGGTTTTATTTGGCCCAGCCACGCCATGACCCCTGGCGCGGCATTGCCGCGCCAAGATGGGTGGCGCGGCAGACCCTGTCCCGTCAGCGGTCATCGTTCCTGGTCGCCGCCACGCCAGCCCTGTGCCGCGCCAGGGCAATAGACGCGGCCAAAAGTGTTAGTTTTAAAAAAAACGAACGTGTTAGATTTAAAATTAGTTTCGAAAAAAAGGTTAAAATTAAAAAAAAAATCACCACTACTTGATGCCGTGCAGCCGCGGCTTATCTGCCTGATGATATGCCCTGTCGCCCACTGGGCTGCTGCTGCCTGCCTGGTCTCGCTCGGTGATCTGACCCGGTTTACTGAATCTGAATGCACTGGGGCTGCGCGCGCGGAAAATGGCATTCAACTTGCGGGAACGAACGTCCCCAGCCCCAGACGTTCTGCGTGCGCCGTGTCCTATCGGTTCGTGAGACAGCGTCCGTATGACCGTATCCCGTAGGGTCAAGTGGTCAAGGCATGTGATGTGCCCCTGCTCGGCACTGCAAGATTTCTTCTGTCCAGTACTAAAACTAGAATACAGAGGGCTATACGGCATGTGACTTCAATGACATGCAACGCAGAGAGCACACCCATCATGCGTGTGATATTGTGATGGGCCGTAGGAGCCGGGCGTGACCGGTGGATCGCAACCATGTGTAAACTGCTGCCGCCGCTGGCGCCGTAGCGTGCCGTGGAGGGGTCAAAGCCGAGCCAGCCACACACGCAACGCGACCCAGCGGAGTATTGCTCGGCCACGCTCCTGCCCCGTGTGGCCGTGCATCAAACACGGTCTCCTTCGTCATCCTTGCGCGACATTGGAGGACCGCCCGAATGCGGAATGCCCCGACCCCGATTCTTCAGCTCGGCACTACGCGCCAACACGCGGATCTGGGCGATCCGAGCTCCACGGCGCCACCGGAAATTCCGGTGGTGGTGATCCTCGCCGAGCCCCCTGGGTGGGTGACGAAGGATTCCGTTTTCTGGTCTCGGACAGCGACCATGGCGGCTTCACCAGTTGCCAGGCCAGGCTCCCTTCTTCGCTTCGGAGTTGAGAGCTGCGAGCCGAGAATCTGTTGATCTTTCTTTTAGTTGCGAGCTGGTCAACTGGAGCACTACACGGTACGAATCAAAACAAAGCTGGTAGGGGGGCTTTGTGGCGCGCGGTAGAACTCCTGATGTCCGGTTATCCGAAAGGGGAAAACATCCTACTGTCCAGATTCGGACTTGTCCATTGTTGTTTAGTGGGGTGAATTTTAGATTTTGGGTTACTGTAGCACTTTTGTTTTTATTTGGCAATTAGTGTTCAATCATAGTCTAAATAGGCTTAAAACGTTCGTCTCGCGATTTCCAACCAAACTGTGTAATTAGTTTTTTTTTCGCCTATATTTAATGCTCCATGCACGTATCGCAAGATTCGATGTGATAGATATTGTAGCACTTTTTTAGAATTTGGTCTGACAACTAAACACGGGCTAAACTAAAATCAGATCCTTCCTCTCCACAATAAAATAACTAAATTGTATCCTTCCTCTATAGTCAGGTTCAGATAAGGCCCGCGGACCGCGGTCAATTTTCCCGAAAGTTTCTTCTTCGGGCTCTCGAGCAAGACCAAGCTCATACGCAAAACTATCGACAGCGATCAAGCCACCACGCAATTCTTTTCGCAAGAAAAGGGGGGAAAAAGAGCGATGCCACGCGAATCAGTCCAACAAGGTTAAATTCCGGGTCACCCAGCAGTAGCTGCTGAGCCTAGTTCGGGACTTACGGTAGCCGGTAGCGTACAAACATAGCCTGATCATAGTGTGAAGTTGAACTGTCACGTGTGAACCCGTCTGAAGTTGAAAGATGCCCGCGTTACGGCCAAAAACAAGCCAACCAAACCGTGGAGAGAAAAAAAATAGAGCAAGTGCATGATGTTGTTTCCAGCACGAAACGTCGCGTTACTGTAACAGAGCTTCTTCCTGTTGCTTTCCTGTGCCATTTCTCATTTGCACTCTACCTTCCCGAGTTCCCGACCAGGTTTTAGCCTTGAACCTAATAAATACAGTATGCTGTGAACTCTGAAAGCTGATGAGTTAGCCGGTTAACATATGCCTTGGACAACTGAATACCTACGAATCCTAATCCAAATAGGGCCCTTCGATTCTGAATAATAAGCTGAATAAAAATCCTAATTCAAATAGAAATAGAAATAAAAATAGAAAAAAGTAGTATAAATATTATTCCGGTATTAAATCACAGAGTCCCTGCCGTTCTAATTTTAGTCCTATGTGTCCACGTTTTCCGTGTCCCCCTCCATGTGCACATGCGATCTTTTTTTCTTTTATTGTTTCTGTTTTATTGGACTCGTTTTTTCCATAGCTCATAATAATTTTCTGTAGCCCATAATATTTTGGTGTATATTGTTGTCCCGTTTGATTTTTATGATTCTGATTTTTAGCTTGGTTTTTTCTACCCTTTTCTTTTGGGCTGGTGGTTTTTAAATTTCCTTGTAAACATAACAAACATAAAATAAAATATAAATACAATATTATGGGTCCTCACGCCATTGATTTCTTTCTAAGAAATGAAAATTTCACCATCAATTTATTGATATATGGTCCGTTTGGTTGAACCGTGGCCTCTAAAAATGTAGTTGTCATGTGACCCCACCTATCAACCACAGCGTGAAGAGGGGCCACGCTCGCTCGCCGCTGGGAAGAATCTCGATCGCGGCGGCGGCGGCGGCAGTGCATATATCTTTATGAATAAATAATTTATGTGCTTTGCGACAGGAGAAAGAAGTCATGAAGGTTGAATTTTAATTTGACACAGGCTTAATAGAACATTATCATATTATTGCCAAGAATAACTTATATTATGGATGTTGATCATCGTAAAATAAATTATAGATTTGAAATTTATAAAAAGATATAAAACATAAATTGATATGTATCATTTATGTCGTTGTTTTTTTTTTGTTAACATTTGATACTCCCATTCTAACGCACGGGCAAATTTGCTAGTGAAAAATAAAAAGTGAACCTAACTCAATTGGTTGGGAGGGAAATAGGATCATACACTCAACCACCCAAGTTTAGTTACTCTTTGAATTTATGTGTATATTTTTTTTACATTTAAAAAGCACCTAGTTCGCCTTAGATTGGTCTATTTTTCAGAAAATTCATGAGAAATGGAAACAGGAGGTGGGGGTGGTGAGCTGTGGGCTGTTATGCGTGGATTCGTCACCGGTCCATCCAGCTTACGGCCCATGATGGATACGATTCGTCGTGACGATCGCTTGGGTAGATCTAGCCCAAGAAGTTTAGGGCCTGTTATGCCTTGCCTCGCAGTCTATGCACACCACGTGGACCGGGCTGGCAAGTTAAACTCTACATGAGATAGGCTTCTTGTTCCAACAAATGTCAGACAGCCCAGGTCCATGCGAATGATGCAACTTCCAGTTTCCATGTTGACATCTGGACGAAATTTTAAGACATCAAAGTTCAGGACTTCGGAAATGAAGATCTGGCAGAATCCTGCAGGCTCTGAGAAAATTTAGGACCGCTAGCAGAAGGTAATGCTTTGAAAAGTATTCGAGTCGAATAAGATATGAATCTAAAACAGAATGATTCAGTTCTGCGAAGTAGACACCAGCCAATGCCTAAATGGTATTTGACTTTGACAGTGAAAAATCAAAGGTAACAACAGGTTCAGAGAAGCTGCCCTAGGGTTTAGGATAGCTGACGAGCTGGTTTCAAAGTTAGGAACACCAAGACCAATTAACCACCAGGGGTTGCACGGCCAAACATCTTGACATACGTACGTGTATAGAAAACGAAGTGAAAACTGGATCATCATTATTTCATACAAGTGTACAACCAATGCTTCGATTCCCAAACCACAAGACTTTTGCAAGTCCCTGCTCTCATCTATTTTACACGAAAACAATATGCCTACAATGCTATTCTACAGCAAGGGGGAACGGAGGTACGGATAATTAAACTTTTTTACCTATTTTTTTATACGTTGATACAAAGGGATTTAGACGACGAAGTGTCCAAGATTACATGTACTTCTGGTAGCTTTATCTGTAGAGTCCAAAGAAATGAGCTGAGCTGAGGCAGCTTCAGTTACTTTGGCAGCGGTTGGCACCGACGGTGCATCAGTGGAACTGCTGGGGACTTTTGACAAATCTTGGGGGCAACAGCTGCCTGATTTGCTCTGACTTCTACTGTCCACGAAAAAAAAGAAAGAAATGTCCTCTAGTGCTGTTCTTCAGTGCTTGCTAGAGTAGTTTGCATCTGTTGCGTCTCTGGTTGAACAGTTTGCTGATGGGCACCGGTATTCATCAGAGGAGGATCGATTTTCCACCTGCACACAAAATGTCACATGATTAAACATGCATTTACTGTATGAAAAAAGCAGCGCCAACTTAACATAGTTAGTAGGAGCACATATGTGATCCCTAAATCAAATACGTAATGGTCTAGTCATGGTAATATAGAGTTGTAAACTTGTAATGACAGGGCAAGCGAAGAACGGTATAAGAGCTGGACCCATGGCACCACGAAGTATTTGTTTCATCAATTATGTGCCACTGCCACATAAGATATCAGATTTGGTCCCTTCAATTTAATTAGGCGTGCATTGACCAAAAACTCTTATCAGATGGCACTGATCAGAGATGCCGACAACAGGTTTCAGTCTTCAGCACTCCAAACCTTCAAATCTGAATTTGTGTGCATGACAGAACAACTAAACACACCAAAGTAACCATGACAAGCGCATTTTGTATAAAAAAAATAGTACTTATTTGGTCTAGAGATGTTCCATCGGTGGAGTATTGAAGTGATAGGTATGAATTAGTAGATCTTCAGCACCGAATAAATTGGAGATCGATGGGAGCATCCGCGTGGATTCAGCTAATGCTGTTTTGACAGTTTTTACCGCCTCGCGCCGGTTGCTTCGCTGATTGCCAACAGGTTCCTTCGGTGGCGGTTTGTTCTCTCGCCGCCAGCGCGGGCCCACCACGCCGCACGTTCCCGTCTTCGTCGCCTGCCTGGCCCATTTACCAGTCACCCGTCGTCGATTCCCTGGGTGGTGCTGCATCGCCGAAATCGCCTCGGGTGGGTGCACACTCCTTTTAACCGCGCACCTACCTCAACCGCGCGCCTCCGTTCCTCCCTCGGCGTCATCGCCGCCGCCGCGTCCTCGGAGTCTCCTCCACTATACGCTGCCTCCTAAACGCCTCCTCCCCTCCCAGCGTCGCCGCTCCGGCCTGCGCGACCGGACCCTGGCGCGGTGGCGGCTCCCGCCTAGGGATTCGTCTCTCCGTCGCCGGCATCCCAGATCGGTCGGCCTACAGCGCGGCGGGCTCCAGGTGAAGGTGCGTCCTCTCCGTTGCTCCCCTCCGCTTTCCCTCGCCGATGCCGCGGCCTCGCCGTAAACACGGTTGCGGGGCGCCGATATAGCGGCCAGACAAGCGCAGGCGCGTTACGGTGGAGGTCCTCTGCCTCGATTCAGGCTCATGCTGACGGGGCCTTCAGAATCGATTTTGATGTTTTCTTTCTTTTTTTTCCCTCACCTTCTCCGGTTCCCGTCTTCAGGCAACGGCACACCGACCTTGGATTTGGCTTCTGCACGTCTGGATGCTGCTGGGTTACCTTTGCTATGTCCAACGCCAACGAGAGGCCACTGATGCAGCTCCCAGCCTGTCAGCCAACGTCTTCAGGTGTTCCTTCACCTTCCTCGTCTACAGCTGCCAAGCCAGGAAGATAGACAGTAGCGGTCCCAGGATTTTTCTCAGATGTAAGCCTAACTAATTGCAATCCTTATTTTGTTCATTGTCTTGTACTTATTCAGATTGCCATAAAATTCTAATTATTGGCCTAAGCCATGTCATCATATATTCTAATTATTGGCCTCAGCTAAATTCGTTTTTTTTCCAAAATTTGACAGAGAGGAACAAATAAATATGGTACTAGCTGTAGTACCTGCTGCTAATTGACCACAGAGACCGTTTTCCATCAAGGAGAGCATAACCGATGTGTTTTTTAGTGTTACTTTTTTCTCCAGTCAGAATTGCTTTATGATATTGTGAGGTTGTGCTCTGCTCACTGTCTGATATGTACATCCAGCTTACGTTTCTTCAGGTTTGGTTTTTTCTCACTCTTATTTTTAGATGTTGTGAGATTGTGTTATGTTCGCTGTCTGCCTGCCACAATGCTGGTGTACAATGTGCGTTTCCACACTCATACACCTGCAAAAATCAAGTGAGTTAATAGCGCCGCCTGCCTTTTCTCTGTTACTATTTATAGGTAACTAACAAATTATACAATTTCTTTTTGCCCTAAGTAATCTTGAGCATATGGAATCTAACTAGGTTCGTTGTAAATTAATTTTCTTCATGTGTTTGTCTATACGTAATAATTGGTATGCTTACCTACCATGTCCTCTTTGATTACACAATATCAGTTGAATTAATGTGTATAGATTTTATCTCACTTCTCCATCACACTTCCTGTGTTACCTCACACTATCTACGAATAATTCCATACCATGGTTGTTAACCTTGTGAGCTGAATCATGATAGTGTCCAAGTGTCTGTAGTTCGATAACAGTTAGTACAGGCTGAATCCAGTGAGCCTTTAATTAGTGTTTATTTTTCTTTATCAATAGTCTGGCATAACTATCTAGGTTAATTTTGTACTGCTGAGCTTTACTAATTCTTAGCGACTCAGTATGTTAATATCAACTTTAGGTTGTTCCGCTTTTATTTCTACCTATTTCTTATGACCTCTTGCCCGATGTATGTTGTCCACTGACAGCAGCAAAAACACACCATAAGGCTTCAGTTATGGTTGTTGAATGGTTACTATATCCTTGCTCCTCTATTCATGGTTTCAGTTCCCATTCTCTATCTATTTTTAACTAAAAAATGGTCTCCATCATGATTACATCAGAATTTATCTTTTACAGAGCACCTGCAGCTGCAAGGAATGTGCAACCAATGCTGTTGGCATGTATTTCTATACGTTTTTCATTTTGCAATGCAGAAATTTGAGTTAGATAGCAGCACTAGAGTATGACCAGCAGCATACCGTTATGTCTGTCTTCTAACAAGCACAAGACCCATACTGTATTGTATTGTTAGCTTATTATTTCCAATCAATTGTTTCATCTGTAGGTGTGGATTGTATGACTAATTTGGGTATTGCACCTTATTGGTGCCTTGCCAGTTTTAAGAGAAAAGTTTAACTATATCCAAATTCCTTTAGGATACTCATTTCGGGATAACATGCCAGATTATGATATCTATCTGTTATATGGTCTCTCTTATATCATCCCATTATTTCGAACGTTCAAAGTTGTCACGATTGCTCGGTAAAATTGTCATGATCATGGTGCATGAGCAATCTGTTTATCTTGCAATGGTATTCATGGCAAAAGTCAACACGATAATAGACAACCCACGAACCCAGGCAAAAGCTAATCATGGACAATGCAATTCCCGGGTTCAGCCTGCTTGCTTAAAATGATTGCCGTCTAGCGTTTCACGTGCTTTGCTTAGGTATGCAGAACTAAAAGCAAATGATTATGCGGGCGCAGCGTAGCGCGCCTGACGTCCTAGTATTTAGAATGACCTGGCTCTGCTTTCGACACAACGCATAGGACAGCTAGATTAGGTGGGCATGTGGAGCAAATAGAGAGCTTTTGGAGAAAGTAAGGTGTACTACGTCAATCATATAATCCTTTGTGATTAAACAACACGCCACCACGAAGATCATGAAATGATTTGTTTTCAAGGAAAACGATTTTCTCAGTCAATGAAATGTCATGCTGCACGTTTAGTACTATATACTATCATTGTTCAGCTTATATTAAAAGGACGAATCCTAATATCATGGCTGTATTTAGGGAACACTAAATTATAACACAAGGCGCCATGTTACGAGACGAAGACATGAAAACGAAAGGAACAGGAACCAACGACGCCAACTCTGTTTATGAAAACGGCAACCACCGGCGGGGTCAGGTAGTGGAGACTGAGATCGACAGATCACAACCTCGCAGTATGTAGTCTGTACACAAAGTGTCCCCCCCCCCCCCCCCCCCCCCACCCCCCACCCCCACCACACACACACACCCACCGAATCAATTAGGAACACCATGACAACCAGCCTGTTCGGTGGGGGGCTAAAATGATCATATACGATCGTGGATTATTACCGCTAACTGGTTTAGTGTGAGAGAAAAATATTATTCTAGCTGGAAATTTACGATCGTTTACGACCAAGCGAACACGTTGCATAATTTGAGCAACTAAAGTGTACCTCGTGTCGCACCACGAAACCAACTCTTGTAGATCTAAAGCATGCAAACTAGCTAGCACGGAAATTAATTATCAGCATTTATTAATTACTAATTGCAGGCAATTTGTAAAGTTGAAATTCCAAAGTAGCAGGCGAGGTCTCCGGCGAACTTACTCGTGTGGGAATTTGACCTCGTGGAGACTTTCAGAACGCAGCGAACCACGCGAGAGCCGCCTGGGCGCAGCTGGCGAGCGGTTCGACGCGGCCGGTGCCGGGTGACGAGCGCGAGAGGGCTGGCGGCGCGAGCGTCGGCGTCGTCGATGGCGCTGAGATCGCGCACACCACACGGGCCGCTCCTTGGTGTCCTCCCACAGCGCCCGCGCGTTCACCACGAAGCCGGCCCACTCGAGCCTGCTGGACATCAGCATGTCGCTCCGGTTCGCCGGCAGCACGGTCTCCTCCGAGACGCGGTAGCCCACCAGGTTCCCCTCCGCGTCGCACGACGGCGCCTGGAGGAAGGACTCGCTGGTGCCGTCGTCCTCGCCCAGGATGCCGACAGGCACGGCGCCCACGGTGGTCACCTTCTGCGCCTCGTCGAACAGCTCCGGTAGCGGAGGATGCTGTTCTCGTCGGCGAACACCACGATGCCGTCCATCCGCTTCGTCCGAATCTTCCCTGTTGCATTATTAATGAGCGGAGAGGTGGTGAGTGAGATCTGAATTATGAGTAGGAAGGATCGTGCTAGTTAATGAGCTGAGAGGCGATGAGTGAGAGGCGTGCCGTGCGTGAGATCCCATCCCTGTGGTTGGAGCCTGCGTACAGCGTAGTAACGTACCTGAGGGCGTGCAATTCGCAGGCTCGCGGTGGAGTCGCCAGGGCCGGTGATGTGGAGGAAAGTCGAGGTTGGAGCGGGAGAGCACCGCGGCGACGGCGTCTGTGCGGTGCCCCGGACTCGACGACGATCCACACGAGCTGGGCATCGACGAGGCGGAGTGTGTGCGCCAGAGACGTGAGCGATGGCACCTGGAGCGCGGAGGTGGTGGTCGGGGTGACAGCAATGACGGGCCTGGCGGGTCCCGCGCCGCGGCTGCTTGGTGCTGCGCTGCGCGTTCTGGACGGCGGCGAGGATGCGGTGCGCCTTGAGGAGCTCGCTGGGGTCCGGGTGGGGCCAGGCGCGGAACGCGGATCGGGTGGCGGCCAACGAAGACGGGGCCGTGGTGGTGCTGCTGCTGCGGCTGCGGGTGGGCTCCGATCTCGGCGGCCACGGTGGTGGTGGTGGTGACGGTTGGTTGTCGTGGTGGTGGTGGTGGTGATCGTGGCCATGGCCGTGGCGTTGGCGCCCGCGAGCACGACGGCGGGCGGGGGACACGAGGCGAGACGAGGTGCGCGGCGGGGTTGATGGGCGGGGTGGGCAGGAAGAGGAGGTAGACGATGAGGCGGGAGAAGTGGAAGCCGACGGCCATGGAGGTGGCGCAAAAGAGCGCGTGCAGCAGCAGCCACGTGGCCGGCAGCGACGGCTTGGCCGGCTCCGGCGCCGCGTCTGGCGGCCCCGCCGCGGGTCTCAGGCCCGGCCACAGCGGCGGGAGCTTCATGCCGACCGGACGACCTGCGGACAAGATCCCGCGCCCCCCCTGCGGCCTCTGCACTGCGGTTCGCGCGTTCGCGGGCGTGCACCCTCCGGCCTCCGGTGCGGTGCTCTCGCAGTCAGTCGCAGCCTACTACGCGCAAACCAGCCAGCGGGCGGTGGCAGCAGCAGTAGTCGGCGGTGTGGGGTGATGGGGAGATAGCTGCTGATGCGAGGTGGCAGGAGGCAGGCAGGATAGGCTACTGCTGCAGCAGGATTAACCAGTGCGGGCACGGGGCGATGCAATTATTAGGAGCGCGGCAGCGGCAGGGGAGGAAGCCAGGAAGGGCAAGCGGCTGGTGGCGGATGGTGTGGTGGCCCCTTCCGGCCCCTGGGAATTTGGCAATTGGCAGCGCCAGCCCGCGCGGCGCGGCGAGGAGCAGTGCCGGTCTGGTGGTCTGGTGCCCGGAGGGAAAAGGACACCCAAGTTGGGTGGCTGACGGTGGCCTCGGACTCACTGGTGACTGGCCTGGCCTCCAGAAAGGGTCGGAATATTTTTCGGCCGTTATTAGGCAGTGTGCGCTGACAGGAAGACACGCTTTCGTGCACTGCGCCCCGTCTTAAAGAAAAGAAAAGGCTATTCACTTTAGGGCGTGTTTAGATCCAAAATTTTTGGGGTTTTGATTACGGTAGTACTTTCGTTTGTATTTAGTAATTAGTGTCTAATTATGGACTAATTATGTTCAAAAGTTTCGTCTCGTGATTTCTCACCCAACTGTGCAATTAGTTTTTTTTCGTCTACATTTAGTACTCCATGCATGTGCCGCAAGATTTGATGTGACGGGTACTGCGCAAAATTTTTTAGGAACTAAACGGGGCCTTAGACTATCTCCATAAGAGCACGTAAACCGTGATCAAACCTAAAATAGGTCATTCATAATGTTTTACCTACCAAAATCAAAGCTCCAACGGAAGACCCAAACACCTCACCCATTTTGCATCCGAGACTTCACGAAACACAAATCTACGTCGTCGAGAGACTGACACAAATCTGTGACCGCGACCTTTGTCCCCTCCCCATGGCGCCCCCATCCCCAACGACATCCATGGCATTGCTCCTCCAGTGCCAGTGGCGGCGCGCCCTCCACCCTCCCCAACGGTAGCGCCCCTCCCCACCCCAGCGCGCCCCCACCAGCGGCGCAGACTACGGTGGAGGCTGTGGCCCGTGTGGCACGCGGGAGCGAGCTCGGCACCCGCGGCGACGATTTGAGGGCGAGCGCGGCCAACCGAGACGACGGCAAGGCGCAAGCAGCGGCGCGCGGTGGAGCTCGTGTCGCCGGGGGTGGGGGAGGACGGGCCGCCGGTGTTGGAGGAGGACCCACCGGGGGTGGGGGAGGGCCTGCGCGCCTGCATCCTCCACCATGCTCCATGGATCCGCGGCGGCACCCGGCGTCGGCGCGGCCAGATGGCCGCACGCGTTCGCTCTTCCTCCTCGCGTGCGGAACAGAGGGCGATGGCCCGGCCACGGGAACGGGTGCGCGCGGGGGAGAGAGTCCCGAGAGAGGGACGGGCTTTTGGGTAGGCTGTTGGAGAATGCGAGTTTTTGGTCCGTGATCTTTTTAATGTGCGTGACCCAAACTATAGAATGGGTCTTCGATTTGAGTCTGTGCTGCTGGAGTAGTACCTCCATTCTTTCGTGCCGCCTAAACTCTAATGCCTACTCCGTAAACCCTAAACCCTCCCTGTGAGTCCCATCAGACAGAGTATTGAGCTTGGGTAAACGCCATTGAGCTACAGGAGTGGTTTTACTGCTTGCTCACTGGAGTCCACAGCAGGTCAGCAGCTGAAACGCATGACGGCATGGGGCGATCTAACACATGCGGCGGCAGTGATCCCTGATCCGGTACTGCGATGAATGTGCGCTATGCGGTGGCAGCTGCTGCCTGCTGCGTTCTTGGGATCGTCTGGAGCGACACAAGAACCGACCGACCGACGGTGCGCCGCTTGCACCCGCAATAACTCTGTTTCGTTTTCCGCGTTGTCGCCGTACGTACGCTCCGCTGCCGAACGGAACCGGAGCGCACCATCATCATTTGCAAGGTGGGTACGTGGAGGAGTCGCAGGCCGTGCCGAAAGCGTCAAGCAATTCATGAATTCGACCAGTCCAGGACAGAGGATGAGAGGACGCGCCAGGCACGGCGCCCGCCCTGTCAGGCCGTGGGTCTGAAATGGCGGCCATTCCCGGCTTTTCCGACGGGAGGATGGATGGTTGCAGGTTTACAGTCTGACCGACGGCGCATCCTCGTCTCACGTCTTTTGGGAATACGCAGAACAGTGTCCACTCTTAACCGCTAAAGAATAGTAACTCTAATCCATTTAGGGTTAATGGTTAAGCTAAGTTTTAACAAATCACAATTAGCTAATACTGAGCATCTCCTGTTGTCTTTTTGAAACGCTAGTTATCCTCCATGTTATTTTGTTAGGCGTGCATGGCGCATGGGTTTAACCGATATACCAACAGGCTACTATCACGGTAGATTGATTATACCGTGCTCTGTTGGCCGATGCGCATGCTTGATTAGTGCAAGTATAAAGAGTTGTAAGTGGGCTGAATTCTGTGGTGGAGGAGAGATGAGATCAGATTTGAGAGAGAACAGAAGAAGCGAGTTGTAAATTGTAGACTTACAACCAACTTATATACACGAACCAAGAAATTTTGTGAGAGAAAACAAATGAATTAGACGAGAACTAATTACTATATGAGTTAGCTCATAGATGGGCTATAAATGTACATACAACCAATAGAGAACTATATTATTAGCTTCACTCTTAGTGGTGGTCTAGATTTACCACCCTAAAAAACCATGCACACA
Organism: Miscanthus floridulus; assembly: GCF_019320115.1. NCBI lineage: Eukaryota > Viridiplantae > Streptophyta > Magnoliopsida > Poales > Poaceae > Miscanthus > Miscanthus floridulus. The sequence continues at coordinate 77,555,417 of NC_089591.1, forward strand.
CATGCTTGATTGGTTGTCGCCTTGGCTCACCACCCAAACAAACATAGTACATGAGTAGCACAACTCTTCTCGGTACTGATGAATCACCCTATATTAGAACATAAATATACTTTACACAAGAATACGGAGGGGATAAAACAAGATAAAAATGAGAAGCTGGTCATCTTAATTTACAAAACCGTGTGAGCATAGACACATGAATTAAAAAATATACGAGCCTAGCTCTTTTTCTAGATAATTGTTTTTCATCTTTCTATCTCATTCTCGCTGAAAACACATATGCCATGAGCTGGCTATTTGTACTATTACTAGAGACAGTCTTAAAAGCTAAGAGTTCATCAATAGAGATGTACTCCATCTGTCCTATAAAAAGTGTCATTCTCGCTTTCGAGAAGCCAAATATGTTTAATTTTGACCAAATATTTATAAGAAAATATTATTATTTATGGCATATAATTAGTATCATTAGATAGATCATTAAATATATTTTTGTAATAAGTTTATTTAGAGATACAAATATTTTAAATATTTTTTCTACAAACTTAGTCAAAATTAAGAAAGCTTTATCGGCACGAGCCTCATAGTGACTTTTTTAATGGGACGTAGGGAGTATGCACCTATTAGCTGGTGATCCAAATATACACCTACTAATAGTTAGCTGCTTCTCCTCTGCATTCTTTTGTTAGGCGTGAAAGTGTTTAACCTAGATACCAAGACGTCATCGTGGTGGATCAGTTGTCCTCCGGATGCAGCGCTCTCCTACCCCTGCCCAGCGCATGTTTGATTGTCCGCACTCACCACCACAACAACTCTGCATGTGCATGCTCGATTGTCCGTGGCCTAAACTCACCACCCCAAAAGCCATGTATGAGCATTGCAGCTCGTAATGGTCTGCCTTGGTAATGATGAAAAGCTGGCGCTCAATGTTAAAGCAAAAATAAAAAATAAATACTAATACACACCTTACTACTAAAGAATATAGAGAGAGTAGCTAATTTCTAGCTCTGGATTAGCTTTACTCGCTCCAAACGTATCCGTAGTTTGAGCTTGATTTGGAAGGACTGAAGCTTTTGTGCTGCCATGTTGCGCTACCAGGCGGCCTTTTAAACTGCTGCAGGGTTTCAGTGTCGCTTGCCTTGGCCTTTACTGGTGATGGACTGATGGTATTCACGTGCGAGCCCATGCAGAGTGTAATGCTTTGCCGGATCCACGCCAATGCTGGATCTTAAAAGAACGCTGTTTGGAGTATAAATGTAGCCAACTGTACCATGTTCTCCCTGTCATTTACGTATCATGCATCGTTAGTCTCCAGGAATAGAATTTGCTATCCTTTTGCTCTACCCCTCTTCAGGCTTGAATGCTTTTGCCATTTTTCTATCCTCCTTTCTTTGCATCAGGAAACTGTCTGCCAGATCCTCTGTCCGATAACTGGAATGGGCAAGTTGCAGTTGCGGACGGGTTCGAGATCTCCTATCTCGGAGACAGATATAGCAGGAAAACTGCCGCTCCATTCTTTCAGAAGTCAGAACCAACTGCACCGTACTCAACGAGTCAACGAGTGTATCTCTGGCGAGAAACAGCCGGAACCGGGCAGCGCAAGACAGTAATAGCTCACTAGTAGCTGTAAAATGAGCGAAGAAACACTGTGCAAACGACCTCTGAGCTTACTCGAAGAAACTTAGTAGTAATACTCGATCAGTACGGCGCAGATCGAGCTGGGCTCGCTGCAGTTATCAAGAGCTCTGATCGATTGCCATTTGTCAACGGTCTACCACTCTGGATACAGACAAAAGCCAAGTAATGGACAGGACAGAGCAGAGCAGAGCTGAATGTCTGGATCAAGAATGGTCATCACCTAGCCAGCAAAAATGCCAAATGCACATGTCATAAGCTGGTTCCGGTCTTTGAAATGGATACGTTCTCCTTCCTTGCTTGCAATACCTACGCACGCGTCTTGTTGCGACGCTCACCGGCCGCCCAAGAGGATTTCGTTGGTGAGTACTGCATCTGAACTACCAGTCCTGCAGTCCGTGCAACAAACAATTCGGGGTAGGAGTAGACCAGCTGACCCGGCATTTTTCTTATAATTCAGTTGCATTGCGGTATCTTCTTTTTTCTCTCTCCCGTCGACGAGTCAGTTTGCAAATGGACCATATACTGATATACAACATATATTCCGAGGTTTGGTCAGTTCTTTTCTGCGAACAAGACTGAACATTGGCTCTGCCTAGCCTGACGTACTGACCGTTCGGTGAAACGTGAACATAGAACACAGGTGTCACTCGCTCCACAATATAATTCATAGTACGATCACATGAACAGCATGGGTCACTCACTATTTTTTCCCCTACCCCTTTCCACTGTTTTTTTCCAATTGTTTAAGGTACCATATGCTCAAGTGGTCATCATAATCACTTGTTAACAGCTAGCTAGCTAGCTCGTGGAATTAATCATTCATTCTCTGACGGAAAAAATCGACGTCTGGGTTGGAATTGCAGTTAGGTGGAGTCTGCCGGACCCTCTTTCTCTTTCCCTTCATCTGCCTGCCGCTGCTGCTCGTCTCTATGCTTTTAAGCATTTTAACTAATCCTCATCGCCTTCTTTAGGCACCACTGGTTGGAGGGAGCAGTAGTTGGAGCGTCCTCGCTTACGCTAAACGCCGTCCGTGCCATGCCAGCAGATGGCAACAACGCTTCCAGCTCAAGGGAAACAGGGCAAAACAGGGGCTCAGGCTATGTCCAGTGCAACGCTGGAAATTCTTTTGCTGTTTCGTTACACTTACTGCGACAGCAACAGGGGCCAAGTGAATAAGCAAAGCAACAGCAGGTAAGGTAGGAGTAAAAATAGATCCGCCGGGCGCCGGCGGTAGGAGCCGACAGGGAAGCAGCGGGAGCAGGTCGTTGGAGTCATCATGGGGAGCGTGTTGTTTCTCCGGCAGAAAGGCGGTTGTTTGCTTTGCTCCTTCCTTTCCCGGACCTTGTTTAGATTACCTCAAAGTTCTAAGTTTTTTCATTCTCTCTCAATTACATCAATTTTTGGACGCATGTATGGAGCATTAAATATAGGTAAAAAAAGTAACTAATTATACGGTTTGGTTGTAAATCACGAGACGAATCTTTTAAGCCTAGTTAGTCCATAATCAGATAAAATTTGTCAAATACAAATGAAACGTGCTACAGTATCCAGATTGCAAAAATTTGCAATCTAAACAAGGCCCCGGTCTCAGCATCCAGGAAACAAGCTGCCATGCTCACTAACTACCATTAACTATTGCTCTGTACCGATCACATGCTCTGATTGAGCTTGCACATGTCTGAACTGTGGCGGTGTGTGCAAGCTACAGAAAGAATACAGTGATACTTACGTACTGTTTGGTTGGATGATTTGTAATGGCATCTGATTACGGTGGCACTGATAACGTTAGATGTTTTGCTTCCACTGCAAGCGCATCACGCCATAATCTGTTCGCCTCATCTTCCCCTCGACATCTTCGTCCAGTTCTTTCCCAGCGCGAGCGCCGCCCATCCCCACTGCCTCTTCGCGTCCTAGTGTGACTCCACCCCTTCCCGTCCTCTCTGCCTTCTCCAATCTTGGCCTGCAGAACCGCGCCGCCCACGCCGCAACCCTAGGTGTTCTCATCTCGTCGAGGCCGTCTGGACGTCCATGGACGATGTCGTCGCCGGCGAAGAAACACTGTCACTTGCTGCACACCGTGATGGCCTCATCGAGCTAGGTGAGCGCCGCCGCCACCTGCTCCGGCACCAGCGAATGCCTCTGGGCGAGCGCCACGGCAATCTACTCCGGCACCAGCGAATGCCTCGTCGACTTACTGCGACTCTGCGAGATGATGAGCGACTCGCAAACCAGCCTCCTGCCATGGACGAGCACGAGGTGGATGCAACTGGCCGCGGCGTGCATCCTAACGCCATCAACAACGCTGCATCTCGAGTTCACACTCGAAGCAGGCACGCAGCGGCGCCGAGCATGAAGATCTACGTCTCGCTGTTTATCCAATTCCTTTACGGACACGAACAAAACAAAGCCAGTATTCGCTTAATTTGTTTCCATTTGCGGCGTCTTCCATTACTGTCCGCGTTTACGTTTACCTGATGCAACCAAACAGCTCCTTAGTGGGAGAAGAAACGGGGTGGGCGATGCATGTTTGTTGGGGTGGACAATTATGCATTTTGGCACATTGGTAGACAGGACAAGTACTTTTGTATTTGTCCTAAAAAAAAAGGACCCTTTGGGTTCAGATTCCATGAGTGGGTGGGTTGCAATTTTTTTCCCTGGTGTCTTGGTTCAATCATCACGTAATCTTCAGCTTTTGCGATGTGATTTTGATGTAGGCTTTGTAAGAAAAGGTTTGGGTGATGCATGCTTAAGCTTCAATCCTCCATTTTGGTATGTTTCCATTTCGTGAGGCTGGAGTGCTGGACCAAAAACGGAAATCGCTAGTTTGATTAGACGTTCCCAGAAATGGGAGAATCTCAGTAGCTAATTATCAAGTGATATTGAAGCCACTCTATCGAATATAATGATAATATGCTTCGCTTGTAAGATTAGCGACATCAGCGACGGTAATATCAGTTGATTGCAAGAGACAGCTCAAATTGGGTGATTGTGATCTGTGAGTCCTTCACTTTCTGAACTCTGATAGGTTTGCTGTGCAGATTCTCATGAAATGCGTCTACTACTGCACTTACTGTAATTTGTGACTCGTAAGTCCTACACTTTTAATAGATCTCCTATAAGAGTACTCCTATATAATCACAAAGTAGTAGCAGTGGTGGTGGTGGTGGTGGTGGTGTCCATCAATTCAACGACAGCATGTGAGGTAAAAAACTAAAAGTTGGATGGATTACAGAACCCACTTTAGGTTTTGTTTGGATGCATGTGCATTCACTTTAATCCACACGTGTTTGAGTGGACTGGACTGGAATTTAGTTTAATTTCACTCCAATCCACTTCAACATATGTGGACTGAGATGAATACATGCGCATCCAAACAAGGCTTTAGTTGTTTGAACTCATGCTCCAGCAATTCTAATAAGTGGAAGCAATTAGAGCTGCTTTATCCGTTCCAAAAATAAGTTGTTTTAGTCATAAGTCAAACTTCTCTAACTTTAAGAAAGTTTATTAAAAAGTACACCAACATCCACAACATCAAATTTGTTTCATTAAATGCGCCATGAAACATATCTTAATAATACATTTATTTTGGTTTGATATACATATAAATATATCTTGGTTGGATAAAGTATATTTTTCACCATTCAAGTTGAGGTAAGTCTAATTTTCAACCCTCAACTATATAAACGGATAACGGACATCCACCAAACTATTGAAACTAGACAAATTTATTCTTCTAACTGGTTTCAATGGTTTCTATTTTTTATAAATAATAAAAATCTAGTTCGATCTCTAAAAATTATAATTAATTTAGAATATATGAAATTAGTTTCAATTTTTTTTATATAAATTTGTTATCTATCTATTGATACTCTATTTAGAGTTATTAGGATCTTATTGATTTTAAATAACTAACGAGCGTGACTACAAGCAATAAAGCTAAAGGAATATAAATTAACCAGTTTCAAATAACTATATATAGATCATACTTTCTGATTTAAAATAAATTAATAATGAAATTTATGAGACCAAACCAGTTTTTAAAAAAATAGAAAAAACACCTATGAAACTAACCGAAGGACTAAGTTTGTCCAGTTTCGACAGGTAGAGGGTACCAATTACCTAGTTTTATAGTTTAGGGTTGAAAATCGAACTGACGTACAATTTGAAAGTTGAAAGATGTACATTACCCAAATTAGAATGACTTACAATTTGGAACTAATGGAGTATGTATGACTATGGCTTTCCAACCAGTTTGTTTCGCATTAATTTGCACACAATTAGAGGTAGATAATAACTCCATTTTTAGTCGAGTCATAGGACACATCAAACTTTATCTCCACTATGAAAAGCGCACTAATTTGTTTTTTTGGACAATCCAACAGCAAAACACTAGACGACAGCAATCATATGAGGTCGTAGTACACCCCCACTGAGCCCATAACCAACTTCTTTGACTAAACGGGTGGCTCAGGCCAAATCTTCAGCTATGCAGAGACATGGCCCCGCCCCTAACATTAGGCAAGAGGACCTAGGCTTTCGTTTGACGTTACATGTTCCTCTTTCCCTGGGCATTTCATTTCTGTTGGGATCATGTTGCATGGATTGGACCATTCGACAATAAATACCTTGACTTTGTGAGGCTTATCAGACATCAGCCTGCATAACAGATTTTGTCGGTCAGGAAATAGTGGTAAAAGTGGTGGGAGTAACGTAACTTGAGCAGTAGTTTACTTCTGCAGCATCTAACACTTTCAGATTATGACAGTAAATTGATTCTAGTGCAAGATACATGAGTAATTTAGCTGCCAGCTCTCAGATGACCTAATGACCCGTGCTTCCAGCAAATTCGCCCACATGGTTCACAACTCGGCTCCAGCGGAGCGTCAAAACGTGATTTTGCAGAGGAACCGGGTTTTCAGCTGAGGAAGCCCAGGAAGGTTCTTGGCTTTGCTTTGGGCTGAAACAATGGGGAGAAAAGGGGTACTGGGTACAACTAGTGATTGGAAGGTCCTGATCGACGCTGATGCAGGAGCCGACGCTTAAAAGCAGGGGGGAACGCAAAGATTCCTCCTCCTCCTCCAGCTCGGCCCGGAAAGCCGGCAGGGGAGGCACATGGGTTGCTGCCTCGCTAATTTTCCTCATCAGATGATCCGTTGGCATTGGGGGGCCGGGCAGGTCGAGTCAAACGTCGGCATTTGGGAATCGGACACCGCATGTTTCTCGTCTTCCTCAGATAGCGGCTCCTCTGGTGTTTGCTTTCTCACTTGCAGCTTCACAGAGGCAGCCCAGGAGGCATCTGGGGAGAGGTAGCTAAGTAGGTCGTGTTCAAATGATTTGGTGAGCATGACACTTGCCCTTCTTGGATGAACTTTCAGTGTGATGAAGTTAGATCCCCTGGGAATCGAGCTGAAAACAATGTGTGTAAAGCTTGTGGTTGCAGAGGCGGAGCTCCCCATACGGCAGGGTGGGGCAGCTGCCCCACCTACCGCCGGCGAGGAGAGCTCCCACCTCTGTCCTCCTCCTTCCTTCTTGTCCTCAGTAGACTCCAGTTTGCTATTGCCGGCGTGAGGATGAAGACGGCCGAGAGCTGAAGACGAAGCGCTGCGGCTTCCTATCGTGGCCCAAGGAGGGAAAGCCCGGAGCCGAACACTCATACTAGCCCAATATGCAACAAGCCCATCCGCCAATCTCACCCTTCATCGCTCGTTCTAGTGCATAGGCCACCGTGAGGGTGAGTAGGCGAGACTGCGGACGTCGAACGGCGAGGAACCTAGCCACCGTTGGACGCAGGCCACTGTCTGTCGTCCGGTTCGCCGCACACCACCATGGTATGTCTGCCCCACCTAAAATCTTGGCTGACCTCCGTCAGTCCGTCACTGGTTGCAGTCTTGTACTGTGGCAATGTGGCATCTGTTGAAAGGGCAATGACACTGACGAACTAACCTCAGAGTAACTTATGAGCTCCATCAGAAGATGCTTCCTGCGTACGCGAGGTGCAGCTTAAAGAGCTGATTGTGCTGCTCTGTACTGCGCAGGACAAGCGGTAGATGGGAGTTCCATTAGCTGCTCAGCTCCTGTAAACATACAGATACAGCAGAACTGTGAGCGCGAAACAGAAGCCAATTATTCGTGTGCACACATGGGAAAGCACACAAAGCAGAGGTTACTGATGCCTCTAAATCGTTCTAGAGATCGAATCAAGTTCAAGCTACAGCGAAGTTCAGCTCCCTGATGCCCTCATCAGTACAGTAGTACTCCTTACAACAACGGGGAAAACAACAGAATCTGAATGTCTGAAAATATCTGCTTTATCGATGAAGATGATTGCTTTATTTCTGAATTTAGTCCTGAACCTGAAGTGAGCTAGCTTGGTAGCTTCCGGATTTCCTGCACCAACAGCTCTAGATCAGCGTACGAGCTCCCGCCTGGCTTCACTGCACGGGCGACCTCCGCCGCGAGTGCCTTGGCGCGGGCCCTGACGTCGCGCGCCCTTCTGGCCGGTGGCGTCGGCCAACACGGACGCCAGCTCGCCCACGTCGGGGACAAAGCCGAGGCCGCCCTTGCACGCGCGGACCGCGACGCGCGTCTCGTCCACGAGCAGCCGCGCGTCGAAGAACTGGTCGGCCACCAGGGGCACCCCCGCGGCCACCGCCTCCAGCGTCGAGTTCCAGCCGCAGTGCGTCAGGAACCACCCCACCGCCGGATGCCGCAGCAGCGCCACCTGCGGCGCCCACCCGCGCACCACCACGCCGCGGCGCGCGCCTCGAACCCGTCCGGGACTACGGCGCCGCCGCCACGTGCACGGCCTGGCTCCCGAAGCACACGTACACGACCGAGCCTTCCGGGAACACGTCCAGCCACGCGCTGAGATCGGCGAAGCCAACGTCTGGCTGCGCGCCGTGGGCACCCGCGGCGTCCGCCTCCGGAGCCATCGGTCCCACCGCCCATACGCACTAAGCCCAGGTCCTCGAGCGGCCGCTCCAGGTACCTCCCCACCAGCGCCCTGAATGAGTTGGGTAGAGTCCATAGGATCGATCAATCAGAGGTACTATTCGTTGGATGAACTAAAACCTGTACACATTCTAGACAGAGAGACATGAACACAAAGAGGGTGGACAAGGGTTGTTAAACCTGACACCGCAAAGGGGGAGGGTTCAGAAGACGTCATCACTTCCGTCGGTGTAGTCTGCGCACGGGCAGCGACGGTCGGTGAAGAGGGCGATGAAGACGTCGACGTCGATGGAGCGGGCGGCGCGGCTGGTGGCTTTCCGTCACTGACTGCGCCCCTTTATGATCGGATTAGGGTTTAGGTGTTGGTGGGGAGCTCGGCTCAGGCGAACCTCGTAACTTGAGCCGCCGGCTCCCACCTCTATTTATTGCGCAGTGTGATAGGGGTCATCCAGCTATAGTAGGCTGGACGTCCCTGATAAGGGCGCGGATCAAAGGTCCAACTGAACCGTTGGGTCCAGTTTGAGATTAGAGATCAATCTAACAATCTCCCCCTTGATATCTTATCATCGTTTAATTTTATATTATTTATTTTTGTTCATTCCATTATAGATTAGCGCATAGAGCATGTTTCATCGTTACGGTCAATTGCCGATAGATTTAACAGCTACAACATATCACTTTGTTCTGAAATAGATACTTATCTTTGGGCCTTCTTTTGTCTAGGAATTATAGGCTTTTTCTTAAACCCATGCCGGCTACAGGTTCTCTAAACACGTTGGGTGGTAAGTGAAAGGTCTTTGTTTGGTTTTGGTAATTGAATGACAACTTAGGTGGACTAATTGTATTTATGTGAGATGCACAGGTGATTAGTCCACAGGTACATGTGTGTGAGCAACATATGCCATGAAGGTGAAAATGGCTTGGAGATGTTGCAAAGCTCACACATGTGATGATGAAGGAGCTTATTGCACATGAGACATGACATTCAGTCATGTGATCAAGGTGGAGAAGATCAAGACAAGACTTGGCTTGATGGACCGGTTGCAAGCGTGAAAGGCAAGTCAAAGGCTTTGGAGTGATGGACCGTGTGGCGGTGAAACTTGAGCAAGACTTGGCGCCGATGGACGATGGCAACGGTGAAGAGCAAGTAAAGTCAAGATTGATGAACCAATATGATCTTGTGATGATATGAAGTGGATCATATCATTGTTGATCGTGTTGGTGCATGTGTTGCATCGACATTGAAGGAGATGGAATGGAATGCGCAAGGCAAAGGTATAACCTAGGGCATTTCATTTCACCGGTCATAGGTGTGTAGAGAAGTTTATGACCGGGTTTAGGATAGATGGCCGTACTATCAAGAGAGGCAAACTTGTTTGCATATCGGTCATCTAGTGCTACTCGAGTGATCTAACTTTGCATTGTCGCTAGGATCGAGTGGCGTGGCAAGTTGAGTGGCTAACATCCTTTAGAAAATGATTATGAAAATGCTAACACACATACACATGGTGGTGTATACTTAGTGGTGTTGGCATATTTACAAAGGAGGTGGCGCTTTCGAGAAAATGGAATGTCTATTTTCTATTGCGCCGGATACAAATTCTTGTGGTTAACACACTTGAGCAAGGGTGAAGAGAATGGAGAAGATGCTGGCGTCAGTCAACTGACTAGACGCTGGATCTGAATGCACCAGACGCTGGAAGGCTGCGTCCGGTCAGGCTGACGTACGGTGACGCAGTAGCTGGAGTGTGACCGGACGTTGGCTACGTCCGATCGCGTTCGACCGGACACGTCCGATCATGCTCGGGAGCTTACTGGAAACGACCGGACGCTGAGGGTCCAGCGTCCAATCAGTCGAATGCTGCTGCGTCCGGTCAGGTCAAGTGACCGTTGGAATCGGGACACGTGGTCGTCTGCGAGCGACCGGACGCTAAGGTCCAGCGTCCGGTCAACACGACCGGAGCGTCCGGTCAGCCCGACCGTTGCCCAGTGAAGGGGTAACGGCTAGTTTAGTCCTTGGGGCTATAAATAGAAGTAGCCTTCGGCCATGGCTGGAGTGGAGCACCTCAAGGGACTTAGTGTCCATGCTTGTGAGTGCTTAGGAGCCCTCCATCACACATATACTTGATAGTGATCATTCGATTGTGTGAGTGAGCGATTCTAGTGCGATTGCATCGTGAGGTTGCATCGAGTGGCACTAGGTGATCGAGTTGCAAGCCTGTGGTGCTTGTTACTCTTGGAGGTTGCCACCTCCTAGACGGCTTGGTGGTGGTCTCCATCGAAGCGCGCAAGAAGCTTGTGCGGCGCTCCGGAGAAGTGCTTGTGAGGGGCATTGTGCTCGCCCCGCGGGAGCCGCGAAGAGCAACTCTAGTAAAGCGTGTCATTGAGCTACCCTCACTCAAGGGGTAGGTTCTTGCGGCGCCCGACGTGCGGGCTTAACGGGTGATGCTAATTAGCCGCCGAACCACCAAGTGAGCGGTCGACACAACGGGGACTAGCGTGTTGGCAAACACGTGAACCTCGGGAGAAAAATCATCGTGTCAACCTTGTTCTTCCTGTTGGTTTGCATCCCCATTACACAAACTTGCTATTACTTTTATACATATTAAGCTTGTGTAGTTGCTCTTATAATTAGATAGCTTGTGTAGTTTGCTAATTACCTCCTTGCTTGTGTAGCATAGAAGTAGCTCCCTTGCGTGGCTAATTTAGTTTTAGTAACCTTGTTAGTCACATTGCTTAGTTTATGTAGCTAAGTATTTACGCTCTCTAATTAGGCATTGGTTGCCTTGTTATTGAGCATTGCTAGTGAGCTTAGTTAGCTTTGTGCTTTTGCTTACTAGCATGTGTAGGAGCTCCCTTGTTGCTTAAAGTACTAGCGGCATAGGTTTGTGTGACCTTGCTTCTAGAATTTGTTAGAAGAGCTCTAGCTAGCCCGGCACCTTAGTTGTATAATTGTTATCTTTTCAAGGTGCTAGTGAACATATATAGTGGGATATAGTCTTGACTAGATCGATTGTTTTAATTCCGCATTTGTATCGGTTAGCCGACGCGATTAAGTTTTAGAAAAGACTATTCACCCCCCTCTAGTCGCCATCTCGACCCTTCAGTAAGCCTTTTGTAAGCGGATCCATGAGCATCTTTTCAATACTTATATGCTCAAGACTTATGACATGATCCCAGACTTTATCTTTCACAATATAATACTTTATGTCAATGTGTTTAGCAGCACCACTTGACTTATTGTTGTGAGCATACTGTATTGTCGAATTATTATCGCAGTATAACTTAAGTGGTCTATAAATGTCGTCAACCACCTTTAAACCGGGTATAAACTTCTTTAGCCAGTTCACCTGCCCGTTGCCTCACAACACGCTACAAATTTGGCATACATTATGGACGATGTAGTGACGGTTTACTTTGAGCTTTTCCATGAAATAACTCCCCCTGTGAGAGTGAATACATATCCAAATGTGGATTTTCTATCATCTACCGCATAATCAGAATCTAAATATCCCACTATATGAAGTGAATCAGATCTTTTATACATCATCATGAGGTCTTTCGTTCCTTGCAAATAACGTAAGACTTTCTTTACTAATTTTCAGTGTTCTGTTCCAGGATTGCTCTAGAATCTGCCAAGTAACCCGGTAACAAATGTCAAGTTAGGACGCGTACATACTTGAGCATATTGCAAGCTTCCAATAGCTGAAGCATATGAAACCGCTTTTATTTGATCGATCTTATATTGGTTCCTGGGGCATTGAAAATCCCCATATCTGTCGTCCTTGACTATAGGAGCAGGTGAGGGACTACATTTGTGCATACTGAATTTCTTTAAGATTCTTTCTATGTATGTCTTTTGTGATAGTCCTAATACCCATTAACTTTTTCTCGGTGAATCTCGATCCCTAGAACGAACGAGGCTTCACCAAGATCTTTCATATTAAATTTTGTGGACAAAAACTTCTTTGTCTCTAGTAGTAGACTGACATCACTACTAGCAAGTAAGATGTTGTCCACATACAGGACAAGGAACATAAACTTCCTATTCTTAAACTTTGCATAGACATAATTGTCCTCAACATTATCTTTAAACCCAAAATTTCTTATTGTCTTATCAAACTTCAAATACCACTGTCTTGAAGCTTGTTTTAATCCATAAATGGATTTCTTTAGACGGCATCCCATTCATTCTTTTCCTTCCATGATAAAACCTTTCGGTTGTGCCATGTAAACATTTCCCTCCAAGTCTCCGTTGAGAAATGTCATCCTTACATCCATCTGATGTAATTATAAATCGTAATATGCCACTAATGACATTATGATTATGAAGGAATCCTTATATGAGACTAGAGAAAATATCTTATTGTAATTAACCCCTTCTCTTTGCGTAAAGCCTTTTGCCACAAGTCGTGCTTTATATCTCTCTATATTCCCTTGAGAGTCAATTTTTGTTTTTATAGACCCATTTACAGCCTACTATTTTAGCTCCTTTAGAAATTATTTTCAAGTCCCAAACTTTATTGACATTCATAAATTTTATTTCATTTTCTATTGCCTTAAGCCACTTTGATGAATGATCATTTCTCATGGCTTCTTCAAATGAGATGGGATCATCCTTCATTTAAAATTCCTCAGTGTTGTATACATCATAATCAGCAAGAATAGCTGATTTTTAACACTTTAAGATTTTCTAGGGGCCTCCACATTTGGCACATCTTCTATTTGAGGTGGTTGTTGTTCTCCCTCATGTGTGACAATTGGTTCTATAGGATCCTGAAGAACAGGTTCCTCATCTTCATTCATTATTGCCATAGACGGAATAACAACTGGTGCTGGCACCACAGTATCTTGCATTGTTGGTGCAGCGACAACAGGTAGTAAGAAAAATGGCTTATGAATTTTTGGAGTGGTGAAAGGTCTAGTTTGGTTTTGGTAAATTGATGTAACCCTAAGTGTTAACCTAGTTTATCAAGTGATCATGAGATAGGTAGCACATTCCAAGTGGTGAAGTAAATGAAGACCATGACATGATGATGGTGATGCCATGGTGATGATCAAGTGCTTGAACGTGAAAAGAAGAAAGAGAAAAACAAAAGACTCAAGGCAAAGGTATAAATGGTAGGAGCTATTTTGTTTTGGTGATCAAGATACTTAGAGAGTGTGATCATATTTAGATTTGATAGCCATATTATTAAGAGGGGTGAAACTCATATCGAAATACGGTTATCAATGTGCCACTAGATGCTTTAACTCATTGCATATACATTTAGGATATAGTGGAGTGCTAACACCCTTAAAAATGTTTGTGAAAATATGCTAACACATATACACAAGGGGATACACTTGATGGTTGGCACATTTGAGCAAGGGTTAGGAACTTCACCAATGGAGTGTCCGCCCATAGAGTATAGATAGTCCGACGGTGCCACCGGCACCCTAGACAGAAAAGACGGAGGTCACTATAAGTGACCAGACGCTGGTCTCGGAAGGACCAATGCGTCTAGTCAGTAGAAGCAGTGAAATCGCTAGTATCGGTGTCTGACTGGACGCTGGGTCACTTAGTGACCGGATGCTGGAGGGCTGCGTCCGGTCCTGCTGACATGGCAGTGCACAGAGGAGACGCTGAGTGACCAGACACTGGGTGTGTCCGGTCGAGCATGACCAGATGCGTCTGGTCGTGAAAAATCATTTCTAGATGCTTATTGGAAATGACCGGACGCTGAGGTCCAGCGTCCGGTCACTTTGAGCTGCTGCGTCCGGTCATCACTTGACCGTTGGAATTGAACACTCAGTATTTGAAGAGGGGGGACACATGGCACGTATTGCGTGACCGGACACTGAGGTCTAGCGTCCGATCGATATGACTGGAGCATCCGATCACCCCGTGTTGTGCCCAGTGAAGGGGTACAATGGCTCTATTTCGTGGGGGCTTCTATTTAAGCCCCATGGCAGGCTCAAGCTCACTCTCTTGGCCATTTACATAGACATAGCAACCTTATGAGCTTAGTCAAAGCTCTCCCACTCATCTCCATCATAGATTCAACATCTTTGTGTGATTGGGAGAGAATCCAAGTGCATTGCTTGAGTGTTTACATCTATAGGCACTTGGTGTTCGTGTTTCGCTACGGGATTCGCTTGTTACTCTTGGTGGTTGCCGCCACCTAGACGGCTTGGAGCAGCGAGGATCGTCGAGCGGAGGGTGGTGATTGTCTCCGGCTCCGATCGTGGTGATTGTGAGGGGTTCTTGACCTTTCCCCGGTGGAGAGCCAAAAGGTACTCTAGCGGATTGCTTGTGGCTTCTGTGATCCTCATCTTGTGTTGGTTGTGTGGCACCCTATTGAGGGTTTGGCGTGCGAAGCCAATTAGCACGTGAATCTCCAAGTGAGTGAATCGCCACAACGAGGAGTAGCTTATCGGCTAGCAAGTGAAACTCGGTAAAAAATCATTGTGTTCATTATTTGATTTCGAGGTGATTGGTCTTCATTAGTATTCATTCTTGTGATTGATTGGCTCCTTCCTCAATACGACGGTATAAACAAATTGCTCACTTTCTTTACTTTACCACAAACTAGTTGTCAAGCTCTTTAGTGTAGCTAGTTGTGAGAGCTTATTAGTTTGGTTAGTGTGGCTCTTTAGTTAGCCTTTGAGAGCACATTAACTTAGTGTAGTGTCATAGCTTTTGTGTGGATAGAAACTATATAAACTAGAATTGTAGAAGGTGGCTTGCTATTTTAGTACGCTAGCGCAACATTTGCTTCGCCTCATAATTATCTAACCGTTTTATTAAGTGTTGTTGTAGAAATTTTTTATAAGCTATTCACCCCCCTCTAGCCATTAGGACCTTTCAAGTGGGCGCATACACCCGCTTCTCTTCAAGGTCAATTTTTTGAGCTACCATGCTCTCCCTCATCATTTCATCTTATAGGAAGACAATGTGTCTCGTTTTCACAAATTTTGTATGTCTGTCTGGATAGTAGAAACGAAAACCTTTTGACTTTTCTGGGTAACCAATGAAATGACAACTTACTATTTTGGGATCTAACTTCTCAATGTTTGGGTTAAATACTTTAGCCTCAGCAGGACTCCCCCACATACATAAGTGGTTTAGTGAGGGTACTCTTCCTGTCCACAACTCATACGGTGTTTTGGGTACCGACTTACTTGGTACTTCATTGAGAATATGAATGGCGATTTTAAACGCCTCCATCCACAGGCTCAACGGTAAGGTGGAGTAACTTATCATACTACGCACCATATCCATCAGGGTACGATTACGTCTTTCAGCTACTCCATTCTGCTAAGGTTCGCCCGATGTAGAATACTGGGCTACTATGCCATTCTCCTATAAGAACCTTACAAAGGGTCTAGGAACTTGGCCATATGGGGTATGCCGACCATAGTTTTCCCCCACGGTCGGACATGACTATCTTAATCTTTAAATTGTGTTGGTTTTTAACTTCTGCCTTAAATATCTTAAATTTATCCAATGCTTCTATTCTTTCTTTGATTGGATAAATGTAGCCATAACGGGAGTAATCATCTATGAATGTTACAAACGAATCATAACCATCCACACTCTTTACAGGAAACGGACCACAGATGTCTGTGTGAATAATCTATAAAATTCCTGCGCTTTGTTTGGCATTTTTTCTTAATTTTCTTTATATACTTTCCTTTTATGCATTCTCTGCATTGTTCTAAATCTGAGAACTCTAATGGAGAAAGAATATCATTCTTAACTAGTCTTTCTATTCCCCCTCTTAAAATATGGCCTAAACGATAGTATCATAATTTCGACAACGCATCGTGATCTCTCTTTTGTTTTCTATTTACATCCGTAGATGAGGATACATTCTCATTGTCGCACGCAACGTTCCCATTATCGCATACAACATTTACTTCATCACGTAGTGATAACAAATAAAGGTCATTTTATAAGATAGCAATACCAACACATGCATTATTAAATGTTATCTTACATTTGCCATTTTCAAAATAGCAATCATATCCATCATTGTCCAAGCATGAAACGCTAATCAAGTTTCTCTATAAAGAGGGAACATAAAGAACATCTCTAAGTAAAAGTGTGAAGCCATCAGCAAGCTCTAGAGAAAGATCATCAATGGCTTCGACATCTGCTCGGACTCTATTTGCAACTTTAACGTGTCTTTCTCTTCTTTGCGTAGTCCTCGTCGAACGGAATCCCTGTAAAGAATTAGTAACATGAACAGTTGCACCTGAGTCAATCCACCAAGTAGATTTTGAATACTATACATATAGGGATTCATTTATGAACATAATAATGTTCTCACCTTTCTTTGCCATGATCATCTTTAAGTAATCGGGATAATCTTTCTTATAATGTCCCGTCTTCTTACAATAGAGACATTGGTCTCTCTCTACTGTGAACTTGTTCTGCTGAGGCTGATGCAGCATGGGACCCTTTCCCTTTAGCTTTGAGGAGAAGTTAGCATTAGTATTCTTTTTCTTGTTGTCTTTCAGATAATTGATAGTGCCACCATTGGTAGCTTTCATTCTCTCCTCCTCTTGCACACACAGCCATGAGCCTCTCTAAGTTCCACTTCTCGGGCTGTATGTTGTAATTGACAACAAAAGTGTCAAATTCCTTTGCCAAAGAAGCAAAAATCGGATGGATAAGGAACTCTTCTTTGAGATCTAGATCCATTGGTTTTAGCTTAGATGCCAAATTACTCAGCTCTCTTATGCCACCATTACTAGAGTACCTCTCTGTCACCAGCTGCTTTATCAGTTGGATAGTATATGTCTTTGAAGAGCTAGTGAACTGACTCTTTATTCTATCAAGGTACTCTGTGACGGTGTCACACTCTAGAATTGAGCCCACAATTGCAGGCTCAATCATGTTCTTTATCATAGCCATACATTTCTTATTGGCAGTGACCCACTTCCTATGCTCAAGGTCATATGACATCTTTTGGGATGCAAAATCCCTTTCTCTGGTTGCCCAAACGACATCAGCCTCGTTTGTCTCCCTCACCGGTGCCATAGGCTCAGTAGGACATGGTGAGGTGACTATCCAGTCCATCTCAGCCAAGATGAAGGCCAGGTCAATCTTTTTCTTCGAGAGTGGGGATCTCTTTGATACAACCCATCAAGTTGTATCCGCCTGAAAACACAATTTATATAGAGTGAGAACATAAACATAATAATAACAATTGCATGCCTTAGTTCCAACGTTAGTCAAAATTAAAACATACAATTATCCTCTACACTAATTCTACATCACCATTGAGCAGAAATAGAATTAATGCATGACAAAACTCATCATAATATTGCCATTAATCAATGTTGGTCAGAATAATAACAATATTATAATAAACTAAAAATATATCCATTTTTCAAAATTAAATTATCCCGTTGGTTTGAATTTAATAATGAAAATAACAACTTTAAATACGCAGTGGAAAATGAATTTTACCCACAGGAAAATTCTCTTTTCTATTTTCTTTAAGCTATTTATCCATTTTATAGGAAAAAAAACTTTTATTGGAAAAAGAAAAACAAAAAATTACTCAAATTCACACTATTCCTTCGCCCCGGATGGCAAAACGGCCAGACCCACTTCTCTGCGCGCGCGCTGCCCGCACCCAGGCCGCAACCTGGGCCTAGGCCGGCAAAGCCGTGCGGCGCGCTCACCCGCCTGGGCCGCGAAACGGCCTGCTCGATCTGAGCTGTCCGTGCCGATCCGACGACCGAGCGACGATATCGCACGAACAAAAACACCCCCGCGGCCGTCCGACCCGAAACCCTAGCTCATTTGACTCCTCTCTTTCTATCTCTCAACCGCTCTTCTTCCTCAGCGCCGGCAGCATCAACCGAGCAATGAGCGCAAGCAACCTTGGCACCATTGCCGGCCCCCTCGCCGGCGCGCGCGCTCCCCACACGGGTCAACGTGCTACCGTCGAGCGGACTAGCGGCGATGCCCTTTCCCCCTCCAAAACCCTAGATCTGACCCTGATCTCTTCTCTACCTCCTTTATCTCGGTCCCATGACGGCACAAAGACGATGATGGCGCCGTCGCCGGCCCTCTCACCGGCGCACGCTCCCCAGCGAGTGAGCGCGCCGCTGTCGAGCGGCCTGGCCACGACGCCCTTTGCTTGAGAACCTACCCATGTGCCAACGAGGCGGCAGCACGATGCAACGACAAGGTAGATCTCTTCCCCTTCCCCTTTTTTTCTTTGATTTTCTTTTCTTCTTTTCTCGGATCTATCCGATTTAGGGTTGGGAATGGGATTAGGGTTAAAATTAGGGTTTGGTTAGGGTTTTGGAATGGGCACTGTTCTTCTTCCCCAGTTGATTGCGTGATTAGGGTTCGGTTTAGACTTGAAGCCAAGCCCTCCTTCTCTTCTTTCTTTCACCCAGTTAGGGTTAGGGTTAGGGAAAACCCTAGTCTGCTTAGATCCGAAGGGATCTAATTCGATTCTTTTTTTTTCTAGTCTGATTCTAGACCCTGCCGTGATCTACACCTAGCAAAATGGCTCTGATACCATTGTAGAGTCCATAGGATTGATCTAGGTGTCTATTAGAGGTACTATTCGCTATTGGATGAACCCAAACCTAGGACACGTTCTAGACAGAGAGACATGAACACAGAGAGGATGGACAAGGGCTGTCGAATCTAACACCGTAGAGGGGGAGGGTTTAGAGGATGCCATCACGTTCGTCGGTGTAGTCTACGCACAGGCAGTGACGGTCGATGAAGACGTCGACGTCGATGGAGCGGGCGTCGCGGCTGGTGGCTTCCCGTCACTGGCTGCGCCCCTCTCTGATCGGATTAGGGTTTAGGTGTCGGTGGAAAGCTCGGCTTAGGCAAACCTCGTAACTTGAGCCACCGACTCCTACCTCTATTTATTGTGCAGTGTGACAGGGGCCCTCTAGCTATAGTGGGCTAGGAGCCCCCGATTAGGGCGCGGGTCAAAAGCCCAACTGAGTCGTTGGGCCCAGTTTGGGATTAGAGATCAATCTAACAAGTTGAACATGAACCCCTAGCTGTCGTGTAGGTTCCACAGGAAGTTCTGCCTCACCGACCTGCTCGTCCAGAGCGCCTGCCATGTACTTCCTGTACATCATCAAGAGCTCTCTCCACTGGTACGACGGCTCACCGAGAATTGCCGAGAACGAGACACTGAACTCGTCGTCGTCGTCGCACTCCGCAGGGCGTCTCACTAGGCGGCAGAAGGTCGAGTACGGGATAGCGGTGCGCAGGACGCCAGACGGCGAGAAGACGATCCCCGCGGCACCGATCTCGGGGGCCAGCGGCTGAACCCATCCGCAGAAGAAGTCGGCGACAACCGCGACGACGGGATCGGGCTACGCTTTAACCCATGCGAGGATGGGCCTGCGCAGCTCGACCAAGGCGTGGACAAAGGCGGGAAAGTGCCCCGGGCTGTAGCCCTTGGTGTTCTCAAGCCCCGAGGGCAGAGACGGGTGGGAGTGGAACGGGAAGGTGGCGGCGCGGACGGCGGTGGGGTGCACGGCGAGGAGAGGGGAGAGGAGCTGGAGGTTTGCCGAGGTCGTGACCACGGTGAGGCGGAGGCCGCGTGACGCTAGGAGGGCGACGAAGTTGAGGAGCGGCAGCGCATTGCCCTGTGCGGGGAAGGGGATGACAAGCACGTGCGGCGCCGCCTCGGGGGTAGGGGCCGCCTCCATGGCTGGGGCCTGTGTGGCAGAGCGACGGATGCCGGGTGGAGAGACCGGACACCGGAGACGGAGAGACGGCCAGACGGGGGTGTCGTTTTCACCGCGCGGTAGAAACGTGTTAAGTAAGGCAATTGTAGTATATCTGGCAAAGCCTGATATTCTTGATTTGTGATTGTTACATATTTAGTAGCTGATCAATCAGTTGTAGTGTGATTATAATCTTGTGATTCTTTCTGTAATTGTCACTTTGTAATTCTCTATCTCTATCTCTACAACTAAAACATTCGTAAATATTCCGTCCACATGTGCGACACCAAAGCCGCTCGCTCTGCCCCGACTCCCCGCATTCACCCCATGGCGACAGGTGGGACCAGGCTCCCTCCCTCCGTCCCCCACCGCGACTCCCTCGGCGCAGCCCTCCGCGCCGCCTGGCTGCCGCCCGAGCACCTCGCTCTGCGCCGCTAGCCCCATTGCCCTCCCCCACCTAGACTGATATTTTCTGTGGTTTAAAAACCTTATCAAGTTTTTATTGTTTTTTGAAAAGATAAAACACCCTCAAAACCATTTTAAACTAGGATCGAACGGTCTTAAAAGTTGAAAGGGTAAAATTTCTAGTTTGAAGTTCAAGGGAAAAAAATCAAACTACGTTTTCCCTTTCTAAAAGCCTGGACCAAACCTGTTCGCGCCCTGGGCTTGATGACGTGCTGTGCATGGTCTGAAAGGCGTTGCCAATCTCGGACTCTCGGTCCGGCTTAAAGGCCCGTCGAGGCCCAGCAGGGAATTAGTCGCCCCCTTTCACTAAAACCAGGTGAGGAATCTACCAACTGCTCTTCTTCTTCCGTCCACCCCTGGTGGCTAGTGCGCTCCTCTCTCTCGGCGACGACTGGGCTACCGCCGCCGCCGCCAGACTTCGTCGGGCACTTCGCCGGCGAAGAGTTCCCGCCAGGTATCCCCACCCTCTCTTCCCTTACTTCTGTGCGAAACCAAGGACCCAATGACCCTAACTTAAGCTATTTGGCTATTTCTACTCGGATCCGATCTAATTACAAGTGCAACAGGATCAGAGGAGGTGATGGCGAGAAGTGACAGCTGCCTGGCGCGCGTGGGTGCCGGAGTTGCCATCGGTGGCGCAGTCGGCGGAGCCGTCGGTAACCTTCCTCCCTAAACCCCCCCTAAACCCTAGACTTGCAGCATCCATCCGTGCGAGCTGCTTCGCCCGTGGGTATGTTTGTTGAAGTAGATTAGTGTGTGATCTCAGGGATCTTCTCGAGCTAGCTACTACAGATCCTCGGTTTGTCTGGTTAGCTGGCGGCCGCAGATGTAATAAAAAGGTGACTTTTGTTAAGAGTTCGTGCTTAGGTAGTATCTTCAGGAGATGTAATATATCGATGCTCTAGTTGAGTTTGTTTGTCCAATTGCTTGTGCTTTAAGGGCTGTTGCTGATTTGGTGTGCCGCGGTTTGGGTAATTTGCTGGTGGTGGGTAGGACTTGGGATGAAAAATGTAAGATCAAAAGCTTGTTCAATGCCACTTTGGAATGTACCAATTAGTATATTCGAATTTTGGTTTAGTTTCCTGATTTGGACTCCATTGTAACGGAAAGATGACAGCATATGGAATTGTCTGTATGTCAAGTTACTGGTATTTGCTGGCAAAAAGTTATCATTCCGCTTCGTGGTTTCCTATTTAGCTCGTGTAGAGAATACTGATCACAAGGACTTGAAGGGGTGGATATGGTCATGTATTAGGCTACCAGTCTCTGGCTTTCTTACCTTGATAGTCATTACTTTTGGGTTTTGTAATAAGGCAGAAAAGACGCGCCTGTGGACTTTTATTATTTTTATGGGGTTTGTGTTGACCAGTGCTTCAAGGATGTACCTAACATGCTTGGCTTGCTTCTTTCGTGCAATAACTATTATGCAATTGTTGCTTTCAAGATGTAGCTCTAATAAAGTTGCTTGTATTCCCAACGCTCATTAGAAGATGTTTAAGGCAGCCTAATTAGCCTGCATGCAGTGTAACTTTTTCTGTCCTAAATTTCAATCTTGTATGACCGGAGGGAAGTGGTAGTTCTCAAAGTGCTCTTGGAAATAAATGCTATATGTTTCCTTCTTTCTGCTGCCATAGCATAAGAGTACCAAGTTACTAATTGGCATGTTTTTCCTTCTTCCTCCGCAGGTGCTTGCTATGGAACTTTTGAGGCATTCAGATACAAGGTACGCATACACTATTTGCTTTATTATACACAAAACCACATTATGGTAGGGCTTCTATGTGATTTCCCTTTCAATATTTGGTTTTGTGTCATTCTTTCATAAACTTTTGGATACTGATGCGTCCAAACAGTACTAGGAAATAAATTGATTACTCTGTCCTTCAATATGCAAAGGATTCAAATTGATTGGGTCTTGACACTTGATTGTGCATTTCGTTAACCTTAGCTAAGATTTACTTTATTGAACTCATGGAATAATGTAGGTTTTATTTATTTAACTGTCAAGAGGTAACTATCTGAAATAAAAGTTTAGAGTTGTTTTTGGGGGTTATCATGAATGCTAATCAGTTTGATATTCTGTTGCACAGATCCCTGGATTGCTAAAGATCAGATACATTGGACAAACTACTGTTGGCAGCGCTGCAATTTTTGGTCTTTTCTTGGGGGCTGGGAGCTTGATTCACTGTGGAAAATCCTACTAGTTTGTTTCCCTCCTTTTTCTGAACACGACATTGTCGATGGGCTTCAGAGGAGGATTCTAGATTTTGAGCGCTGCCCTGGGTGGCTTCAGTGAAAACTATTCAATGTCTGTACAATTTAACAGCTAATAGCTCAGGGTTGGAAATAACGATCAAGTTATGCCCTAGTGTTGGTGTGGATCGAAATAGAATCCATATTCATCTGTACGAGAATCTGTCAATTTCTCATATAGCGTCTTATGTTCTCAATCTCATCTCATTTTCTTTGAAAATGTAAGGATTTCTTATACTCATCAATAATACTTCTTTTCTTGCTAGATGGATGTAATATCGCTCAAACCGTAGTGACAGCTACATGCTATTGTTGAAATGGTAAGGGCAGCCAGCCAAGGCCAAGGTTGACGCAGCATGGTAGTCACTACGTATTTTCGTGTATATCGCTCCAGACTGAAGGATGATTAATCGTATATTTTGTTTTTTCGTGATATACAAATTGGGATGATTAATCGTGTAGTTTGTTTTTTTGTGATAAAAAATTGTCCAGTGAGTTGAAATAATCTCGTACGACAAGCTAATGGCACAAGATACAGCAATTCAGTATGCATCATCAGTTGCAACACTTCACGCTGTCAACGAGCCGTTCCAAATGTGTCATGCTCATGCGTTCATCCATAGTGCATTATTATTTTATACTGCACTTCTTCTCTCACTGTACATAGCTATGTTGAAGACTTAAAAAACTACTCTCACATATTCTATGCTTGACTTTGACGTCAAGGATACTAAGTACAGATAGTAACCATTGTCGCTCGAATAAACTCCAGTGTATCTGGAGTCTGGACCAGATACACAGTTGTGGACAAAGCTAGCAGGACTAGACACTAGAGTAAACTAGGACATCACCTCACCATTCAGCGTGTTCGGCTGAACTGCACAACTGCTGTGTCGGCGGGCTATGGCTGCAAACAGTTTCAGCGGGAAACTGTACCACAAGCAGCAGCAGCAGCAGCAGCCGGTTCTAGGAGTAGAACAACTAAAATTGCCAGAACTTCAGATAGTTTCATGTTCAGAAGGGGCAGAATTACAACTCTAGGATCTCAAACACCTATAAATTAGTTATGGCATACTCACTGTCACAGACCAATCAATGCCCGAGGTCGGTGCTCGATGGTTAGCAAGGGCATACCAGACTGTGAAACAGCTCTTACAAACCCCATGTTAGCAGTCAAAGTAGGAGCCCGCCAATGGTCACCTGTGCCAAAAACAATTTTGTTCTTCATCGCGAGCTTCCTTGTGGTTGGAAGATCCATCATTCGAGCTGAAGGACTGTCTGGGACAATGCTGTAGCCCAAAAAGTGTTGGTAAATACTCTGTAAGATACTGGTTGCGTACTTGCGTGGTTAAAAAAAAAGCGAATTCAAGGTCATTAGCAAGCCCCAACACACACTGGGCATGATAAACAGTGACTTGAAAATTAGAAAGTTCCTAGTCTACCACGGGTGTAGTACCTCTGGGATATGATAGCAATTTGTATGAACAGGAAAATACTACTATATTAGCTAGGTCGGAGAACAAATATTTGTGCAGATGAAGAGGGCAGGCCAAACAGCTAGCTAGCAGATGCAGCATGTTTCACTCAGTGTTACTAGAAGCAAAAGCAGTTTCAATTATCTGCCAATTTAGAATGCATTGTAACTACACAGATGACAGTACCGGTTCTACCAATTTATATTGAGCTCATTACAAAACTTATACTGGGCCGCCAGTAGAGGAGTACCTTAGTGCATCTACAATTCTACATATATCACTCAGGGGGCATGTCCACAAAATACAAGGTTGAAATGATAAATTATATAGTACCTTACTACAAACAATCTTGAAGTACCTCAGTGCATCTACAATTCTACATATATCACTCAGTATAAGGATCAGATGAACAAGAATATCATACAACCTTTGGGCACTACAAGTACCTAACAAATGAAATGCACATAAAGATAGGAAATGAAAGAGCGAAAGTCTGCTTCATGAACTTGATCATGTGTAAGTTCTCAAAAGGAAACCTGATGATGTGTTCTGTCTTAAACGTTGTAAGCAATATATGGTAACAGAAGAGTCACACTCAAAATTCAAAGCTGCTAACAGAAGAATCGCACTCAAAATTCCAAGCTAGGGTTACTATATATATAGTGGCACAAAATACTGTACCTCCAGAAACCAAATTAGCTATGTAACAGAACTTACATGAGCTGTTTCAACAAATGTCTTGTTCTGATGGTCTCCTCAGCTCCACCACACATCGAAACAATTTCTTTGAACTCCAAGTTGACAGTTTCACATATGATACATTGCTTCCCCTCCACTGCTTTCCCCAACTCTATGAGTATTGGAAATTGCAGTTCGGATTGCGCCTACAGCAAACATGAAATAGTTCAAGAGAAGATCTACTGCATGGTATTCTTTTGTAAGCACTAACTACTAAGTACACAGTTCTCTAATATAGATTCACTCTTTGCACAAACATATTAAATCTGTGTACTTGATGTGGGCTTCCTTACAGAAATCACAAACTTGATGTGGGCTTCCTTACAGAAATCACAACGAAACACAATTAAATCTGTGTACTTGATTGCAGTGAACAACTGATCAACAACATTGCAGTGAACTGGGTGATGAAAGACTGGCTCCTAGACTGTAAAGCAAACATTTCCAAGCGACCTGATCCATGACGAACTTGTAGTTGCACTTGAACCTTGCTCTGGTCTCCGCCTCAGGTGTAGCCATCAGCTTCCCTACCCCGCCATTGCTGATCCCTGACACTATAGCAACCAGCGCCGTGGTGTCCAAATTCACCAGCTCCCTCGATTCCCTCCACATCTTCCTCATAAAGGCACCAAACGCTCCCTCAAAACCCAAAGGATCCTCATCAGCAGTTCCCCCAGCAACCGCGGCGTCTGGTGGCAGCAAAACCTCGCCAGCACCCTCCACGACATCAATCTCAAACGCCCTGAAATTCCTGAGCTCCTCACTCGGGTTGAAGCTGACGGCGACCCACCCGTCCCCATCCTCCTCCTCGGAGTCGCCAATGAACTCCTCGAGCAAGTCAGTCTCCACGGCCTCGAACCCCTCGGCGAGCCCCCGCGCGATATCCACGCCGACACCGCGGGAGAAGACGAGGAGCAGCTTCTCGGGCCGCGTAGCGGGCGGGGCACCGCGCGCGGCGTCCAGCGCCGCCGCGAAGCGGGCGCGGAGACCCCCGGGCGGGGCCCAGGCGAGCCTGGCGGGGTTGCTCGCGGAGACGAGCACCCACGCGGGCCGGCCGCGGAAGGCGCAGGCGAAGTCGACCCCCGGGAGCGGCGAGAGCCGGGACGGGCTCCGCACGGTCGGGTGGGTGAGGACGAGGTGGAGCGCCGCGAGGTGGGGCAGGTTGGAGGAGAGCGGCGTGGCCGGGGCGGGGCGGAGCGAGGAGAGGAAGCGCAGCTCGGCGTCGACGAGGCGGAGGAGGGAGCGGAGCGCGGGATGGCGTGGCAGGTCCGGCGAAGCGGCGAGGTGGTCCTGCAGCGCGACGCACCGCGCCCGCGCCAGCTCCAGCTCGGAGTCGGCGGCGCACACCTGCCGTGCATCCATTTTAGCTGCGATCCGGTTTCGGCCGTGATGGGGGAGAGAAACTATGGGTAGGAGTGGGCCGGCCTACATGGAGCACGGCAAGTGGGCTGAAAGTGCGAAACAAAAAACAGCCCACGACTCGTTTATGCTGACGTATAAAAATGGACCGAAAATATAGCCATTGGGCTCGACTTTGTAGACGCGTTCGCTTTGGTTTGCTTCGACACTTCGAAGCGGCACCGTTCGCCTTCGGTACTCCGCGCCGTCCGCTTCGTTTTTTCCCTCCCCTTCCCCTCCACTACCGCCGCCGCCGGCCCGAGTCCCGTGGGGACATCCTGAGTCGGAGCGCCGTGCTCCTCCGGATTCGAGACACCGAGCGCACCCCGAGCTCTATCTGTAGGTATACTTTCAAGATCTGGTCCTCTGTTAGCTTGTGCTCTGCGAATTATGCGATGCTTTCGTTTCGTGTCCCACACTCCCATTGCCACACGGGTGTGCTCCCATAAGCTCTCCGGAGGGCCATTTGTTTCGCCTCTTTAGTCGGCAGGCGCTGGTTTGAGTGGCACAGCTCTTTAGTCGGCAGGCGCTGGTTTGAGTGGTGCAGTGGTTTGTCTGGTCAGCTGTTGTGCTGTGTCGTGAGGTAACGTCTAGGGTTTGTGGAATTTGTGGCCAGTTCTCACTCAAATTTTCAGTTATTTAGCCAATTATTTCCACCCGATTTTTGGATTCAGTTTTGCGGGATGGCAAACTAGAATTCCGTGATTTCCTTTAGCGCACTTCATAGTTCATAGGACATCGCAGATATCTCTGTCCAGCGTTTTTGTTGGGTAGGGGAGGGGGTGGGGTAAAGAATTTAAGATACCTCGCGTTCTGTCACACTCTTGTCACTAAATTCTGGTGGATGTAAAACACTGGATTTATCCTGCACAGATTGGCCCTAATTCATGTATATTTCCACAAGTAGATTTTTTTGAAGTAATTAATATTTATTCGTTATTGGATAGTTGTGAAGCACCTTGTGGCATTACTAGGGGATATGGGTATGAGTATGGCCATATAAGTTGATGTTTGCTACTCTTGGATAACATTGTATTGTACTACTTTATGAAGTTCACCCATGTACTTCTATGCATTCAGGATTTGTGTTTGATTTAGTTTGGAGCATTCTTGGATAACATTGTATTGTACTACTTTATGAAGTTCACCCATGTACTTCTATGCATTCAGGATTTGTGTTTGATTTAGTTTGGAGCATATTACTTATGGTCCCATTATTGTAGTGTTTGGAGCTGAAAATGAGTGAGGCGAATACTACTCAGCTTGACCTTGAGAAAGGATTTTCTCGAGTGTCTAATGATAATGATTCGAGTAGCCCTACAACTGTGCACAAGATGAAAGCTGAGACAGAAGATGGTGGAAGTGAAATCGAATCACCCACTCTAGAAAAACTGTGAATCTAGAAGCAAAGGGGTTGTTGTGAGTTCACTGGCAAGGAATTTGCTTGCAGAGAGGTACAAAGACAAATTTGCAAATCAGTTGGTGGAAGATGAGGGTGAGACAGATGAAGAAGACTATAATGAAAGTGTTTCGCCTAGTGGTAGCCGATCTCTTTTTTCAGAAAGCATTGAACTTCTTGAGAAGTGAGTCATTTTATTCTCATCTCAATATCTCACGCATATGTGTGCTGCCTTGCCATGATTATTCACCTTGTCTTTCTTGTTCACAATGGAAGACACAAGGATTTGCTGAATCTTTTCAATAGAATGGAGAGTTCTATAAGATTGCTTCACCTACGGAAGAAGATGGCTACATTTAATAATATTGCCACCCAGGTGGAGATACTCACAAAAAGGTAGTAATGACGATGAAAGTATCTATATGGATTATTATTGTTTGTTTGTTTGTTGCAGTTGGATGATAATCTTTCTGCATTACAGGAAGTTATTATACGGTCATTTGGCCCAAATGAAGCATTTATTCCCAGAGGCAATCCAGATAAAGAGGATACTAGTACATGATGAGAAGAGCCTATGCATGTATGCTGATATGGAAATCACACTTGTAATGGATGTTGTGGAATGCACAAGCCCTGATTAGTCTCCATCCATGACAATTTACGAGGCTTTTTACTTGAAGCTTTTGAGATTTTTGGATGCTCATCATAAGGTACTAAACTTAATTTAATTAGCCCTTGCTCAGGTAGCAGTTAATTAATAGATGTTCACTGTGTGATATTTCCTTTAATTTGTTAAGTGCATTTCAACTGAAGTTCTGTCTTCTCATTTCAAGTGAACCTATATAGTTATATGTTCTTTTTTAGGAGTTGACCTATATGCACTTTTGATTATGTTAGTCTTCAAGCCATGATGAATTAATGATTCACTCATCATTCTCATTGCAAATTGTTATTTATGCAGGGTGCAGACATTCCTGAGGCAATCCTACCAGAACCCTTTAATTCAAGGCCAAGGGAGAAGTTATATCTTGAGGCAGTACATAATGGGCATGCTGCTGAGCCACCTATGCAGGGTGTCGCTGAGGAGGAACTCTCAAATGCTTCCCACTTCCCACAATCTTTTCAAAAACTCATGTCACAGAAAATCATTGCTGATGGAACTGAAAAGACTCAATTGCTATCTGATCCAGCATAGCTGAGCTCTGTGAGTGCTTATGATACAGAAGGGTCAGACAGAAACCCTAAAAAGCAAGATGAACATGCTCTAGTTCCAGTGAACTCTGAAATTTCTGCTACTCCAAGCCGCCATTTGATCTCTTGTTGTCAAGAGAGTACACCAAAACAAGGGACCTCAGAGTCACCGTTGTTGCCCGGAACACCTGCAATACAGACTCCAAAAAGGCCATTGCCGACTCCACTTGAGAAACCCAAGGTCACATGTGGACACATTAGTGAACCACGTTCAGCCAGTTCTGCCCGCAGATCACTAAATACATCGTTAAAATTTGAAGGAGGAAGTCCTTCTTATTATGATGGAATGGAACATACGACTACAGCTGAAAAGGGCATAATCTCAGAAGACTCATCGAGTTTTAACAAGTCATTTGAGGTATCTGATTCCCATCCGTCACATAAAATTGTTATCCGTTTGTATGGCACATAATTGCATGCTAGAAGATCACAGATGCTATAGTCAATAACATAAACTAGTAACAAATGCTTGTGCTTGGATTCTGATTTCTTTGAAAACCCAGTTTGCGGGAATAACTATGGACAGCTCTTTCTGCATTTAATTCTGTATCTTAACAACGTTAATGTGGGTTATGTCAAATAGATTTCTTAACTAACTAGTAACTACCTTCATCTAACACAATATTCAGGGAATAGGTATATATGACTGTTCAATAATTTCTAGAATGGTAGCACTACAGTTGTTGATGCTATGGAAAAAAGCCAGCCATCAGGCTACTAATAACCAGAGCAACTTACCAATAAACTTGGAATTTTATACCCTGAGGTGCAGTGATAAGTTTGTTAGACAGAATGACCATTTCTCTTTTGTTGTCTGTAGAAATGCTCAAATGCATTATAAAACAAAGAATGTACTCTTGGTTTTCTATGTATGACATGGTGTATGACTAATAGATGTCTTGCTTCCTGCTCTGTTATTTTCTTTTGCTGTAGCCTGTAATAATAGGTGGAAGACTTACAATTCCAAGGTTGTTCCAATTCATTTGCCTGTTGGTTATTTCCTGACCAAATGAACCTTTTCCTTGCAGGAAGATAGTCTTGTCTTCTTTACTGATAAAGACAAAATCAATGAAGACCCAGTGGATACTCAGGAAAGGATGGCTTCGCTACATACCACATTTGACATAGTCTGCGATATTTCTCGTTCTACCAAGAATTCACTTATCACGAAACAGGAACTTTCCCACAATATTCTTGCCAACAACTTGGAGATAGAAGAGATTGGTAATGAGGACCACTTGATCCGTGTACCTTCCAAATTATACTTGATGTTTCCTGAGCTATGCTGATCCTATCGTCTTTTTTACTAATAGGGGAGATAGAAGAGCAGCTGCATATTTTAGAGGATCTGGCTCCTGCTTTGATATCAAAGAAGGTGATAAATGGAGGAGAAATACTTTATAGGTAAGTTTTATTTGGTATTACTAGACAGCATCCCTCTTTATTTTTTCTATTTAAAGTTTTTCAGCAGAATACTGACATATTTTCTTTAAAATGGCAGCATCGAACCTATAACAGATTAGAATTCAGTTCGGGCTAGGCTTGTAGAACCTGTATGAGATAGCTGCGATTGGTTCAAGCTGAAGAAATTCTCTATATGTATGTACCACTAATGAAACCCGCATTAGCTAATTACCATCATGGAAGCATCTGCATTGCTCATGTCTGATTCGACTTCAAATCTGTGTTTTTGTTGACCTGCTCAATGCTGAAATTTCAATCAAACTTAAATTCGCACCATCTGCTCTGTGAGCTTACTGTGGTAATCCCATGAACTTGTGTGGAGTTCAGCTGCCCTTTGGCATCTGCTCTGTGATATTTATTCATGAAAAATGAAGAAGAAAATTACTGGTGTGTAGTGCTGGTGTGAAGCGCATTGCTAGCTCTGTATGCATTTAGATAACACAGCCTTTCATTACTTCATGCAGTATTTATTCAATATTCAATATTCAATAAAATGACATATATCTATATGTAGCAATGACATGTCCTGCATACAGAACACTAGTGATGGCAATAAGCCCACGACCTATATCCTCTAATCATATGTATGTTCCCGGCACGTATCAAGTTCCAACAGATGGAGCAAGATGCAGCCATCAACTGCCTCACTCGGACCAGGTGATGTCCACCATCCCGAGGTTCTAATCGAGTCCCAGGGCGTCCCACACCGCCGGTGAGGCGTCAACGATGTTGTTGTCGCACGGTGGCTCAAAGTTGTGCTCGTCGTCACAGCCGTGCACGGAGTCGCACTCGTCCACCACCTTGGCGTACACAGAGTTGCCGTTGGCGCTAATCTTGATTTGGTGCCCGCAGCATGCCATGTTGCTGAACCACCCTGTAGAGAGCGCCACCACCTTCTCCTTGTCGCTGTGGTACGCGTTGTCGCACTTCCGATGGGCCGCCGCCAGTCCTTGCCCTTCTCGAAGCTGTTGAGCGTCAGCACAGCCTTGGTGCTCGCCGTCACCGGCGGCGAGCAGCGGTACTGCGGGTACATCTCGCCGTCCTCACAGCAGTCCGGGTCATTGCTCTTCTCGCAGTTGCCTGGAGCGACTCGGGAGGTACCCGCTGGCGCGGCACGTGCTGAGGCCGACACCAGGGCGAAGGGAGGAGACCAGCTGGGAGGCAGGAGAGCGTGACTAGGAAGAACAGCGCCATGGCGGATACAGCTCCTGCACCGGCCATCTTTGCTTGCCTGAAGAAATGCTCGAGCTCCTTCTCACTCTGTTTTTTTAGTTTCTCGTGCTCTGCTTTGTTTGATGGTTTGAAAAACGGGTCTAACCCGATCGCGAAAAAACACAGAAACGTGGGGTTCACATAGGTTAATTTCATGTTCATATTGGAAATTGGCCGGAGAACTCGAGACAAAATATATACAGGCTTCGGCTGTGCATTTTTACACCAGCTCTAACCCAATCAATTCGCACTGAATAATCACAAATTGCTCCTCACCATGATGCAGACCAATTTCGGATAGGGCCTGATTGGTTCCGCGTACGAGGCATCCTGGCTCACATTGTTGCATGCTGGTTGATCTGGAGCAGCCTCGCCTGAGCCAGGCTACATAGAAACACGGATGGATCCTGTATCCTATGAGCGTTTACTTACTATCTTTTTGTATCATCCTCCGAGACAGGATAAGACATAATCATCCAAAATCACAAGGGCCAGACTGAACAACCAAACACACGAATGCATAAAGATGTTGCACCTTGGGAGCCTTGCTCAACCCATCATGTCCATGATTGAGTAAACTTGCTACCAGCCAGAGGGAAGTCATCCCTCAACCACCCGGTGCAAACTATTTTCACTGTGTTTGGCAGCCTACCAAAAGCCTTTTTTAACTTCCTCTCTAAATCATCATTTGGAGAGTCATTCGAATAAAAATTGTTCATCTCTTCTATATCCCGCGCGCACTCTAGAGAGCTAACTCCGCTCTCCATCTTTGTAGCGAGAAATCTAGAATAGAGGGTGGTAATATTTGAAGATGTAATTTAAAAAGCTATCAGAATATATATATATATATATACCAAAAATCTATATTCCTATCAATAAGTATATATATAAAAAGGCTCTTGAAGTTAACCTAAGCTATTGCTATATGTTCGGTCCAATAGCCTATGAAGAGTCTTATTTGATTGGTTTAGATGCATCATTGGACTTTTTGTACCAAATTAAAATGGGGTAGACGGATGGGCTTCTCTTGTTGGTTCATGTCTATTATTTTCATTGAATTATGTTTTTTCCTTTACCTTTTCTCCTTTAAGTGAGATTTTTTCTTTTACTTACCTTCTATTTGTTACATTTTTATTTTGTTTTATTTATTATTTATTTCTTTAACATATTTTCATGGTTTATTTTTATTGTTCCAATAGCATTCTATATATGGTGTACTTTTATTGTTTCGATGGTACTCATGAGATATTTTACAGTGTGTTTTGGATTGTCCATTCTTATGCATAATATGTTCCATGGTGTATTTTAGATTGTTCCTATAGTATTCCTAAATTACAACAACAACAACAACAAAGCCTTTAAGTCCCAAACAAGTTGGGGTAGGCTAGAGTTGAAACCTAACAGAAGCAATCAAGGTTCAGGCACGTGAATAGCTGTCTTCCAAGCACTTCTATCTAAGGCTAAGTCTTTGGGTATATTCCATCATTTCAAGTCTCCTTTTATTGCCTCTACCCAAGTCAACTTTGGTCTTCCTCTGCCTCTCTTCACGTTACTATCCTGACTTAGGATTTCCACTACGCACCGGTGCATTTGGAAGGTCTCCGTTGCACATGTCCAAACCATCTCAACCGGTGTTGAACAAGCTTTTCTTCAATTGGTGCTACGCCTAATCTCTCACGTATATCATCGTTCCGAAGTCGATCCCTTCTTGTATGACCGCAAATCCAACGCAACATACGCATTTCTACGACACTTAGCTGTTGAATATGTCGTCTTTTCGTAGGCCAACATTCTGCACCATACAACATAGCAGGTCTAATCGCCGTCCTATAAAACTTGCCTTTTAGCTTCTGTGGTACCCTTTTGTCACATAGGACACCAGACGCTTGCCGTCACTTCATCCACCCTGTTTTGATTCTATGGCTAACATCTTCATCAATATCCCCGTCCCTCTGTAGCATTGATCCTAAATATCGAAAGGTATCCTTCCTAGGCACTACTTGACCTTCCAAACTAACATCTTCCTCCTCTCGAGTAGTAGTGCCGAAGTCACATCTCATATACTCAGTTTTAGTTCTACTAAGTCTAAAACCTTTGGATTCCAAAGTCTCCCGCCATAACTCCAGTTTCTGATTCACTCCTGTCCGGCTTTCATCAACTAGCACTACATTGTCCGCGAAAAGCATACACCAAGGGATGTCCCCTTGTATGTCCCTTGTGACCTCATCCATCACTAAAGCAAACAAATAAGGGCTCAAAGCTGACCCTTGATGTAGTCCTATCCCACGGTTTTTTTAGCTCCCATATTACATAAGGTGTTCCATGCTGTACATCTCATCATTTTTATTGTATTGATGAAACCATGGTGTATAATGGTATATTTTAATTGGTTTCATATATTTGGGAGATGTTCTACGGTGTGTCCTTTATATTTTGTTTTTTACTTTATTTTCCATTTAGTTATTGTTATGTATTCACGGTCATTTTGTATTTATCTAATTTCATATCATTTTTATTGTATCCATGATCTTATAGTAAGATTCAGTCAAACTTTTTCTTCTTTAATATGAAAAGTTCATTTTATAATTCTTATGAGGTGTATTATAAATTATTATCATAGGATTCATGAGACCTTGCATGATGCATTCTGAATTATTCTCATGGTATTTCTGTGATGTTTCATGATGTATTTTGAATCCTCCACGGCTGAAAG
The DNA here is from genome assembly GCF_019320115.1 of Miscanthus floridulus. Taxonomy (NCBI): domain Eukaryota; kingdom Viridiplantae; phylum Streptophyta; class Magnoliopsida; order Poales; family Poaceae; genus Miscanthus; species Miscanthus floridulus. The sequence continues at coordinate 77,590,080 of NC_089591.1, forward strand.
TATTTATGTTCCATACACATTGTAATTCAAAATGTTCCTATAGTATAGACATGATATGTTTCATAGTGTATTTAAGTTGTTTACATAGTATTCATGAGATGTTCAATGGTGTATTCCAGATTGCCCACTGGAATTGGACTCGTTAGCTGATCTGTCATCTCTGTCAGTAGCACACCACTTCATACATTGGAGGTTCTCCTACTAAATTAGGGGAGCTACAACCTGTGAGGGTTAAGACAGCCTCCGAGTATTGCTTTAAGAAGATCTCTTTAGTGGGAGAATTCCCTGTGAGCCATTATAAAAGATGGTGGTAGCCACTGAAAAGTTCATGTTCCATCAATACCACCAGTTTGATTTTGTCGAGCTGTATGGACCACTGCCGTGACGTCCGTCTATGGTTTGAGCTATTTTAGTGCACGTGGCTGGCCCCTTTTTTTTGGATAATGGACATTTTGCCCCTGCGTGGTCAGTACATCCCATGGCTCATAGCTGCTTGACTTCTCCTCTCTTGCTCGTGACTTTCCCATGAGCGCTCCTTTCCCAGCTCCGTCTCCACCGAAACCCTACAACTAGCGGCGACGGTAGAGGAGGTGGCAGCACGTGCGCGGCTGTGGTGCGTGGGAGGTGGCACGCGGGCTGCGGTGCCTGGGCGACGCGCGGGAGGAGGCGGCATCGCCAGGAAATCCCCCACCTCTGCACCCCCATCTCGAACTGCAAGATGCTTTCGTGGCTTCCAAAGGGGTAAGTCTTCCCTTAGTACTCCCACAATTGATTTCTAGTTTCAGTAGATTAGATGCGTTATCGAAGTTCAATCTCGGGTAGCTTCACTGTTAAACTACATCTGTAGGATGGACCAAGAGTCAAGCTACAATCTAGAAATAAGGATTATTTCTAGCAATACTCAGTGCCGAAGGTTTAGCTTTAACAAAGTGGTAGATGCAGACACAGGATGAATTTCAAAGATCTTGTTGATGAGATTGTGGAGAAGTACCCACCTCGTTTTAGAGAGGTAGTGAAAGTGTACTACTATTGTCCTGTGTCTAAGTCCAACATTGAGGTCAGCACAGACCAAGAATTGGTTGCTATGTTTGCCAGGCATGTTGAAACCAAGTGCATTTACATGTTGATTGCTCATCACCTTCCTAGATGTGAGCCACCTAGCATACCAGATTGGGAAGATGTGCATCCTATATCCTTTAAAATCTCAAGCACACCTTCAATCTGTGATCCATGCCTTGCACAAATTAGCCAAGCCACATCTCAACCTTCCATTCAAGCTGCTACTGAGACACATCCTTCTTAGTCAAATCCTACCACTGGAACTGCTGAGACACAACCTGAGGATGTTTACCTAATGAATCTTGAACCAGAGAATGAGCATGCTGGAGTTGATGAGGAGAACCTGTACAGTGATATGCTACCCCAGAAATACCCAGTCCCACCTGATGAGGAGAACCCAGGGACTGACTCTTAATGTGATGTTGATCATGAGGATACTGGCCCTGACTGTGAGGGTTCTGATCCTTACTTTGATGATGAGCCTGTGACTGACAAAGTTCCAACTCACATCCATGAAGTAGTGATTGGCAAATATAACCCACCAATGGTTGTGGGTAGTATTTATCCCAACATAGCTACTTTTAAGCTTTCTTTAGCCACTCATGCTATAATAAATGAATTTGAGTATAACAATGAGAAAAGTGAACCGGGGAAAGTGAGGGCCTACTGCTCTGCGAGAATTGATGGCTGCAAGTGGAGGATCCATGCTTCTACCATGGGTGACAATGTTACAGTCAAGGTAATGTGTACCAACTTATGTCTTTTTTCTGGTCCTTGTAGTTATTTTATTAACAATGTTAATAATTCCTTTTTCTTGTGTTAGGTGAAGAGGAATCCTTTTCCTCGCGATTGCAGCAGTACTAGAAGGAGTGGTAATGTCAAGCATGCATCCAAGTTCTAGTGTTGTGAAATGGCGAAAGACTGGCTAGTGGATGACGTAACAGTTCATGCAATAGAACTGCAGACCAGGATCAAGGATAAATTTAAGGTACTTGTGCCATACAAAAGGGTTTATTATGGTAGACAACTTGCCATTGACCAATTGTATGGGAAGTGGGGATTAAGTTTTGACAATTTGTTCAGATTCAAGGAGCAAATAGAATCATCTAGTCCAAGAAGTTTTGTAGCGATTGATCATCATACTGTAGGTGACAAGATTAGGTTCAATAGGTTATTCTTTGCAATGAAACCATGCATTGATGTATCCAGTAGCTGTAGGTGTGATAGATTCATAGACCAATGACAATTGGATTTGGTTTATGCAAAGGCTTTGGGAAGCAATAGAAACCCCTGCTGGTTTGACATTTTCTACAGACTGTGGTCAAGCAGTCATGGCTGGTGTCACTAAAGTCTTTCCAACAATAGAACACAGTGAATGTATGTGGCATTTGGTCTAAAATTTCAAGAAATGATGGACTGAGAAAGTATTTGATGATCATTTGTGGGCTACTGCTTATTCTTGGAATGCATACTGGTTTGACAGAAACTACCTTGCCATGGCAGAGGCAAAACTAGAGGCTATGGAATATTTGAAGTAGAATCACAAGAAGCTATGGACCAGGAGCCAGTTTTCCACATGTAGCAATGTTGACTATGTGACAAACAACCTTGCTGAGAGCTTTAACAATTGGATCAAGGATGACAAGGCATTGCACCTAGATGACCTAATGGACAGGATCAAGCAGAAGTTGATGGTTAAGTGGAACAATAGAAGAAAGATTGCAAGGCAGATGGATGGTACTATACTTGCACCAATCTTGAAGAAGTTGAAAGAGGAAAGTAGGAACATTGACATGGAAGTAATTAGTGGATCAGATGGCGGAGATTTTAGATATGCAGAGGTGTGTGCCAAAGGTGGGACTGGATTCAGATATGTTGTAAATCTAGAGGACAAGACTTGCACCTGTAGGGCTTGGTAGCTGTCTAGGAAGCCTCATAAACATGCATTGGCCTTCATCACTTCAATCAGGAATGAGAATATTGAGAATTACGTGGACAATTATTTCTCAGTTGAAAAGTTCAGATCTGCTTATGAGGGCATCATTCCTGCTATTCCTGGCAAAGAGATGTGGCCAAAATTAAATCATGGCTTCTTCATGCATCCTCCTCTGCTGATATCCACATCTGGTAGGAGACAAAAATAGAAGGTTCAAGACAGCCATAGAAGGTTAAAGAGGGAACAAGGTGTAGGCTCGAGATGGTGGACTAGAGGGGGGATGAATAGTCCTTTCTAAATTTAAACGCACCAGCTAACCGAAATAAATACGGAAATAAAACAATCGGACAAGCCAAGACTACACCCCTCTATCGAAGTTCACAAACACCTTATAAATATCCTAATTAGGCAACAAAAGTGTTTGGCTAGCTAGAGCTCACCTATCCATTTCTAGGAGCAAGGTCACACAAACCTATGCCACTAGTATTATGCACACCGAGGAGCTTTTACACAATCACTACAAGAGATGTGTGGCTTTTTGATGTATTTGGTATGACAACAGGTGATAATGTCATTATATTATTCGGTTTATGACATTATGGTTTAGGCATTTTGACTTGGTGACAATAAAAGGTTGTATGTCACAAATAATGTCATACAGCTAGTTCAATTCCATCCAATGACGATATTTGTGATGTCACAGAGGCATTTTCTGTGTCACAAAGACAAATTTACAAATTTCATCAATCTATGATAGAGTTTGTGCGTAAAAAAATATTGATTTGTTTACATGTTGTTCTCCATGTTGGCATGTTCAACAGCTGTGTGGTCGGGTTGGTCCATATACTTTTTAATTTTCATTGTTTTCCCATTATATTTCATCTCATGTTATCTATGTTTCACAGCCCACGTTGTTAACATGGTGTTTTATTTTATATAGCCTAATCACTAAATAAAAAAAAACACAAACAAAACATGCAGCCATGTGATGTGAAGAGGGGTCGCTAAAAATATCAAAACACCGGTGGACGATTGGTCGTTTAAGACTTATAGTCGGTCACAATAAAAAATGTATGCATCCATTGTTTCAATAATAATAAAAGAATAATTAAAGAAACATTGAGTGTTTTTCTTATCATGTGTGTAATTATTCATTTCTAAACTCAAACTAATAGGTTGGTGATATGAAAAGGTATGTAGAAAAGTGAAGAAGAGAGATAAAAATTAATAGAGACGTACATTCATATATATATATATATATATATATATATATATATATATATAAAGAAAGAAAAGAAAATAAAAAGAAAACAAATTTAAACACACACACCACCCTGAACGCCGGACTCTCGTTGTATCCTCCTGCGCCTGACGCTCTCTCGCGTAGTCGCGTGCGCGACTGCACAGCCTGAGAGCCCAGCGAGGTGCGCGTCCTGAGAGGCCTAGCAAGCATGCGAATCTTTTTTTTAGGGGCAAGCATGTGAATCCTGAGTGGCAGCCCATTTGCAAAGGGTCAAGCGTGAGCACGGAAATTACCCAAAAAAACAAGTTGCTGCTAGGGGCTCTCGAACCTAGGACAGAACATATCAAAGGCAACAGGCTCACCACTGCATTGTGATGATTTTGGTAATCAAATATGCATCCATAAATTTATAAAGCAATTATAGCAGCAAATTGACTTCCCACTCAGCGCCCAGCGGACGTACCGCTCGAAGCTAGGATTCGGCCCATCACGTAGGAGACTCAGGACCCACCAACAACTTTTTTAACAAAAAAACTACAGCAACTAGGAATGAAACCTGGTACCTCACTCTAGGCCTTTAAGCACCATACCATTAGACCACGATTAGTTTTTGTTCAATTGCTGTGACCAGCCCATATTTATAAACAATCAACATTACAGAATTTTCAGAGTAAAATATAATAAAATACTAGATAAATCAATAAACAAGATTTCTAACTTTTAATCTGTGGATGAAGCTTCAAAATTGTTTATTACAATCATACAAACTCTAAATTGGATGATCTTTTTCATTGTCCATCTACAATAATTATATATGCATGGTTCTATGAAACATAGGAGTTGTAGTCCGGGTTCCAAGAAATGGCGCATCCATTTTTGTGAACCATTCAAACAATGTTGGATGGAGAAATAACCAATATAAAATTTATAGATATTAATGATTTCTTCAGCTTTGTAGTTGACAATTTTTCCATTTAAAATCATTTAGTATCCCAAAATTATGTTTGAAGTTCTCATATTTTGAAATTCAAATGTTGAACTGTTCAAACAAAGTCGGATGGAGAAACAACCAATACAAAAGTTGTAGATATCGATGAGTTCTACAACTTTGTTGTTGATGACTTTTTCATTTAAAATCACCTACTGTGCGTTGTTCACAAATGGATACATCTCTCACATAGTTATATGGCTAAGTGAAAGATCTATCTATTTGTAAAGAATGTATAGTCTCTATTTATTAAAATTACTTGAAATTTTTATGCAGTGCTTATAGACCTAAAGTATGCTGTTGTGTCAATTTATAGATTTTGCTGACCAAATTTAGATATTATTACAATTATATTGTGGCATTACCATGCAATAGTTGTAATAATATCTAAATTTGGTTAGAAATTTCTACAAACTTGCGTGAAAGCATGGTTTTGGTGTATGATCATTCCTTAAAAAATTCAATTCATTTTAGCAAAGCGTTACTGCATATTATTTACAAATCTATACATCTCTCACATAGTTACATTGCTAAGTGAGAGATGTATCTATTTATGAAGGATGTATATAGTTTCACTTTGTCAAAATTGTTTGAAATTTTTACGGAATGCTTATGGAACTAAAATATGTTGTTTTGTCAATTTGTATATTTTTTTAGACAAAATTCATTTATTATTGGAAATATATATCATTATGAGGGCATTAAACTTATTTTATATTACTTAAAAACTATAATTAAGTTGCTGAGAAAGAATTTAAACTAAATTAATAAACATAATGAGGACACTACGAGCTCAAAACTTAATGAAAGCACTTAAATAATGTGCTTATATTAAATAGCCAAGAAAACTTATATTCTAAAATAAATAAGTCTTAATTCGGCCTTTAAAAAAAGGAACAACCAAACCAGCCCATTCGGCTCCGAAGCGTGCGGCCTGCTAAGGCCCGTTCAGCTCAGAGAAGCCCAATAAAGACACAAACCAGGGAAACCCTAATACCAAAACGATAGTAGCCGTTGATATCAATCTGATGGCCAGGATTCATGTGAACAAGAAAAACACATATATATAAGCCAATGAAACCCTAGTGAGCTCCTCCTCAGTCCTCACAGTCTTCCCTTTCTCTCCCATCGGCCTTCGCTTTCTTGCTTCTTCGCGCGCGGTGGCGCTAGCGGCGGGCGACCCTAATGCGTGCGTGCTACGCGCAACAGGCAAGGCGCTCCTCCATGATTCGGGGCGGCGGGCCCCACGTCGGCGAGGTGCGGGAGCGCGTGCGGGAGGCTGCCTCCTGTTGTGCAAAAGGCGCAGCGGCCCGGTGTGTACGGCACAGGCTCGCGCGGGCGAGCCGCACTTATGCGCATGTCGGAAGAGGCGACACAGTACTTTGGTGGTGGCTCCTGTGGCGGCGGCGGTCCCTCGCTCAGGGCTAGAGCGGTAGCGACTGAATCTGTCATGGCCGAGTCCTAGCAGCAGTGGGCTTGCGCCTCTGTTCCAGCTCGCGAGGCGAACCAGTGTGTGTCTTCTCAGGGCACTCTAGATCGTCGTCCAACAAGCGACTAGAGCCTAGGAGCGAGGGGCGCGTCCAGCCATCCAAAATCACTACTGCGACACCACAAGTAGCGGTCGAGCACAAGGAAGCTAAGAGACAAGTTTCTGTTCTAATCTCATCAGTTGGTTGGAATTCAATAGATCTCCTCAATCATGGTGGGTTTGTTGGTGCTCGTGGATTACAGGGAGTAGCCTGTGAAGGGAGCAAGGATGAAGATGCTGCTGCTTAGTCTGTTGGATTACTAGATGATAAAAAATTGATCCTCCTCTTGATGTGCTGCTTTTTTCCATGTGTGGTATGGGCTAATAGGTATGCGAGCTGCTCTAAACATCAACCTTGTTTCATGATGCTCGAATCTTTTGCAATGAACTATCATCTGGACTATGTTAATCAAGTTGCCTTCATGTGATCTGGCGCTCGGCAAAAATTTGTGCAGATATATGTTTTCTCTTTGGATTTGTAGTGTCCGTAGGAACTTTGTACCACATGCCTTGGTGCAATTTTAGTCAAAAAAATGAGGAATTATTCTTTTGGACTACTATGTGTGCGTCCAGTAGTGCTAGCCCAGGTCATACTCCTAGTTGTGTCAATTTATGTTGCTACAGTTTGACCTTGCTCGTTATCATTTATGTAGTAGTAGTGATAATCTGCTCAATAGCTTGTGTCTTGATCCGTGTGACATGTTAGATCTGTGTGATTATTGAATCATTGATCTTCAACTGTACAGGTGCTTCCATGTTGGACTGTTCCTTGTATTTGCATCTTGTTTGATATCATAAACTTGTTTTCCTAATTTGTTTCTCTATTTGTATAGAAAAAGCTAATTTTCGCAAAATTTTGTATAAAAAATGTCTTACATTAGAGCATACATAATCAGTGTTTCAGATTTAATTTGATGTCTGATTCAGATCTAGATTTATTTTGTACTTGTGCATGTTGTTCTATGTGATTTTTCCTTTTGTTCGTTGAAGTTGCTAACTCCTCTTCTACTATGTAGGTTGTCATTGGCTGTCCCACTATTCATCAAGTTTGAGTACTGAGAATGATGGCGTACGAGTAATGGAAGTAACGGTGATGGGCACGCACAACACGACAGTGGGGCTACGATTTTTCTCTAGATTGTTTATAGGAAAAAGTCTACATCACCCCCTTGAGGTTTGGTACTCTGGTTGATCTACCCCCTGAGGTTTAAAACAGTCTAAGCAGCACCTTAAACTTTCCTAAACCGTTTAACTAACTCCCTGGCTGGTTTTGGGGTTGTTTTGCTGACGTGGACATTTCTTATTAAATAGGTCTGCGGGTATCTCCTAGACAAGAATCGTTCGTAGCTGGACTGGTCAGGCAGCCGCGTTTCGAGGCGTGTGGGCAGGGTTCGAATCCCTTCGCTGACGCTATTTTGCATGGGACTGGCGTTTTTGCATGGCATTGTGACCGTGCGGGTGGGTCGTGTTTACGCGTGTTGCTGGCTTGCTTGCTCGCGTTTGGGCGCGTCGCGGGCTTGCTGCTCGGTTTGTTTGGGTTCATTTTGTTGCGAAAATTTTTACTGCCGCTCACGGCTCGCCGTTCAGACGTGTTTGCTGCTCGTTTTTACGTTTGCACGTGTGGCTTTCGTATTTTGGCGCTCATCTACGGTGTGGTGATGTTGGTCTTGAGCGCGTCGTCGGCCACCGCCATGAGCTCCCGCGCCAGGGAGACGCCCACCTTGCCGACCTCGTCCTCGCGCTGGTACACGTAGTTGAAGCACTCGTCGGTGGCGCCCTTGTGTGTGCGCACCGTGTGGAGCAGCCGGTACTTGGTGCGCGAGGTCTGTAGTTTGTAAACCGAACCGAATAATCCCAAAGTCATGTAAACAAACTTGTAGATCGCTTCTAGCTCTACAATTTTTGTTACTACACCTTTCGCTGGATCGGGCTGGTTTGAGAGTTTGAGGGAGCCGAAGATTGAGTTTCAGCTTGTATATTTGAGGTGGTATTGATCAGTTCATTCAATTCGGAAATTTTGAACGCGGCCGACTGTTCAGAAGCTTGCTGCCGCGTGGCCTCGCGCGCTCGGCCGGACAGGAAGGGCTCACCGGCGTCGAGGGCGGCGTCACGCTGCTCCAGCGCATGGGCGTGGGCATGCTGCTCTCACTCACCCACGCTGCACCTCCTCCAGCACCGCGCGGCCGCCGGCGTGCACGCAGAAGTGCTCGAACGCGCGGCGGAAGTCCGGGATCAGCAAGCCAGCGACGCGCGTAAACACGACCCACCCGCATGGTCACAGTGCCATGCAAAATAGCATCAACCAAAAAAATGCGTCGGCGAAGGGATTCGAACCCTGCCCACATGCCTCGAAACGCGGCTGCCTGACCAGTCCAGCTACGAACAATTCTTGTCTAGGAGATACCCGCAGACCTATTTAATAATAAATGTCCACGTCAGCAAAACAGCCCCCCAAAACCACCCAGGGGGTTAGTTAAATGGTTTAGGAAAGTTTAAGGTGCTGCTTAGACGGTTTTAAACCTCAGGGGGTGGATCAACCAGAGTATCAAACCTCAGGGGGTGATGTAGACTTTTTCCTTTGTTTATATGTGATGCCGATACATTGAATCGGATAAATTAAGTGGATATTTTATAGTGTATTTTGAATGGTTGATTAAATATATTATGTGGGCTTCTACTCTGTACGGGTTATATGGGCTGCGTTGATCTATTATGTTCGGGCTGTTTGATGTTCTGTACGAAATTAAAATTTTGGTTGCGTGGCCTATTATGCTGATGGGCCGGAGAAAATTTGCACCGGCTCGCATTAAAATTGGGTTGTAAAAAAAAATTTGTGGGCTGCTAAGTGGGCCGAAAATAAATTTTGAGAAAGCTAAATAGGCTGAAAGACTACAGATAAATGGGATTGCTATGTAAAAAAATGGGCCAAACAATGTTTTGGGTCTGTTATAAGTTTGCCAACCACGTGGGCCTTAACAGGACCATATTTCAATTTTATGACATTTATTGATCTGCCAACTCAGCGCCACAGTCATATGTCTACATGGCATGAGGCAAGATTTTATGACAATACACTAATGTCAATACTTGTGACGTTAGATATATAAATGTCACATAATAAATTTATGACGGTGGCTTTTTGACGTTTGGATTTTCATCAACGAGATGTCACAAATCTTAAATTATGACGTAAATTCCATATATTATGACATATTAGAATGTCAAAAAGCCACACATTTTTTGTAGTGAATTCTAGTAAGCAAAAGCACAAAGCTCCTAAGTTCACTAGTAATGCTCAATAACAAGGCAACCAATGCTAAATTATAGAGCGTAAATACTTAGCTAGAAAAACTAAGTAATGTGACTAACAAGGTTACATAAACCTAAATTAGCCACGTAAGGGAGCTACTTCTATGCTACATAAGTAAGAAGCTAACTAGTGAGCTACACAAACTAACTAATTACAAGAGCAACTACACAAGCACAATGTATATGAAAGTAGTTACTAGCTTGTAGTAAGGGGATTGCAAACCAACGGGAAGAACAATGTTGACACGGATAATTTTCTCTCGAGGTTCACGTGCTTGCCAACACGCTACGTTCCCGTTGTGTCGACCGCTCACTTGTTGGTTCGACGGCTAATTAGGCATCACCCGCCAAGCCCACACGTCGGGCACCGTAAGAATCCTACCCTAAAAGTGAGGGTAGCGCAATGACACGCTCAACTAGAGTTGCTCTTCGCGGCTCCAGCGGGGCGAGCACAATATCCCTCACAAAGCTCTTTTATGAAGCACCACACAAGCTTCTGAAAGCTCTAGTTTGGTTTTGGTGAATTAATGAAACTCTAAGTGCTAACCTAGTTTATCAAGTGATCATGAGATAGGTAGCACATTTCAAGTGGTGAAGCAAATGAAGATCATGACATGATGATGGTGATGCCATGGTGATGATCAAGTACTTAGACTTGAAAAGAAGAAAGAGAAAAACAAAAAGCTCAAGGCAAAGGTATAAATAGTATGAGTTATTTTATTTTGATGATCAAAACACTTAGAGAGTGTGATCATATTTAGGTTCGATAGCCGTACTATTAAGAGGGGTGAAGCTCGTATCGGAACGCGGTTATCAAAGTGTCACTAGATGCTCTAACTCATTGCATATGCATTTAGGATCTAGTGGTGTGCTAACACCCTTAAAAATGTTTGTGAAAATATGTTAACACATGTGCACAAGGTGATACACTTAGTGGATTGGCACATTTGAGTAAGGGTTAGGAACTTCACCGACGGAGTATCCGTCCTGTAGAGTGCGGATAGTGCGACGGTGCCACCGGCACCCTAGACAGAAAAGACGGAGGTCACTGTAAGTGACCGAACGTTGGTCTCGATTTGACCGACAGCGTCCTGGTCAGTGGCAGCAGAGGGCGCGCAGCGTCGGTCTCTGACCGACGCTGGGTCATTAAGTGATCGGACACTGACAGGCTTGAAAGTGCATCTAACCCTTTAGTGGGTTTTGGGATGATTGAATGACAACGTGATTAAAGGACTAACCCGTTTACTAAGTGTGGACAGGTAATAGGTTATCTCACAGGTACTTAGTGAAAGCCCAAATGATGTGTTGTTGTATAAATAATCTAGTTCAAGCACAAGACAACAATGCAAATAGAATTCATATGAAGGCTTATTTATTGTGGGATTTCCATATACTATGTGAAAAGCAAGCTCGTGATTATTAGTTAATGAGACATGAGGGATTGCATATGGAATGATCTCATATTTGAAGCTTGCTAAATTAAAATGAAAAAGATAACAATACATATGAGTGGATAATTCAACAACAAGATGTGACTTGATGGCTTGAAGGGTGAAGGGCAAGCGGCGGCTTGGCGGCCGAAGAACCTAGCTAGGGTGAAGAAGAAAGTACTTGCATTTAGTTGAGGTACTAATCAAGCTAAGATGGTCATATTAATGTGAAGAATCAAATCTATAATAAAGTATTTGATGGAAGTGACTTGATACATTTGGGATTATTCAAATTTGATGAATGGAATCAAGTCACATGCTCAAGATGGCTATGCTCAAGTGAAAAGATCAACATCAACTTGTTAGCACCCTTACTTGATGAAGATTGGAAGGGACGACATCAATTCAAAAGAAATCAACTCAAGTGGTATAAATTCATTTTTCCTTTGATCTTGAGTTTAATAGGTATGCCGTACTATTAAGAGGGATGCATCATATTGATAGATAATGTTTCATAAGTGCTCAAGCCAACCCATGTGAGTTTTGAGTATTTGAGCGATAAAAGAGCTAACTAATTTGTTGCTGGTCTGGCAATACCGGACGTGTCCGGTATTCACACCGGACGTGTCCGGTATTTGTCCAGCAGCTGTAAAATTGTTGTTCTCGGGTTGGTTCGTCGGGAGTTCCGACGTAGGTCGGGAGTTCCGATGGTCGGGAGTCCCGGCATGGGTCGGGAGTTCCAACGTCTCGCACTTCAACTGACTTGGATGGTTCACTGTTCTGGTCATACCGGACGTGTCCGATATGGATAACCAAGAAGCCAACGACTAGTTTTCAAAAGCCTTGAGGGTCAGGAGTTCCGACGTGAGTCGGGAGTTCCGATATGCGTCTAGAGTTCTGACACCTCACTAACTTTAACTCACTTACATGTTTTTCAAAATTGCTGAGGGTCAGGGGTTCCGACTTGAGTCAGGAGTTCCGACGGTAGAAAGTCCCAGCATTCTTTGGGAGTTTCGACGCATCACAACATCACTGTAACTTAGTTACCATTGGCGCAGTGTGAGTCATACCGGACGTGTCTGGTATGCATACCGAACATGTCCGGTATTGCAACGGCTATAAAACGGCTAGTTTTCTAAGGGGGCTATAAATACACCCAAGCCTCCACCTTTGGAGGCTGCTGATTCTGCTAAGATAGACACATGTTTTTTAGCCTTGCCAACTCTCTAAAACCCTCTCTTAGTGAGTGTGTGATCCAAATTACAAAATCAATTTGTGGGTTAAGAGAGAATTTGAAAAAGAGAGCAAGCCATCACTTGAGCACTTGTGCATATTATCAATCTTGTGATTCGCATTTGTTACTCTTGGACTCTTCGGTCCTAGACGGCTAGGCGTCGTCGGAGAGCAACCGAGAGATTGTGGTTGCTTCAGAAAGTTTGTAACGGTCGATTCCGCCTGCCTCGGAATCATCTAGTGGAAGGAGGAAAAGGAGTTGGAAAAGACTCTGACTAGAGTGACCTTTGTGGTACCCTCTAGGGCTGACCTTTGCTAGGTCGCCCACAGCCCCTCTCAACGGAGAGTAGGACTCGAACGAGTCCGAACTTCGGATAAAATAAATATCAGTGTCTTAATTCGTATTTCATTTGATATTTGTGTTGCTTTAGCTATTCTGCAGGTTCTCTGTGTATTTTACTATCTCTAATAGTTTCCTGTAGTTTGGATTGAAGATAGAAATCAAAAGAAGCAAGTTGGGGGCTATTCCTCTAAAGTCGTGAATACCGGACATGTCCGGTATTAACCCCTGTGCCAAACTGAATTGAATTGTGTTCTAACTCTTTGGTTGTATGCATTTGGCTCCTAGATTCATTTAATATCTTTTATATACTCTATGGCTAACTTGTGAGGGGTGGTACTCTTTATTTGGAGTTTCCATTTTTGGAAACTCACTCTACTAATTATTTTCGCTTTTAAAGGTGTTAATTTTCAGAAACGCCTATTCACCCCCCCTCTAGGCGACATCCTAGGTCCTTTCAAGGCTACGTCCGGTCCCACTGACATGGCAGTACACATAGGAGAGCCGAGTGACCGGACGCTAGGGAGAGTCCGGTCGAGCATGACCAGACGCATCCGGTCGTGAAAAATCATTTCTAGATGCTTACTGGAAACAACCAGACGTTGAGGTCCAGCGTCCGGTCACTTTGAGCTACTACGTCTGGTCGTCACTTGACCATTGAGATCGGACGATCAACATTTGAAGAGAGGAGACACGTGGCACGCATCGCGTGACCGGACACTGAGGTCCAGCAGTCCGGTCAATACGATCGGAGCATCCGATCACCCCGTGTTGTGCCTAGTGAAGAGGTACAACGGCTCTATTTCATGGGGGCTTCTATTTAAGCCCCATGACTGGCTCAAGCTCACTCTCTTGGCCATTTGTATTGACATAGTAACCTTATAAGCTTAGCCAAAGCTCTTCCACTCATCTCCATCATTGATTCATCATCTTTGTGATATTGGGAGAGAATCCAAGTGCATTGCTTGAGTGTTTGCATCTAGAGGTACTTGGTGTTCAGTGTTTTGCTATAGGATTCGTTTGTTACTCTTGGTGATTGCCGCCATCTAGATAGCTTGGAGCAGCTGAGGATCGTCGAGCAGAGGTTGGTGATTATCTCCAGCTCTGATCGTGGTGATTGTGAGGGGTTCTTGACATTTTCCCGGTGGAGAGCCAAAAGGTACTTTAGTGGATTACTCGTGGCTTATAGTGATCCTCATCTTGTGTTGGTTGTGCGGCACCCTATTGAGGGTTTGGCATGTGATTCCAATTAGCTCGTGAACCTCCAAGTGAGTGAATCACCACAACGAGGAGTAGCTTGTCGGCAAGCAAGTGAACCTCGATAAAAAATTATTATATTCATCATTTGATTCTGAGGTGATTAGGTCTTCATTGGTATTCATTCTTGTGATTGATTGGCTCCTTCTTCGATATGGCGATATAAACAAATTGCTCACTCTCTTTACATTACCGCAAACTAGTTGTCAAGCTCTTTAGTGTAGCTAGTTGTGAGAGCTTGTTAGTTTGGTTAGTGTGGCTCTTTAGTTAGCTTTTGAGAGTACACTAACTTAGTGTAGTGTCATAGCTATTGTGTGGATAGAAACTATATAAACTAGAATTGTGGTAGGTGGCTTGTATTTTTAGTAGGCTAGCGCAACACTTGTTTTGCCTCATAATTATCTAACCGGTTTGTTAAGTGTTGTTGTAGAAATTTTTAATAGGCTATTCACCCCCCCTCTAGCCATTAGGACCTTTCAGCTACTTGCAGGCTTCGACGGAGACCACCACCAAGCCATCTAGGAGGTGGCAACCTCTAAGAGTAACAAGCACCACCGGCATGTAACTCGATCACTTAGTGCCACTTGATGCAACCTTACGATGCAATCGCGCTAGAATCGCTCACTCACTCGATCAGATGAACACTATCAAGTTCAAGTGAGTTAGAAGGACTCCCAAGCACTCTCAAGCATGGACACAAAGTCCCCCAAGATGCTCAACCTCAGCCATGGCCTGAGACCATCTTCTATTTATAGTCCCACAGGCTAAAATAGCCGTTACCCCTTCACTGGACATTTTTTGGGACGACCGGACGCGTCCGGTGTGGTGACCAGACATGTCCGGTCGCTGCATCCGATCACTGCTTGACTACTGAAAGATCCTAATGGCTAGAAGAGGTGAATAGCTTATTAAAATTTCTACAACAACACTTAGCAAACCGGTTAGATAAATACGAGGTGAAGCGAGTGTTGTGCTAGCCTACTAAAAATGCAGGCCACCTACCACAATTCTAGTTTCTATAGTCTTTATTCACACAATGGCTATATCACTACACTAAGTTAGGATGCTCTCAAAGACTAACTAAAGAGCCACACTAACCAAACTAACAAGCTCTCACGACTAGCTACACTAAAGAGCTTAACAACTAGTTTGTGGTAATATAAAGAGAGAGCAAGATGGTTATACCGTCGAGTCAAGGAATGAACCAATCAATCACAAGAATGAAGACCAATCACCTCGGAATCAAATGATGACACAATGATTTTTTACCGAGGTTCACTTGCTTGCTGGCAAGCTACTCCTCATTGTGGCGATTCACTCACTTGGAGGTTCATGCGCTAATTAGCATCACACGCCAAACCCTCAATAGGGTGTTACACAACCAACACAAGATGAGGATCACACAAGTCACAAACAATTTACTACAGTACCTTTTGGCTCTCCGCCGGAGAATGGTCAAGAACCCCTCACAATCACCACGATCAGGAGCCGAAGACAATCACCTATCCTCTGCTCGACGATCCTCGTTGCTCCAAGCCATCTAGGTGGCTGGCAATCACCAAGAGTAATAAGCAAATCCCACAACAAAACACGAACACCAAGTGCCTCTAGATGCAAACACTCAAGCAATGCACTTGGATTCACTCCTAATCTCACAAAGATGATGAATCTATGATAGAGATGAGTGGGAGGGCTTTGGATAAGTTCACAAGGTTGCTATGTCAATGCAAATGGCCAAGAGAGTGAGCTAGAGCTAGCCATATGCCTTTAAATAGAGCCCCCAATGAATAGAGCCATTGGGCTCACAGAGCATTGAAATACAGGCTGACCGGACGCAGTCGGTCAGGTTGATCGGACGCTGGACCCCTACGTCCGATCGCTCAATGCTCGCCACGTGTCTCCTCTTTTGAATCTCCACCACTGTGATCTCAACGGTCATCGGTGCACTTAAGTTGTGACCAGACACGCTACTCGAAGTGACCGGACGCACCATCACTAGCGTCCGGCCGTTTCCAGTAAGCATCCAGAGATAGAGTTTTGCGACCAGACATGTCCGGTCACCCTCGATCGGACTCTCCCCAGCGTCCGGTCAGTCACCCTCTTCTCTGTGCACTGCCATGTCAGCAGGACCGAACACTGAATAGTGTTCAGCCTAAAGTCCGGTCACTTTTCTTCTTAGAGTCCGGTCAGTCTCCGCTGACTGACCGGCGCCTAGGTTTAGCCACCGGACGTGCCCGGTCCCACGAGGACAACATTCAGTGCACTCTGTGAAACCCTATCTTTTTTGTACGGGCGGATACTCCACCAGTGAAGTTTCGAACCCTTGCTCTCAAGTGCTAAACACAATGTGTATCACCTTTGTACATGTGTGTTAGCATATTTTCACAAATATTTTCAAGGGTGTTAGCACTCCACTATATCCTTAATGCATATGCAATGAGTTAGAGCATCTAGTGGCACTTTGATAACCGTATTTCGATACGAGTTTCACCCCTCTTAATAGTGCGACTATCGAACCTAAATGTGATTACACTCGCTAAGTGTCTTGATCACCGAAACAAAATGGCTCCTACCACTTATACATTTGCCTTGAGCCTTTTGTTTTTCTCTTTCTTCTTTTCAAGTCCAAGCACTTGATCATCACCTATGGCATCACCATCATCATGTCATGATCTTCATTTGCTTCACCACTTGGAATGTGCTACCTATCTCATGATCACTTTGATAAACTAGGTTAGCACTGGTTTAATCAATTCACCAAAACCAAACTAGAGCTTTCAACCGCCACATGTCCCATTCAAACGAAGTAGTCGTTGCCGCCTAACTGCGATCAAATGCATCCGGTGTGTCAACCGGACATAGGAGGGGCAACATACGGTCGAGTCCAGAGAGCTCCCAGAGCCGCTTAACTATGACCGAATGTGTCCGATGTGGCCGACCGGACGCGCCCTACGTCTGATCCTCTCTGGACCAACACCCGCGCCCCACATCATCATGACCTAACGCTAAACAGTGATTGCTTAGTGTCCGGTCACTGCTACGAGCCAGAGTCTAGTCACCTCGGCAACTCTGCCCACGCTTGGCTAGAATACCGGACATGTCTGGTATCGATATCGGACGCATCCGGTCATGTTGGGAAGATACCGGACACGTCCGGTCCACATATCGAACGCGTTCGGTCACCCTGTGACCAGCGCATTCAACTCCTTTTCTTCACCAACTTCTTCTCCTTTGCAAATGTGCCAACACCACCAAGTGTACACCACCATGTGTATGTGTGTTAGCTTTTCACAAATATTTTTCAAGGAGTTAACCACTCATCTTGTCCGCGCCACTCAATCCTAGCAACGATGCAAAGTTAGATCACTTCGAGTGGCACTAGATGACCAATATACAAATAAGTTTGCCCCTCTTGATAGTACGACCATCTATCCTAAACCTAGTCATCAACTTCTCTACACACCTATGACCGATGAAATGAAATACCCTAGGTTATACCTTTGCCTTGCACATTCCACTCCATCTACTCCAATGTCGATGCAACACATGCACCAACACCATCAACAATGATATGATCCACTTCATATCATCACGTGATCATATTAGTTCATCGATCTTGACTTCACTTGTTTTTCACCGTTGCCTTCGTCCATCGGTGCCAAGTCTTGTTCAAGCTTCACCGCCACGTGGTCTATTGCTCCAAAGCCTCCAGCTTGCCCTTCATGCTTACAACCGGTCCATTAAGTCAAGTCATGTCTTGATCTTCTCCACCTTGATCACATGACTCAGTGTCATATCTCATGTGCAATAAGTTCCTTCATCATCACATGTGTGAGCTTTGCAACATCTTCGAGCCATTTCCACCTTCATGGCATATGTTGCTCACACACATGTACCTATGGACTAATCATATGTGTATCTCACATAAACACAATTAGTCCACCTAGGTTGTCACTCAATTACCAAAATCACACAAGGACCTTACACAAGGGTAGGCACCTAGTGCCCCATATGTGGACAATATGGCCATCATTGGCATACTTGCAAAAATGGGGATCCAGCTGACATTGAGGCTATGAAGTTAGAGATGTATGTAACCATATTTATGTATGTACTGCTATTTATGTATGTTCTACCATCATAAATATGACTACAAAATCTAACTACAATTGTAAAAATGACAGGGGAGAGCCAAAGAAGAAGAAGAAGAAGAAGGTAGCACCAACCCCTACATGTACAATAGAGACTAGCATTGTGCCATTCACTGCCCCTAGAATGACATTTCCAGCAACATTGAGCACTTCAACTTCAGTCCCTAGGCCCAACAAAAGGAAGAGAAAGTCCCCCTCTATGACTCAATCATCTACTGCATCTATCAAGTAAGACATTTCTCTGTGTTGCTTGTTGTGAAGGAAACATAACATTTCTAAACTAAATGTTCTTACTAGACCAAAAGATCAGGGATAGGCTCCAATTCAGGTGGACCCAATTCCATTGCCCATGTTGCTACCTTCTCCACATGAAACAACACAGGAAAAAGCACCAGAGAAGGAGAAATCTGCAGCAGGGAAGAAGAGGACAACACAAGTGAACATGAAGGCAGCATCAATCAAGAAGAAGGCAGTAGAGAAGGAAGCTAACAAGAACACTAGTTCTCCAGCCACGGGAACTAGGAGCAAGGTGCAGAGTTCTCCATCCTAGCCCTAGCAATAGGAACTAGGAGCAAGAGACAGTTGCTGATATAACCTGAAAGTTCTTGCAACCATTTTGGAGTGATTTTGGTATGTTAGTTGCATGTATGACCAAAACTGTAATAGTGTGGTCCAATGTGATGCCTATGAAATGGTTATTTGACCAAAACTCTACTATGGTCCAACTTCTCTTGGCCTAAAATGGCTGTGACTAAACCTATGTGGTTAATGGGTGACCAGAACTATGTTGCCTTCTTATTGGCTTGTTGAAATCTATGAGCATATTTCTGTGATATTGGCTTGCTGAAATATGACCATATTTCTATGATAATTTCTGTTATAATGGCTGAAATATGTGAGCTTATTGCCTTATTTATTGGCCGTGCTAGACATGCTGTAGCCTGCAGCTGCTGCTGGACAGGTGCCAAGGCACTATAGCAGCGAGCCCAAGGGCATGCGCACTAGCCACAACAGCCAGCCCAACAGCAAAACCAACAGCCGATCAGGCTTCCATCGCTCGTTTTTTTAATGGAAAGGAGCTGTCGGTGGTGGCACAGAAGGAAGCAGCAAATTTTTCCAATCCATGTTCATTAAGGGGTACTTTGGACATTGAGAGCTCCTGTTAGGACCTATTACAGGCAAAGTTCACGACGGTGGCTTGGAGGGGATGAAATTTGTGAACCGATGGTTGACAAAGAAGATGAAATTTTTCAGGTGTCATGCAAGGAAGTTGCATCTTTTATAATGGCTCTCAGGGAATTCTCTCATCTTTTTATGTAGATCCAGAAAACCTCTCATCCCTGTTCCACCCATACAGAGCGGCGCTGTAGTCCATATGTATCGATGCGGGACCCATAGGATACCCCGTAAGGAAGAGAGAAGATCTAATCCAACTAGGATTCTTCCCATGTAATCTTAGTAGTAGAACTATTAAGTAATCCTACTAGAAAATCTCATTGCAAACCGACTAGGACTCTGACTTCCTAACTATATAAAGGAGGGCAGGGCTCCTGAGAGAGAGGGGCAATAATTGTACAACACAACACATCACGATCAATCCAACGCAAAGGCTAACGCCGACTGGACGTAAGGTTATTACTCGATCTACGATCGAGGGTCCTGAACCAGGAATAAATTGACTATCTCTTGCATTAACCATCGAGTTCAGCATACGCCTAAGCCCGAACATACTGCCCTCGGGTACCCCCGTGGCAGGCTATCGGTGGTGAAACATCGACAGCTGGCACGCCTAGGTAGGGGGTTTCGGCGACTTTGCATCAAGAGCTCGATGGACCTCGACAACATAATCTTCCCGACGGGATCAACTCTCATCTTTGGCTCATAGATCTGTGAGGCAGACAACAACGGCAAGCTTTAGGGCCATCTCCTTAAAGATCTAGATCATCATAAAGAATTTCCTATTTCAACAACTACAACGGATCAGCTCACCAGAAGATTCGCGCAGCTCATAGTGTCCGATTCAAATCAGATTTCACGGCCACTCGTATCCGATTCGAATTCAAGCTCCAAGGCGAAGTTTTATCCGAGTGCTTTCAAAAAACCGAGTTCTTTTTTGGCAAGATTCTAGAGCTCAACCCAAAACAACTCGGATTACCCTCAGAATTCTTTCAAGAAGTCGAGTCCTTTTCCATTTGGGTTCGACAACATGGCAAAATCCTATCAGGGACAGTTCGAAAGATCTTTCAATCCAAGATTCGGGATAGCACTGACAGGAGCTTAGGAGGGTCTCGTGCTAACGATAACATCGCAAGACTGTATCATCCACTGGCCAGGTTCCATTCCTGATGGTAGTGGAACCCAACTAGTCGGCACAACAACAACAACTATTCTACCTTACCAAGAAGGAGACTCGATCTACGACGCCGAGGCATCTACTAAAATTATCAGCGACTCTGACAGCATGAAAACCAACGCCAATAACAGAATGACTCACGCACGAGAAGTGCTCATGGTTCGACGTCCGTAGTCACCATTAAATCCCCTGGAAGCACCCGATGTCAGATCATCAGATGAATCAGAATCCAACATATCACCCTTTGCCCAGGGCTACGATGGAGAAACCGAGAGTCAGAAACAAGCTAGAGAAAGAAAAAATAAGTTGAAGCAAGGGTGCCAACACCGTGCTAGGCAGTGCAAGGAAGCTTGGATCAGATATGAGTCAGAGTTGCCTGAGTACGACAAAAGAAAGTCGCAACGAGAAGTCGAAGGAAGACGCACGGCAAATACGCCTTACGATAAGATTCGAGAAGCATTAGAAGAACTCAGAACAACTTCACATCCTGGTGAGAAGTATGAACAACTCCAGGACTTACTCTAATCGATGATCCCGAGAACACATGAAGAGAGAGCTCGATCAAGACTACCCGCCAGATCAACAACCCACCAGCAAGAAGATCAAAATCAAAGGAAATCTGCTTTCGAAAGACTTGGGCCGGGTGGAAGCCATGACGGAGGAAAGTAGGAAGGAACATAATCAAGGCCGCCGATTTGAACAACTAAGGAAGACCAGGAGTAGGGTGCCTACCCTAGACAACCTCGCAAGGCTACTCCCATCAAAACGACAGTTGGCCAGAAGAAGGTGCCGAATCCGAATTCAAAGAAATCCAGGACACACGACAGATTCCCCTGTTTCGCTGAACAGGCTTGTATTGGTACGATTACCTCACAAATTCAAACCGTCTAACCACTCTAAGTATGATGGCAAAACTAAACCAAGGCAATGGCTTAGAATATATTCACAATCAATTGAACTAGCCGGAGGAGACGACGATATCAAAACCCTGTTCTTTCCCATGGCACTGGAAGCCATGCCCTCTCCAATGGTTCGACAAACTGAATCCAGGATCTATCAGAAATTGGGAGGATTTACAAAAAGCTTTTTGTGAAAATTTCGCAGGAATCATTACACACCCAATCACTCATGCAGAATTAAATGGACTCAAGCAAAAGGGAGGTGAAAGTCTCAGAAATTACTATCGACGATTCGGCGAACTATGAGCTCAAGTGCATGACATAACCGAACAAGAAGTAATTAAAGCTTTCTCTCACGGAATCATGGCTAGATGGTAATTTCAAGACTTCTACAAAGAAAATCCGAGAAACAACGAAGAATTCAGATGAATAGTAGAGAAGATGATTACTATAGAAGAAAAAACACGAGAGGTTCCCGAACAGAAACAACCAGGACAACTCGGACAGGCAAAATCACCGAAATAGCAGACATCAAGAAAGAAAACATAGACCAGACAATACTGTGGCAACGGTCGACAAATCAAAGAAGTTTTCCAAACCCAGAAGATATGATGACATTGAAAGCATACGTTGCTCATTGCACCCTAATGGGAGACACACCATCGGAAATTGCTACACTTTCAACGATCGGTACACAAGAAAAGATAGTAAAGAAAACACCAAAGAGGACAATCAGAAAAGAGATGAAGACAACCATGAGGATAAGGGATTCCAAAAACCCAGGGGAACAGTAGTAGTGATCTTCTCAGGGGCTCCGGATTGCAGAAGCAAACATCAAGAAAAACTAGCACTATGGACCATTATGACAGCAGAACCGGCTACACCAAGATATCTCAATTGGTCACAATACCCTATCCAGTTTACCAGAGAAGACCAATGGACTAGCGTGGGAAACACAGGCCATTATCCACTGGTTCTAGATCCAACTATCGCTGGTATGACCGTCACCAAAGTACTAATCGATGGGGGAGCTGGACTCAACATCATCTTTTTAGAAACTCTAAGAAAAATGGGACTACAACTCGCCGGTATGATCACGCCAACAAGCACACCTTTTTATGGAATAGTACCCGGCAAAGCAGTCATGCCACTCGGACAAATTACCTTACCCGTTACTTTTGGAACTCCTTTAAACTACCGAACAGAGTTTATCAAATTTGAGGTTGCTGACTTCGATTCATCATATCATGCAATCCTCGGACGTCCAGCACTGGCCAAATTCATGGCAATACCACATTATCCGTACTTGCTGCTTAAGATGCCAGGACCCAACGGTATCCTTTCTCTTAGAAGCGATTTGAACATGTGCTTTTGACTGCGACAGTTCAGGCGATCCAAATTGCAGCTAAGGCACAAGCCGACAATGGAAGAAAAGAAATAGCCGCAATCGCTTGCAGAGATAAGCCAAGAAGAATTAGAAATACTAGCTAAAAAGCCCTAGCATCATCGCACCACCAAAAGAAGCCGACAGTCAAGCAAATCGACTTAGGCATAGGCGATACCTCTAAGACAGCAACCATCAGTGCTCACCTCTCGGCAAAATAGGAACTCGCAGCTCACCAACTTTCTTCGGGACAACAAAGATATTTTCGCTTGGAAGCCGGCCAACATGCCAGAAGTCCCAAGGGAGTTGGCTGAGCACAGAATTGATGTTAATGAAAGCTCCAAGCCTATAAAGCAACGGCTACAACGATTTTCACCCGACAAAAAGGCAGCAATTAAAAAGGAAATAACAAAACTAATAGCAGCTGGATTCATTAGGGAAATCCTTCATCCAGACTGGCTAGCAAACCCGGTCCTTGTGCAGAAGAAAAACACGGACGAGTGGCGCATGTGCGTCGACTACACAGATCTCAACAAACATTGCCCAAAAGATCCATTTGGGCTACCACGCATTGACTAGATAGTTGACTCAACAGCAGGATCTGTATTATTATCTTTTCTCGATTGCTATTCAGGGTATCACCAGATCGCACTAAAAGAACAAGACCAGAGCAAGACATCTTTCATCACCCTGTTTGGTGCCTACTGCTACAAGACCATATCGTTTGGACTAAAGAACGCTAGTGCCACGTACCAAAGAGCTATCCAAACTTGCCTTGGGAATCAAATCGGTGAAAATATGGAGGCATACATGGACGATATAGTGGTGAAAACAAAGAACCCAGACACCCTGATTGAAGATTTAAAGCAAACCTTCAAAAACTTGAAGAGATGGAGATGGAAATTGAACCCAAACAAATGTGTATTTGGAGTTCCCTTAGGATAACTGCTTGGATTTTTGGTCAGTCAGCGTGGGATCGAAGCCAGTACCAAGCAAATTCGAGCTATAACAGAAATAGGCCCACCTAGAAGTGTCAAAGATGTGCAGAAACTAACAGGATGCATAGCGGCCCTCAATCGCTTCATATCAAGACTCGGCGAAAAGAGGTTACCTTTCTTTAAACTACTAAAGAAGACAGACAAGTTCGAGTGGACAATAGAGGCCGACGAAGCTTTCAAAAAACTTAAAGAATACCTCACCTCGTCGTCTGTCCTGACACCTCTAAAGAAAGATGAAGATATGATGCTATATATTGCGGTGACTCCTACCGTAATCAGCACGGCAATAGTCATAGAAAGAGAAGAACAAGGGCGCGTGTATAAAGTGCAACATCCCGTATACTATATCAGCGAAGTACTGTCAGAATCCAAAATCCGGTACCCTGCATGTACAAAAACTACTCTACGCTCTACTCATTCACCTCACGCAAGCTTCGCCACTATTTCGAAAGCCACAAGATTACCGTGGTGACTAGATTTTCCACTCGGAGACATCCTACACAATAAAGATGCCACGGGGCGCATATCCAAGTGGGCAGTTGAAATCGGAGCTCTTAACATCGATTTCACCCCACGGAAAGCAATCAAATCTCAAGCCCTCGCCGATTTTGTGGTCGAATGGATAGAGATTCAATAGCCTTTATCAGATACAATCCTTGACCTCTGGAAGATGTACTTCGACGGATCACTTAAACTAGGCGGGGCCGGTGCAGGCGTTCTCCTCATTTCTCTAGAAGGAAAACAACTCAAGTATGTCCTTCAGATATTATGGCAAGCTACCAATAACGAAGCAGAATATGAAGCCGGCTACGAGTGGCAATTACCCTCGGAATAAAAAGATTACTCGTATACGGTGATTCAGCAGTAGTCATCAACCAAGTCAACAAAGATTGGGATTGCATCAAAGAAAACATGAGTGCTTACTGTGCTGAAATACGGAAACTTGAAAAACATTTTCAAGGATTAGAAATTTTACACGTCCTACGTGATTTCAACATTGCAGCAGATGTCCTTGCCAAGCTCGGATCAGACAGAGCGAAGGTTCCACCCGGCGTATTCATAGAAGAGCTATCAGTACCCTCTATCAAACAACCCGGTGAAACAACACTATGAAATTCAGGCTAAAAGCGTTCAGATCTTGGTAATCAACACTTCATGGAGCCTAAGTTTTCATCGACTATATCAAAGAAAACAAATTGCCAGCAAATAAGGCAGAAGCCACCCATGTTGTTCGCAGAAGCAAAAACTATGTTCTAGTAGGAGATAAACTTTACAGAAGAGCAGCATCATCAGGAGTACTCCTAAAATGTGTCTTATTTAAAGAAGGTAAAGAGATCCTAGACGAAATACTACTCAGGTTGCTGTGGTAATCATGCCGCTTCAAGAACACTAGTTGGCAAAGCATTTCGCATCGGATTCTACTGGCCAACCGCTTTGAAAAGACGCAGAAGAACTTGTCAGAAAATGCAAAGATGCCAAATGTTTGCAAGACAAGCCCATGTGCCAGCTCACAATCTTATCTGCATCCCACCCGCTTGGCCTTTTTCCTGCTGGGGGCTGGATCAAGTAGGACCCCTGAAGAAAGCAAAAGGCGGCTTCGAGTACATCTTTGTAGCAATCGACAAGTTCACCAAGTGGATTGAATACAAACCACTCGCTGAAATACAGCTGCAACCAAAGCAGTCGAGTAGAACTCGACAGCTCAGAAGAAGTCAGAGTAAATGCTACCCTCCAATCAGCCAGATACCTACAAGGTCTAAGACGGCACTACAATAGGAGTACCCAACCTCGATCGCTACAAGTCGGAGACTTAGTGCTAAGAAGGATACAAAAGACTAACGGACGACATAAGCTACTCAGTCCATGGAAAGGTCCATTTATCATCACAAAAGTCACTGGACCAGGCACATATAAATTAATAACCGAAGATGGAAAAGAAGTCAGCAATACATGGCACATCAGCCAGCTAAGAAGATTCTACGCGTAAAAACAACTCAACAAAAAATAGATATGCAAGCCACAAGGGACCAACGTTCACAATCGATGAAAGACAATACTCTTCAACAACATATGTATTAATGATCAATAAAGATGATATTCATCCACAACACAGTCTTGTCATGACTTCCAACGAGTTGTTTTCACTGAAACAAAAAGCAAAATGGCTGAAAACATGCCTGAGCATCCCGGCCGAGAGCAAAATAGCTGAAAAGACGCTTGAGCCCGCCGATGAGGGTAGCTAAAAGCTAACACCCGAAACAAAAAGCAAAATGGCTTGAAAACATGCCTGAGCATCCCGGTCGAGAGCAAAATAGCTGAAAAGATGCTTGAGCCCGCCGATGAGGGTAGCTAAAAGCTAACACCCGAAACAAAAAGCAAAATGGCTGAAAACATGCCTGAGCATCCCGGCCGAGAGCAAAATAGCTAAAAAGACGCTTGAGCCCGTCGATGAGGGTAGCTAAAAGCTAAAAACTAGTCAACCGAAATTGAACTTCAAAAGACCCTCCAGCTCTTCGTTCCGAAAAGCAAGGAACACTTTTTCCTCAGAAAAGCACAAGCGCCAAGTTCGTCAAGGCAACATTCTATGCCGAGTCGTTTTTACATAGCACGGACGAAAGGTTATCAACATAAAGATTTACATCTAACAAATCATAGCGTGGACAAAGCACTCGACGGATCACAAAAGGGGAAGAAAAGAAAAGTACTCGACAAATTGAGGGGTCTCATCAGAATAACGCACAGAGTTGTTTTGCGGAGCAGAGACGAAAACAGGACAAAGTACTCAGCAAGTCAAGTAACTTCAACTGCACTCAGGCAAAGAATACATCAACAAAAATAAAAAATCTTCACTTAAAGAGGAGTGTAATATTACAAGGGGATGCTCAGTCGAATCAGGCATTGTCATCAGAAAGAGAAATGTCAATATTTAGACTGTCTACAACCCTACCTGGCGCGCCAGCTGTCGATATTTACAAAAAATTACACCCACCCAAAAAGAACCCAGACATAAGCTCGGAGGCTGCATGCCGCGAAACTACTCGAATGATGGTTTAATCCAAGACTAAAGGGCCGCTACGGAAAGATGCCGTAAAACTACTCGGATGATGACATAATCCAAGTCTCGGGGACTACTTAAGAACACAAATTTTCAAACAACATAAAGGATCAAGACCCTCTAACTTTTTGTTCTAAATAGCAAAAGGCTCAGGGGCTACACTCAGTGAGTGCACTTTTTCTTCGAAAAAAACGCACGTCACCAAAAGACTCCCTCAACGCAGATCACTTTAAGACATTACGACAAAAAGAACCTGGAACAAGCCATATTCGAGTTCTTTTTGATAAAACTTCAACGAACAATAAGAGCAACTTCAAGACAAGATCCTCCAGCTCCTTGTTCCAAATAGCAAGAGGCTCAGGGGCTACAACCAGATGGATGTACTTTTTCTTCAAAAAGCACTCACCACTCGAAGATCCCAAGAAACGCTATAAGGTTTCACTTAGAAAGCACTCGGATGACATTTTGTTCCTACTCAACAAGACTTGAAGGAGCAAAGCGAAACTTTCAGAGCTCAACCATGAAGTGCTCGGGGGCTTATCGATGCGGGACCCATAGGATACCCCGCAAGGAAGAGAGAAGATCTAATCCAACTAGGATTCTTCCCATGTAATCTTAGTAGTAGAACTATTAAGTAATCCTACTAGAAATCTCATTGCAAACCTGACTAGGACTCTGGCTTCCTAACTATATAAAGGAGGGCAGGGCTCCTGAGAGAGAGGGGCAACAATTGTACAACACAACACATCACGATCAATCCAACGCAAAGGCTAACGCTGACTGGACGTAAGGTTATTACTCGATCTACGATCGAGGGCCTGAACCAGGATAAATTGACTATCTCTTGCGTTAACCATCGAGTTCAGCATACGCCGAAGCCCGAACATACTGCCCCGGGTACCCCCGTGGCAGGCTATCGGTGGTGAAACATCGACAATATGAGAATGATCATGATTGGAGCTGAGGATTAGACATGTTCTTTGGCGTCGGATAAATGAGGTGATTTGTTTAATCTCAGCCTAAAATTTACTATCACTGAAAAGTCCAAACTAAGACCAGAGAAGTACTATTAGAGCCATCTAACCAACTCAGCTATAGGCCTGCTCATGATCCTGCTGACCTGCCACCACGAGGAGGGTAGAATCACTTCATGAGTGTGTCTGATTGGTGAAGCAACAACCACGATGACCAAAAAAGGATCTGTGCTCTTTGTTGGTCCTTGTTTGTTGAGAGATTTGGAAGGAACTGAACACATTAATTTTTCAACAATGTCATTCCTAGATGGCTTTTTCGTTGCTAAGATCAAAGAGGAGGCTCTTCCCTCAAAAAAAAGAAAAAAAGAAAAGAAAAGAGAAGACTCATGCTTGGGGGTACCGCCGGCCCTAAGTGCTTGTGGGAAATATGCTTCCGTGTATGCAGTGTTTTTCTCTTTTTTTCCAAATATTTTGCACATGTTTGGATTGCGGGAAAAAATTCTTATTTCTGTATTTTTTTCTGTGAAATTGAATCCATTCCTGTAAAATCCATGTGTGATGCGTTCCAAACATGTCCTCAGTTTTTGTGGCCTAGGCCAAATCTTCCCCTATTTTAATAATTAATTATAAACGGCAGATCCTGTCCATTACGTGTGGGAGGAAAGAACAACAACCAAGCAACCTTCTGTGACCACATTTGTTCATTCAACAACAGTTTTTGCGACGAGTCAGAGAAGCCGTACCAAATGTTTCGCGGAAGCTGCCAGAAGTTAAGCCTAATCATGTGCCGTCAGTTACCAAAACTATTCGCAAAAAAAATGCACACCAAAAACTATGAGTATGAGTATCCTTTCCTATGGGATTATTGTGCAGATGCTCTTTGCAAGTACACTTTAGATATGCTGAGAAAACAAATGAAGCCTCGACAGTGAAGAATGCATTCCTTTGAACCGAGCTTTTGTTATTGATGAATGTGATTATTGTCGACCAGGACACGGGACCAGTTAAATTATACACCATCACAGCATGCCGGCGCAGCAATTTATCATGACGATCCGCTCGAATTCAACGAAGATTCCGAATCTCGTGCACTAACCCGTCCAAATCAGCGTACGAGCTCCCGCCTTCGTTCACCGCCCGCGCGGCCTCCGCCGCGAGCTCCTTGGCGCGCGCCCTCACGTCGCGTTGGCCAGCACGGTCGCCAGCTCGCCCGAGTCCGCCGCGACACCAAAGCCCCCGCGCACACGCGCATCGCGACTGCGCGCCTCGTCCACGAGCAGGCACGCGTTCACGAACTGGTCCGCCATCATCGGCCACGCCAGCATGGGCACCCCCGCTGCGGCAGCCTCGAGCACCAAGTTCCAGCCGCAGTGTGTCATGAACCACCCCACCGCCGGCTACCGCAGCGTCGCCAGCTGCGGCGCCCACCCGCGCACCACTATCTCGCGGCCAGCTTCTGCCGCGCGCGCCTCGAACGCTTCGGGGACGACGCCGCTGTTCCCGGCTCCCACGACCCAGACGAACGGCACGACGCTGCGCTCCAGCGCCGCCGCTACGGCCGGGGTCAGCACCGCCTGGCTCCCGAACGACACGTACACGACCGAGCTATCCGGGAACAGGTCCAGCCATGTGTCGAGGCTGCTGGACACGACGGCCGCCTCCCCGCCGCTGCGAGCCGGCGGCGTCCGCCTCAGGCGCCACGGAGCCTGAAGCCCAGGTCCTCGAGCGGCTGCTCCAGGTACCTCCCCTCCAGCGCCTTGAACGAGTTGAACACAAACCCCTAGCTCTCCTCCACGTTCTAGAGGAAGTTCCACCTCATCGACTCGCGGACCTGCTCGTCTTCTTCCCCGCCTTCCACATACCACCTGTAGAGCATCGAGAGCTCTCTCCACTGGTACGCCGGCTCACCGGGGGATCGCTGGGAACGTGACGACGCTGGACTCCTCGCCGCCGCCCCCAGCAGCAGCAGGCCGCCTCACCAGTTGGCGGAACAGCGAGTGAGGGACGGCGGTGCTGAGGACGCCGGACAGTGAGAACACGATGCTCGCGGCGCCGAGCTCGCGGACGAGAGGCTGCGCCCACCCGCAGAAGAAGTCGGCGACGACGGCGACGATGGGGTCGTCGTCGGACGACGGGCGCGACGTGGCCCACGCGCGGACCAGCTCGCGGAGTGCAGTGAGCACGTGGATGAAGACGGGGAAGTACTCCGTGTTGGGGTTTAGTCCCACATCGAGTAGCGATGGTGGAGGAGCACAACATATAAGGTGGGAGAACCCTCACCTATAAGGCTAGTCTTTTAGGTTGGGAAGGCCCAAGGCCTTATATGTTGTAGCTCCGGTGGACCTGGGACCTGTGGGAGCACAGGCTCATGGTAACGAGCCGGGCCAGCTGTAAGCCAGCTCCAAGATCGTGAACTCGGTGGTCACCACTGGTTCCAACAATTGGTATCAGAGCCGGTACCCGAGGTCAGAAAAAGCTAAACCCGATAAAAAAATCTCGAGCGTCACATATGGCGGGGCACCCAGATGTGTGACTAAGGGGGAGATTGTTGGGGTTTAGTCCCACATCGTGTAGCGATGGTGGGGGAGCACAACATATAAGGTGGGAGAACCCTTACCTTTAAGGTTAGTCTTTTGAGTTGGGAAGGCCCAAGGCCTTATATGTTGTCAGCTCCGGTGGACCTGGGACCTGTGGGAGCGCAGGCTCGTGGTCACGAGGCGGGCCTGGCTGTAAGCTAGCTTCAAGATCGTGAACTCGGTGGTCACCACTGGTTCCAACAATTGGTATCTGAGTCCATGGTCAGAAAAGCTAAACCCGATAAAAAAATCTCGAGCGTCACATATGGCGGGGGCACCCCGATGTGTGACTAAGGGGGAGATTATTGAGGTTTAGTCTCACATCATGTAGCGCACGATGTGGGGGGAGCACAACATATAAGGCGGAAGAAGCCCCCACCTATAAGGCTAGTCTTTTGGGTTGAGTAAGGCCCAAAGACCTTATATGTTGTAGCTCCGGTGGACCTGGGACCTGTGGGAGCGCAGGCTCGTGGTAACGAGCCGGGCCGGCTATAAGCCAGCTCCAAGATCATGAACTCGGTGGTCACCACCGGTTCCAACAATT